>NC_142489.1:81397070-81706141 GCF_049115385.1 Moschus berezovskii
GTCCTTGTGTATAGTCTTCTCTTGTGTTGTTGGAAGAGGGTGTTTGCTATGCGTTCTCTTGGCAAATGTCTATTAGCCTTTGCCCTGCTTCATTTCATGCTCCAAGGCCAAATTTGCCTGTTACTCCAGGTGTTTCTTGACTTCCTACTTTTGCACTCCAGTCCTCTGTAATGAAAAAGACTTCTTTTTCGGGTATTAGTTCTAAAACTTCTTGTAGGTTTTCATAAAATCATTCAACTTCGGCTTCTGGTTGGCGCACAGACTTGGCTTAATATAATACTGATCGATTTGCCTTGGAAACAAACAGAAATCATTCTGTCGTTTACATGGGTATAATAACACCTTTAAGGCACATGCTAAGTGAAATAAACTAATCACAAAATGACAAAATAAATAAATAAAAATAAAAACATGGTTCAAACAGTAGACTCAACAAAGTCATGGCTATTTAGAAACTCAGTGACCATTTTAGGTAAGAATAAACATAGAATCATTCTAAACAAGTAACATACTCCACAGCCACTTGACTTTTATGCAGAGCAGAACTTAATTCATCAGTTCTCTACAGAGTAAACAGCTTTCCTGGTAGCTCAGCTGGCAAAGAATCTGCCTCCAATGCAGGAGACCCCGGCTCGATTCCTGGGTGGGGAAGATCCCCTAGAAAAGGGATAGGCTACCCACTCCCAGTATTCTGGGGCTTCCCTGGTGGCTCAGACAGTAAAGAAGGCGCCTGTAATGCGGGAGATGTGGGTTCAATCCTTGGGTAGGAAAGATGCCCTGGAGAAGGGCATGGCAACCCACTCCAATATTAGAATCCCTTGAATAGAGGAGCCTGGTGGGTTGCAGTCTGGGGAGTTGCAAAGAATCAGACACAACTGAGTGACGAAGCACAACAATCTAAGTCAGGGGTCCCCAACCTCTGGAGACTAATGCCTGATGATCTGAGGTGGAGCTGTTGTCATAATAAAAATAAAATAAAATGAACATTAAATGGAATGTGCTTGAATCAACTGGAAAGCATCCACTTGCACCCCCAGCCCATGGAAAAATTGACTTCCACAAACCACTTCCTGATTTCAAAAAGGTTGGGGACTGCTGGTAAGTCCCACTCTCCTCTGGCTGGCCTTATTCTCCCAGCATTTCTAGGACTGTTGTCAAGAAGCTGTGCAGAATCTTTTCTATCTCTTAATGATGAAAAGTGACAGTGAAAGTCTCTCAGTCATGCCTGATTCTTCGCGACCTCATGGACTATAGTCCATGGGACTTCCAGGCCAGAATAATGGAGTGGGTAGCTGTTTCCCTTCTCCAGAGGATCTTCCCTACCCAGGAATGGAATCCAGGTCTCCTGCATTGTGGGTGGAGTCTTTACCAACTGGGCCACCAGGGAAGCCTGATGATGAAGCTGAGGCTTATTTAGCCCTGACTTTCTATTTAGGCACCTCCCTCTCCCAAACCTGCATTATGGTTCTGGTAACCTTTTGACCCAGCTCCCCTGGTGGCTCAGCAGCAAAGAATTTGACTGTCAATCCAATACAGGAGACTGGGGCTCTATCCTTGGGTCGGGAAGGGAATGGCAACCCACGCCAGTATTCTTGCCTGGAGAATCCCATGAACAGATGATCCTAGTGGGCTACAGTCCAGAGGGATCTCAAAAGAGTCAGACACGACTGAGTGCCTGAACCACCACCACCATCACCACCACCCGGGTGGCCACAATGAGAACTTCTCAAAGATCATTCGTCCTCATCCTTGTCTACATCTTAGATTCCCCTGCCTGGAACAGTGGTCTTCAGCCTTGACTCACCTGGGAGCTGTCTGTCTCTTCCTGATGATAGTTTTGATGTCCAATCTCCATCATAGACTGATCAAAAGCAGAAGATTGACGCTGGAAGGTTGTACACCCTACACAGTAGGAGGGTGTCCCAGGTCCCAAGACTGAATATGGGGAAACGGACGTGGTCTGCATTGTCTGCAAACCCCCTCCCAACTTGCATGCAGAACCGGGAAGAGCAGGTGGCTCTTCTACCTCAGCACGCTGTCCTCTCCTTCTCAACTGTGCCCGTGAGCGGGAAGGCCTTCCTCCCTGTACTCAGGCAGTGACTTGCCCTAAATCATGTCCTGAGCCCCCTTCCTCCACAGGATGAAAGAACACCTCTGAGTCTGTCTTGAGAACTCCCGTGCTTAATGGTTTGCTGCAAGACAAGACTCTCATACTGGCTGCTGCAGCTAAGTCGCTTCAGTTGTGTCTGACTTGTTGCGACCCCATGTACTCTAGCCCATCAGGCTCCCCCGTCCATGGGATTTTCCAGGCAAGAGGACAGGAGTGGGTTGCCATTTCCTTCTCAAAAGTGAAAAGTTGCTCAGTGATATCCGATTCTGCAACCCCACGAGCTGTATAGTCCAGAATCCTGGGGCCAGAATCCTGGAGTGGGTAGCCTTTTCCCTTCTCCAGGGGATCTTCCCAACCAAGGGATCAAACCGAGGTCTCCCACATTGCAGGCTGATTCTTTACCAGCTGAGCTACAAGGGAATCTGCCAAATGCATACATATGACCCCTCCCTGTTAAGCCTTCCTCTCCTCCCCACAAGCCACCCCTCTGGGTCATCTCAGAGCACCGAGCTGAGCTTCCTGCACTAGACGGCATTTCCCTACCAGCTGTCCACGCTACACAAGTCAGTGTATATAGGTCAGTACTATTCTTTCAGTGCATTCCACCCTCTCCTTCTCCGTGGGGTCCACATATCCGTTCTCTGCGTCCACGTCTCTATTTCCAACCTGCACACAGGTTCACAAGTACCATTTTTCAAGTTAAACTGCCTTGGAAGTTTGAAGATACTTGAAGCCGAATTTTCTCTTTGCCTTAGCCAGTCAGATACACCAACTAAAGACTGTATCAAACAACCTAAAGATTCATAACTCTTCTAAACAGGTATTACATGTTAACTACCTTCTAGATGCTGGCAGCAACCAGTCCGGACGAGACAGTCCCTACCCCAAATCAACTCTGAACACAGAGGGTGGAGGCTAAACACATCACTCACCAAAATAAGAGGTGATAAATGCTGTCACAATGCCCCATGCCTGGCAGCAAAGAGAAGAGTGGGATTAATATTGACAGAATTTGTTTGACTTTAATCCAAAAGGGCAGCCTGAGACAGAAGGGTTGTTTAGGCCTTGAAGGATAAGTAGAATGTAACAAAACAGACAAATGTGAAACTACGTTCCAGCAAGAAAAGACAGGGAGATAAAAATGGACAGTTTATCCATCAGGATTTTTTTTTTTTTCAAATTCCTACTCCAGTCTTTTTCTTGTATTAGACACTAAATACAGAGAAGTCAATGGCACCGCACTCCAGTACTCTTGCCTGGGAAATCCCATGGACAGAGGAGCTTGGTAGGCTGCAGTCCATGGGGTCACGAAGAGTCGGACACAACTGAGCAACTTTACTTTCACTTTTCACTTTCATGCATTGGGGAAGGAAATGGCAACCCACTCCATTGTTCTTGCCTGGAGAATCCCAGGGACAGTGGAGCATGGTGGGCTGCCATCTGTGGGGTCACACAGAGTCGGACATAACTGAAGCGACTTAGCAGCAGCAGCAGCAGACACTAAATAAAGTTTATTTAAAGAGTGATGAGAGGCACAAAGAAAAATTGATTCGATACATGGTATATCAGAAAGTAGGACCTTGGCCAAAGACATGACCCGTGCTTATAACACCGTTCCTAATGCAAATTTTGTTCTCATTACAATAACCAACTTTACGACACAACTTTCAAGAAAAGCAGTTATCAGAGTTACCACTGTAACTGATAAGTGAAGGAAGGGTTGCTTTCTTTTTTTATATTTATTTATTTTTTTTTTATTGGAGGCTACTTACTTTACAATATTATATTAGTTGGTTTTGCCATAAATTGACATGAATCCACCCCGGGTGTACATGTCTTCCCCATCTTGAAACCCCTCCCACCTCACTCCCCATCCCATCCCTCTGGGTCATCCCCATGCACCAGCCCCGAGCATCCTGTCTCATGCATCGAAACTGGACTAGCGATGCATTTCACATATGATAATATACATGTTTCAATGTCATTCTCCCAAATCATCCCACCCTCGCCCTCTCCCACAGAGTCCAAAAGACTGTTCTACACACCTGTGTCTCTTTTACTGTCTTGTATACAGGGTTATCGTTATCATCTTTCTAAATTGTATATATATGCGTTAGTATACTGTACAGGTGTTTTTCTTTCTGGCTTACTTCACTCTGTATAATAGGCTCCAGTTTCATCCACATCATTAGAAATGATTCAAAAGTATTCTCTTTAATGGCTGATTAATAATCCATGTGTATATGTACCAAAGCTTTATTATCCATTCGTCTGCAGATGGACATCTAGGTTGCTTCCATTTCCTGGCTATTATAAACAGTGCTGCGATGAACATTGGAGTATATGTGATTCTTTCAAATCTGGTTTCTTCACTGTGTATGGCCAGGAGTGCGATTGCTGTGTCGTATGGCAGTTCTATTTCCAGTTTTCTAAGGAGTCTCCTCACTGTTCTCCAAAGTTGCTGTACTAGTCTGCATTCCCACCAACAGTGTAACAGGGTTGCCTTTTCTCCACACCCTCTCCAGCATTTATTGCATGTAGACTTTTGGATAGCAGCCATTCCGACTCGTGTGTAATGGTATCTCATTGTGATTTTGATTTGCATTTCTAGGATAATGAGGGATGCTGAGCATTTTTTCATGTGTTTATTAGCCATCTGTATGTCTTCTTTGGAGAAATGTCTGTTTAGTTCCTTGGCCCATTTTTGGATTGGGTCTTTTATTTTTGTGGAATTGAGCTGGAGGAGCTGCTTGTATATTTTGGAGATGAATTCTTTGTCAGTTGTTTCATTTGCTATTATTTTATCCCATTCTGAAGGTTGTCTTTACACCTTGCTTATAGTTTCCTTTGCTGTGCAGAAGCTTTTAACTTTAATTAGGCCCCATTTGTTTAGTTTTGCTTTTATTTCCAATATTCTGGGAGGTGGGTCATGGAGGATCCTGCTGTGATTTATGTCGGAGAGTGTTTTGCCTATGTTCTCCTCTAGGAGTTTTATAGTTTCTGGTCTTACATTTAGATCTTTAATCCATTTTGAGTTTATTTTTGTGTGTGGTGTTAGGGAGTGTTCTAGTTTAATTCTTTTATAAGTGGTTGACCAGTTTTCCCAGCACCACTTGTTAAAGAGATTGTCTTTTTTCCATTGAATATTCTTGCATCCCTTGTCAAAGATAAGGTGTCCATAGGTGCGTGGATTTATCTCTGGCTTTCTATTTTGTTCCATTGATCTATATTTCTGTCTTTATGCCAGTCCCATACTGTCTTGATGACTGTGGCTTTGTAGTAGAGCCTGAAGTCCGGCAGCTTGATTCCCACAGTTCCATTCTTCTTCCTCAAGATTGCTTTGGCTATTCGAGGTTTTTTATATTTCCATACAAATTGTGAGATTATTTGTTCTAGCTCTGTGAAAAACACCGTTGGTAGCTTGATAGGGTTTGCATTGAACTTATAAATTACTTTGCATAATATACTCATTTTCACAATACTTATTCTTCCAATCCACGGACACGGTATATTTCTCCATCTACTAGTGTCCTCTCTGATTTCTTTCACCAGTGTTTTATAGTTTTCTATATACAGGTCTTTGGTTTCTTTAGGTATCTATATTCCTTTATTTGTATGGTAAATCTATTTTTATTGTTGAGGAGCCATTGTATTATATTCCATAGTGGCTGCACCATTTTATTCTCCCTCCTGCAGTACACAAGAGCCACATCTTTGTGCCAACACGTGTTACTTTCTGGGTTAATTTTTGGGGGTGGGGTGGAGGGTGGGGGGAAGGGAACGATAGCTATTCTGATCAACGTAAGATAACATTCTTAATACCTTTATTTTATTTTTTAATTTTTATTTTTTATTGGAGGCTAATTACTTTACAATATTATATTGGTTGGTTTCGCCATACATTGACATGAATCTACCACGGGTGTACATGTGTTCCCCTTCTCGAACCCCCCTCCCACCTTCCTCCTAGCCTTATCCTCCCTCTGGGTCATCCCCGTGCACCAGCCCCGAGCATCATGTATCATGCTTCGAACCTGGACTGGTGATTCATTTCACATATGATAATACACATGTTTCAATGTCATTCTCCCAAATCATCCCACCCTCACCCTATCTCACAGAGTCCCAAAGACTGTTCTGTACACCTGTGTCTCTTTTGTTGTCTCCTATACAGGGTTATCCTTAGCATCTTTCTAAATTCCATATATACACATTAGTATACTGTATTGGTGTTTTTCTTTCTGGCTTACTTCACTCTGTAAAATAGGCTCCATTTTCATCCACCTCGTTAGAACTGATTCAAATGTATTCTTTTTAATGGCTGAGTAATACTCCATTGTGTATACGTAAAAAAGCTTTCTTATCCATTCGTATGCAGATGGACATCTAGGTTGCTTCCATGTCCTGGCTATTATAAACAGTGCTGCGATGAACATTGGAGTACATGTGTCTCTTTCAATACTGGTTTCCTCGGTGTGTATGCCCAGGAGTGCGATTGCTAGATCATATGGCAGTTCTGTTTCCAGTTTTTTAAGGAGTATCCACACTGTTCTCCATAGTGGCTGTACTAGTCTGCATTCCCACCAACAGTGTAAGAGGGTTCCCTTTTCTCCACACCCTCTCCAGCATTTATTGCATGTAGACTGTTGGATAGCAGCCATTCTGACTGTTGCGAAATGGTATCTCATTGTGATTTTGATTTGCATTTCTCTGATAATGAGGGATATTGAGCATTTCTTCATGTGTTTGCTGGCCATCTGTATGTCTTCTTAGGAGAAACGTCTGTTTAGTTCTTTGGCCCATTTTTTGATTGGGTCTTTTATTTTTCTGGAATTGAGCTGGAGGAGCTGCTTGTATATTTTGGAGATTAATTTCTTGTCAGTTGTTTCATTTGCTATTATTTTCTCCCATTCTGAAGGCTGTCTTTTCACCTTGCTTATAGTTTCCTTTGCTGCGCAGAAGCTTTTAATTTTAATTAGGTCCCATTTGTTTAGTTTTCTTTTATTTCCAATAATCTGGGAGGTGGATCATGGAGGATCCTGCTGTGATTTATATCGGAGAGTGTTTTGCCTATGTTCTCCTCTAGGAGTTTTATAGCTTCTGGTCTTACATTTAGATCCTTAATCCATTTTGAGTTTAATTTTGTGTATGGTGTTAGGGAGTGTTCTAATTTAATTCTTTTACAAGTGGTTGACCAGTTTTCCCAGCACCACTTGTTAAAGAGATTGTCTTTTCTCCACTGAATATTCTTGTCTCCCTTGTCAAAGATAAGTTGTCCATAGGTCCGTGGATTTATCTCTGGTTTTCTATTTTGTTCCACTGATCTATATTTCTGTCTTTATGCCAGTACTGTACTGTCTTGTCGACTGTGGTTTTGTTTGTAGACCCTGAAGTCCAGGAGGTTGATTAACCTAGTTCCATTCTTCTTCCTCAAGATTGCTTTGCCTATTTGATGTGTTTTGTATTTCCATACAAATTGTGAAATTATTTGTTCTAGCTCTGTGAAAAACACTGTTGGTAGCTTGATAGGGATTGCATTGAACTTATAAATTACTTTGGGTAGTATACTCATTTTCACAATACTTATTCTTCCAATCCACGGACACGGTATATTTCTCCATCTATTATTGTTGTCTCTGATTTCTTTCACCAGTGTTTTATAGTTTTCTCTGTACAGGTCTTTTGTATCTTTAGATAGATACATTACTAAGTATTTTATTCTTTTCTTTGCAACAGTGAATGGAATAGTTTCCTTAATTTCTCTTTCTATTTTCTCATTATTAGTGTGTAGGAATGCAAGGGATTTCGGTGTGTTGATTTTATATCCTGCACCTTTGCTGTATTCATTGATTAACTCTAGTATTTTTTTGGTAGAGACTTTAGGGTTTTCTGTGTATAGCATCATATCATCAGCGAACAGTGAAAGTTTTACTTCTTCTTTTCCAGTTTGGTTTGCTTTTATGTCTTTTTCTGCTCTGATTGCTGTGGCCTAAACTTCCAGAACTATGTTGAACAGTATCGGTGAGAGTGGGCACCCTTGTCTTGTTCCTGAATTTAGGGGAAATGCTTTCAGATTTTCAGCATTGAGGATAATGTTTTCTGTGGGTTTGTCATATATAGCTTTTATTATGTTGAGATATGATCCTTCTATTCCTGCCTTCTGGAGGGTTTTTAACATAAATGGATGTTGAATTTTGTCGAAGGCTTTCTCTGCATCTATTGAGATAATCATATGATTTTTATTTTTCAGTTTGTTAATGTGGTGTATTACCTTAATTGATTTGTGGATATTGAAGAATTCTTGCATCCCTGGGATAAAGCCCACTTGGTCATGATGTATGATCTTCTTAATGTGTTGTTGGATTCTGATTTCTAGAATTTTGTTAAGGATTTTTGCATCTATGTTCATCAGTGATATTGGCCTATAGTTTTCTTTTTTTTTTTTGTGGGATCTTTACCAGGTTTTGGGATTAGGGTGATGGTGGCCTCATAGAATGAGTTTGGAAGTTTCCCTTCCTCAGCAATTTTCTCGAAGAGTTTGAGCATGAGAGGTGTTAGCTCTTCTCTAAGTTTCTGGTAGAATTCAGCTATGAAGCCATCTGGACCTGGGCTTTATTTTGCTGGAAGATTTCTCATTAGAGATTCAATTTCCATGCTTGTGGTGGGTCTGTTCAGATTTTCTATTTCTTCCTGGTTCAGTTTTGGAAAGTTGTACTTTTCTAAGAATTTGGCCATTTCTTCCAAGTTGTCCATTTTATTGGAATATAATTCCTGGTAGTAGTCTCTTATTATCCTTTGTGTTTCTGTGTTGTCTGCTGTGATCTCTCCATTTTCATTTCTACTTTTATTGATTTGGTTTTTCTTCCTTTGTTTCCCGATGAGTCTGGCTAGTGATTTGTCAGTTTTATTCACCCTCTCAAAGAACCAGCTTTTGGTTTTGTTGATTTTTGCCCTGGTCTCTTTTGCTTCTTTTGCATTTATTTCTGCCCTAATTTTTAAGATGTCTTTCCTTATACTCACCCTCGGACTCTTCATTTCTTCCTTTTCTAGTTGCTTTAGGTGTAGAATTAGGTTATTTAGTTGACTTTTTTCTTGTTTATTGAGGTATGCCTGTTTTGCTATGAACCTTCCCCTTAGCACTGCTTTTACAGCGCCCCCCCCCCCAGGTTTTGGGTTGTTGCATTTTCATTTTCATTCGTTTCTATGTATATTTTGATTTCTTGTATGATTCGTTAGTTATTAAGCAATGTGTTGTTCATCCTCCCTATGTTGGCATTTTTAATAGATTTTCTCCTGTAATTGAGATCTAATCTTACTGCATTGTGGTCAGAAAAGATGCTTGGAATGATTTCAAGTTTTTTTGAATTTACCAAGGCTAGATTTATGGCCCAGGATATGATCTAATCTGGAGAAGGTTCCGTGTGATCTTGAGAAGAAGGTGAAATTCACTGTTCTGGGGTGAAATGTCCTATCGATATCAATTAGTTCTAGTTGGTCTATTGGATGATTTAACGTTTGTGTTTCCTTGTTAATTTTTTGTTTAACCGATCTATCCATAGTTGTGAGTGGGGTATTAAATTCTCCCAGTATTATTGTGTTATTGTTAATTTCCTCTTTCATACTTGTTAGCATTTGTCTTACATAATGCGGTGCTCCTATGTTGGGTGCATATATGTTTATAATTGTTATATGTTCTTCTTGGATTGATCCTTTGATCATTATATGGTGTCCTTCTTTGTCTCTTTTCACAGCCTTTGTTTTAAAGTCTATCTTATCTGATATGAGCATTGTGACTCCTGCTTTCTTTTGGTCTCTAATAGTGTGGAATATCTTTTTCCAGTTCTTCACTTTCAGTCTGCATGTGTCCCTCGTTTTGGGGTGGGTCTCTTGTAGGCAACATATATATTGGTCTTGTTTTGGTATCCTTTCAGCTAGTCTTTGTCTTTAGGTTGGGGCATTCAACCCATTTACTTTTAAGGTGATTATTGATACGTATGATCCCATTGCCATTTACTTTATTGTTTTGGGCTCGAGGTGATACACTGTTTCTGTGTTTCCTGTCTAGAGAAGGTCCTTTAGCATTTGTTGGAGAGCTGGTTTGGTGATGCTGAATTCTCTCAGCTTTTGCTTGTCTGTAAAGCTTTTGATTTCTCCTTCATATTTGATTGAGATCCTTGCTGAATACAGTCATCTGGGCTGTAGGTTATTTTCTTTCAGCACTTTAGTATGCCCTGCCATTCCCTCCTTGCCTGAAGAGTTTCTATTGAAAGATCATCGGTTATCCTTATGGGGATCCCCTTATGTGTTGTTTGTTGCTTTTCCCTTGTTGCTTTTAACATTTGTTCTTTGTGTTTGATCTTTGTTAATTTGGTTAATGTGTGTCTTGGGGTATTTCACCTTGGGTTTACCCTGGATGGGACTCTCTGGAATTCTTGGACTTGAGAGATTATTTCCTTCCCCATTTTACGGAAGTTTTCAATTATTATTTCCTCAAGTATTTTCTCATGGTCTTTCTTTTTGTCTTCTTCTGGGACTCCTATGATGCGAATGTTGGGGCGTTTAACATGGTACCAGAGGTCTCTGAGATTGTCCTCATTTCTTTTACTTGGTTCTTCTTTTTTCCTCTCTGTTTCATTTCTTTCTACCAATCTATCTTCTAACTCACTTGTCCTATCATTTGCGTCTTTTTTCTACTGTTGGTTCCCTCCAGAGTGTTTTTGATCTCATATTGTATTCAGTTCAGTTCAGTTCAGTTCAGTCGCTCAGTCATGTCCGACTCTCCACCACCCCATGAATCAAGCATGCCAGGCCTCCCTGTCCACCACCAACTCCCGGAGTTCACTCAAACTCATGTCCACAGAGTCGGTGATGCCATCCAGCCATCTCATTCTCCGTCGTCCCATTCTCCTCCCGCCCCCAACCTTTCCCAGCATCAGAATCTTTTCCAGGGAGTCAACTCATCACATGAGGTGGCCAAAGTATTGCAGTTTCAGCTTTAGCGTCAGTCCTTCCAATGAACACCCAGGATTGATCTCCTTTAAAATGGACTGGTTGGACCTCCTTGCAATACAAGGGACTCTCAAGAGTCTTCTCCAACACCACAGTTCAAAAGCATCAATTCTTCGGTCATCAGCTTTCTTCACAGTCCAACTCTCGCATCCATACATGACCAGGGGAAAAACCATAGCCTTGACTAGACGGACCTTTGTTGGCAAAGTAATGTCTCTGCTTTTTAACATACTATCTAGGTTGGTCATGACTTTCCTTCCAAGGAGTAAGCGTCTTTTAATTTCCTGGCTGCAATCAGCATCTGCAGTGATTTTGGAGCCCCCAAAAATAAAGTCTGACACTGTTTCCACTGTTTTTCCATCTATTTCCCATGAAGTGATGGGACCAGATGCATGATGTTTGCTTTTTGAATGTTGAGCTTCAAGCCAACCTTTTCACTCTCCTCTTTCAGTTTCATCAAGAGGATTTTTAGTTCCTCCTCTCTTTCTGCTATAAGGGTAGTGTCATCTGCATATCTGAGGTTATTGATATTTCTCCCAGCAATCTTGATTCCGGCTTGTGCTTCTTCCAGCCCAGCGTTCCTCAGGATGTACTCTGCATATAATTTAAATAAGCAAGGTGACAATATACAGCCTTGACGTACTCCTTTTCCTATTTGGAACCAGTCTGTTGTATTAAACTCTTAGAGGAGAACATAGGCAAAACACTCTCTGACATAAATCACAGCAGGATCCTCCATGACCCACCTCCCAGCATATTGGAAATAAAAGCAAAAATAAAATAATTGGACCTAATTAAAATGAAAAGCCCTGCACACCAAAGGAAACTATAAATACCGTGAAAGGACAGCCTTCAGAATGGGAGAAAATAATAGCAAATGAAACAACTGACAAATAATCAATCTCTAAAATATACAAGCAGTTCCTGCAGCTCAACTCCAGAAAAATGAACGACCCAATCAAAAAATGGGCCAAAGAACTAAACAGACATTTCTCCAAAGAAGACATCCAGATATCTAACAAACACGTGAAAAATGCTCAACATCCCTCATAACCAGAGAAATGCAAACCAAAACCACAATGAGATACCATTTCACACCAGTCAGAATGGCTGCTATCCAAAAGTCTACATGCAATAAATGCTGGAGAGGGTGTGGAGAAAAGGGAACCCTCTTACACTGTTGGTGGGAATGCAGACTAGTACAACCACTATGGAGAACAGTGCGTAGATTCCTTAAAAATCTGTAAATAGTACTGCCATAGGATCCAGCAATCGCACTCCTGGGCATACACACCGAGGAAACCAGTATTGAAAGAGACACATGTACTCCAATGTTCATCGCAGCACTGATTATTTTAGCAAGGAATTGGAAGCAACCTAGATGTCCATCTGCAGACGAATGGATAAGAAAGCTTTGGTACATATACACAATGGTTATTACTCTCAGTTAAAAAGGATACATTTGAATCAGTTCTAATGAGGTGGATGAAACTGGAGCCTATTGTACAGAGTGAATTAAGCCAGAAAGAGAAATACCAATACATTATACTATCGCATCTATGTGGAATTTAGAAAGATGATAATAATAACCCTGTACACGGAACAGCAAAAGAGACACAGATGTACAGAACAGTCTTTTGGTCTCTGTCTGAGTGTGCGAAGGTGGGATGATTTGGGAGAATGACATTGAAATATGTATATTATCATATGAGAAACGAATCGCCAGTCCAGGTTCAATGCATGATACAGAATGGTGTCATGGTATTGGGAGGGATGTGGGAGAGAGGTTCAAGATGGGGAACACATGTACACCCGTGGCGGATTCATGTCAATGTATGGCAAAACCAATACAATATTGTAAAGTAATTAGCCTCCAATTAAAATAAATATTTTTTTAAAGATATTAATCCAACTTCAAAAATGCAAAAAAAATAAAAATAAAAATTGAAATAAAGTAGGGTCTTCTTTTGGCAAGGTACAAGTAGGTTTAAAAATGAAAATTAAAGGAGTAATAGAGGACTTATAAAAGTTTTTAAAATGATAAACATAAATTTATTATCTAGGAACTTCTCTGGAGCTGTTGCAGACAGTGTGGGGTCTGTTCAGTTTCAGATAGTTCCTTGATCCGTCTTATAATTCTCAAGATCTATAGGCCCCTTCCCACGTAGTCGGTGCTAACTGCAGGGTTTTGATCTGTTGCACCTGCCACTTCGAAAGTAGTTCCTTGTTTATTGTAGCTTCTCTTTGCTGGTCTCTTCAGTGTCTAACATCCACCCTGACACAAAGGGGCAAAAGTGGTCACTTTTTTAGGTTCATTTGTTCAGTCCTGCTGTGGGGAGGGAGTAACACTGCAAACAAGTATCACTGGTGTGTGTGGGGAGTGCTCGCAGTGTTTCAGCCGCACTGGGTTTGTGCTCATGGTATGTGTGCTTTCACGGTCTACCCTTTTTAGTCTCTAGGTTGCTCTGCCAGGAACTGTCTGGGGCGGGCCCTGGGTTGCGTGCACTTCCCAGGTCTAACCTGCTCAGGTTCAGGTTCTCAGGTACTCCACAAAGGTTCAGACTAGGTTGGGCCCTTCCCAGGTCCCAGCAACTGTGGCGACCAGGTTCTTGGTGAGCACAGTCTCCCACAGGTGTGTGTGTGTGTCTTATCACCTCCCCCATCTCTGTGTGTGTGTGTGTGTGTCTTATCGCCTCCCCCATCCGAGCTGCTTGGGTTTCTGGGTTGCTGTGGGCACATCCCTCTCAGGTGTGCACTGTGTCTCTTCTGGGGAGCTGATCTCTGGCCGCAACCCTCCCAGCAGATGTCAACCGTCCAGAATCCCAAGAAGTCTTGGTTAGCAACGGAACCTATTTGCAGTTTGGTACAGGATGCCTCTCTGGGGTCAAGATTTCCCCTTTCTGGCTCTGGATGACCCCTGCCTGCCTGTCTTCTGACAGGGGATGGGCTGGTCTGAAGCCTGCTAGCTCTCCTCTGGCATTCACTCAGTCCTTTGTTCTGTGTGAAGGCCTGGCAGAGACTGAGGTTAGGGCTTTCACGGGATAATTCTCTGTTTTGTCTTGTTTTGTTTTTTTCCCTCTCTCTCTCTGGCTATCCCACAGTTTGGGTGGCTATCTCATGTTAGTTCCATCAGATTGCCCTCAGGGCATTCAGGCCTGATCCTTACCCTAAGCAATACAGCCCGCGCATCCCTGTTCAGCCCCCATTTGCTGGTGGTGGCTGCGTGTGCCAGGAGTTGCCGTTAGGCACGGCACAATCTGTAGGTTTTATTTATTTATTTTTTCTCCTATTTATGCTGCCCTCTGAGATTCCAAAACTCCCCACACACCCTCTAGTGAGAGTGTTTCCTGGTGTTTGGAAATTTCTCCTCTTTTAAGACTCCCTTCCCGGGATGGATCTCCATCCCTACCTCTTTTTTCTCTCTTTTTATCTTTTATATTTTGTCCTACCTCCTTTCGAACACAATGGGCTACTTTACTCGGTCCTGATGTCCTCTGCCAGCATTCAGAGGTTGTTTTGTGGAATTTGCTCAGCGTTTAAATGTTTTGTTGTTGTTGTTTTGAAAATGAATTTCTGGGGGAGAAAGTGATCTCCCCATCCTATTCCCCTGCTATCTTAGGGCCACCTCTCCTGATGACCTTTAGGATGGATTGGTTGGCTCGCCTTGCAGTCCAAGGGACTCTCAAGAGTCTTCCCTAACACGAGAGTTCAAAAGCATCAATTCTTCGCTGCTCAGCTTTCTTTACAGTCCAACTCTCACATCCATACATGACCACTGGAAAAACCATAGCCTTGGCTAGATGGACCTTTGTTGGCAAAATAATGTCTCTGTTTTTTAATACGCTGTCTAGATTGGTCATCACTTTCCTTACTCCCAGGAGTAAGAGTCTTTTAATTTCATGGCTGCAATCAGCATCCGCAGTGATTTTAAGCCTACCCAAAAAGTTAGCCACTGTTTCCCCTTCTATTTGCCATGAACTGATGGGACCGGATGCCATGATCTTAGTTTTCTGAATGTTGAGCTTTAAGCCAACCTTTTCACTTTCCAGTTCTTCTTCACTTTCTCCCATACTGTATGTAAAAGTTTTGAGCAGGATTTTGGCCCAAAAAATAAAAGTAAAACATCCTAAAAGCAGCTTTATTTTATCTCTGACCTGAAGTTTTGGGTGTGGGCCATAATCACTCACCTGGCATCCCAAAGCCTAACCATTCTGGAAACCATAGGGTATTTTGGGTGAAGGGGAGGAAGTGTATATTTGGGGCCAAATTCATTTGGAAAGAAGAAAATATAAATCCAAGCTGAAGTGATGAAAGTGTGCTGACAGTGTTCAATCATCACCATGGCTATAAACAGGTATGATTTTTGCCCCCTTCCTTTGTCAATGACACAACAGTGCCTGGAGACATTTTGGGTTGTTTCTCACATTCAGAGGGTAGAAGACCAGGAATTCGGCTCAACATCCCAGACGGACAGGACAGCTGTCACCACAGCAAAACATATGACACCAATGTCAGTAGCTTCAAGGCTGAGAAATCCTCATTTATCAAACACAACAGGAACAACTGTACTGTATTAATGAAGAAATGTTGTATCTAATTGTGGAAGGGAGTTACACTTTACCTCGTTAAAATCTGGAATATTCTGACACGTGATAGTTGCAAGGTTTCAGGTAACTCCACATCAATTAAATAAACAAAAAGAATGAAGCATGGCGACAGGTCAGGGTGAGGGAGAGGAGGTTTTTCTAAAAACAGCACTTGGCCTTGTTGTTTGACATCTCCGCATAATCATGAAGATGGTCACATAGCAAAAATATCTAAAGAGATTCATTGATTTCTGTCGGTACCTCCCTGAAATATTTGCATTCACACTTGGGACTCTCTTGGGACTTCCCTGGAGGTCCAGTGGTTAAGCCTCCATGCTCCCAATGCAGAGGACACAGGTTCAGTCGCTGGTCAGGGCACTAGGATACCATATGCTGCTCAGTGTGGCCAAAAAAAAAAAAAAAAAAGCTGAAGCACACGGTTCGTCGGTTAAGGCCCCTCAGAACATCTTCCTGGAGACGTTCCCCTCTTTTTTCTGGGTGCCAGCCTCACTCTGACTGTCTTCTCACATCAATGGTTCCACTTGGGGTTCCCCTCACTTCTCCATCACGGCGTTCAGTGCTCTCAACAAGTCCTGCGACTTGTCATTTCCCCTAGAGACCCATTTGAAACTGGCTTGCACTGATATTATCCTAGGAAGAAAATTCAACGAGGCTTTGAAAAAAAATAAGGGGGTCGCTTCAGAACTGGACATTTCAATCTTTTAACCACTCTTTTCTCTATGTAATCACCTAAATTCAGGAAGCTTGGGATACTACCTCTTGAACACCAAGAGCACTCGAATAAAAAAGTCCAAACTTCAGGAGATGACAAAGCAGCCAGTTTTACATGGGACCCAAATAACTGGTTTCTTGGTTTCGCCAGTGGGTCAACCACTCAGGCTCTGGCTTCAGCCGTTTGATTAGAAGTTCAAGAGAGAGCACATGAACACCCGGGGTGGATTCATGTCAATGTATGGCAAAACAAATATAATATTGTAATTAGCCTCTAAAAAAAAAAATAAATAAATAAATAAATAAAAAAGAAAGGAAAAAAAAAAAGAAAGGCTGAGAGAGAAATTAGATTAAATAAACATTGTTATCTTCTAACTGTTAAAATAAAAAAAAAGAAGTGAGGTGATCACACAGGGCAGGGTGTGTCTCCACAGCAGCAGTTTCCTACCCAAGTGAAGAAATACCCTCAACTACCACCATCAAGGCAGAGTGAGCCTGGTAACTGGAGCCAGAACCTGACAGCGGTCTCCGGAGAACTTCTTCAGGGGCCTCCACAGCAGCCCAGAGAAAACACCCTTAGCAAACAGGGAATGAAGAATGGGAAGGAAGCTTAAGAGAGAGGAGACACATATTTACATACAGCTGGTTGACACTGTTGTACAGCGGAAACTAACACAACATGGTAAAGCAATTTTACTCCAATATTTAAAAACTTAAAAAAAAAAAAAGTGAAACACTCAAAACAACCACAAAACAAGAATGACAAGTGTCATCTCTGACTTCAGCTATTGTGCTACCAGTAGTGTTCTTAGAACACTTACGATTGTTATATAATTCCATCATCATGCATTTTATTGCATCCATCATCTGAGAGATAAACAATTCGTGTTATCAACTTCCCTGAGGCTTTTGCTAGGTGACATATATCTAAATCTTTCTGTATACAGCAAAGAAAACCATAAACAAAACAAAAAGACAACCTTCACAATGGGAGAAAAATTTGCAAATGAAACAACTCACAAGGAATTAATCTCCAAAAGGAATTATAAGCTCATGGACATCACCAGATGGTCAACACCGAAATCAGATTGATTATATTCTTTGCAGCCAAAGATGGAGAAGCTGTATACAGTTAGCAAAAACAAGACCAAGAGCTGACTGTGGCTCAGATCATGAACTCCTTATTGCCAAATTCAGACTTAAATTGAAGAAAGTAGGGAAAACCACTAGACCATTCAGATATGACCTAAATCAAATCCCTTATGATTATACAGTGGAAGTGAGAAATAGATTTAAGGGACTAGATCTGATAGATAGAGTGCCTGATGAACTCTGGACGGACGTTCGTGACATTGTACAGGAGACAGGGACCAAGATCATCCCCATGGAAAAGAAATGCAAAAAAGCAAAATGGCTGTCTGAGGAAGCCTTACAAATAGCTGTGAAAAGAAGTGAAGCGAAAAGCAAAGGAGAAAAGGTAAGATATAAGCATCTGAATGCAGAGTTCCAAAGAATAGCAAAGAGAGATAAGAGAGCCTTCCTCAGTGATCAATGCAAAGAAATAGAGGAAAATAACAGAATAGGAAAAACAAGAGATGTCTTGAAGAAAATTAGAGATTCCAAGGGAACATTTCATGCAAAGATGGGCTCGATAAAGGACAGAAATGGTATGGACCTAACAGAAGCAGAAGATATTAAGAAGAGGTGGCAAGAATACACAGAAGAACTGTACAGAAAATATCTTCACGACCAAGATAGTCACGATAACGTGATAACTGACCTAGAGCCAGACATCTTGGAATGTGAAGTCAAGTGGGCCTTAGAAAGCATCACTACGAACCAAGCTAGTGGAGGTGATGGAATTCCAATTGAGCTATGTCAAAACTTGAAAGATGATGCTGTGAAAGTGCTGCACTCAATATGCCAGCAAATGTGGAAAACTCAGCAGTGGCCACAGGACTGGAAAAGGTCAGTCTTCATTCTAATCCCAAAGAAAGGCAATGCCAAAGAATGCTCAAACTACCGCACAATTGCACTCATCTCAAACGCGAGTAAAGTCATGCTCAAAATTCTCCAAGCCAGGCTTCAGCAATATGTGAACCGTGAACTCCCAGATGTTCAAGCAGGTTTTAGAAAAGGCAGAATCACCAGAGATCAAATTGCCAACATCCGCTGGATCATGGAGAAAGCAAGAGAGTTCAAGAAAAAAATCTATTTCTGCTTCATTGACTATGCCAAAGCCTTTGACTGTGTGGATCACAATAAACTGTGGAACATTCTGAAAGAGATGGGAATCCCAGACCACCTGACCTGCCTCTTGAGAAACCTGTATGCAGCTCAGGAAGCAACAGTCAGAACTGTACATGGAACAATAGACTGGTTCCAAATAGGAAAAGGAGTGCGTCAAGGCTGTATATTGTCACCTTGCTTATTTAACTTATATACAGAGTACATCATGAGGAACGCCTGGCTGGAAGAAGCACAAGCTGGAATCAAGATTGCTGGGAGAAATATCAATAACCTCAGATATGCAGATGACACTACCCTCATGTCAGAAAGTGAAGAGGAACTCAAAAGCCTCTTGTTGAAAGTGAAAGAGGAAAGTGAAAAGGTTGGCTTGAAGCTCACCATTCAGAAAACAAGGATCATGGCATCTGGTCCCATCACTTCATGGGAAATAGATGGAAAGACAGTGGAAACAGTGTCAGACTTTATTTTTTTGGGCTCCAAAATCACTGCAGATGCTGATTGCAGCCAGGAAATTAAAAGACGCTTACTCCTTGGAAGAAAATTATGACCAACCTTGATAATATATTGAAAAGCAGAGACATTACTTTGCCAACCAAGGTCCGTCTTGTCAAGGCTATGGTTTTTCCTGTGGTCATGTATGGATGTGAGAGTTGGACTGTGAAGAAAACTGATCGCCGAAGAATTGATGCTTTTGAACTGTGGTGTGGAGACGACTCTTGAGAGTCCCTTGTACCGCCAGGAGATCCAACCAGTCCATTCTAAGGGAGATCGATCCTGGGTGTTCATTGGAAGGACTGATGCTAAAGCTGAAGCTGCAATACTTTGGCCACCTCATGCGACGAGTTGACTCACTGGAAGAGACCCTGATGCTGGGAAAGGTTGGGGGCGGGAGGAGAAGGGGACGACCGAGAGTGAGATGGCTGGATGGCATCACCGACTCTGTGGACATGAGTTTGAGTGAACTCCGGGATTTGATGATGGACAGGGAGGCCTGGCGTGCTGTGATTCATGGGGTCGCGGAGAGTCAGACACGACTGAGCGACTGAGCTGAACTGAACTGAACTGAACTGAAGCTCAATATATAAAAACAAACAACAACAACAAACAAAAACCAAATAACCCAATCAAAAAATGGGCGGGGGCGGGCGGAGGTCTCAATAGACATTTCTCCAAAGAAGACATACAGATGGCCCACAAACACATGAAAAGGTGCTTAACGAAACTAATTATTAGACAAATGCAAATCAAAACTACCGTGAGGAGTCAACCTGACACCAATCAGAATGGCCGTCATCAAAAAATCTGAAACTATAAACGCTGGAAACAGTATGAAGAAAAGGGAACCCTCCTAAGTAGTTGGTGCGAATGTAAACTGGTATAGCCACTAAGGAGAACTATATGGATGCTTCTTAAAAACTGAAAATAAGCTACCATGTGACCCAGCAATCCTACTCCTAGGCCTGTATCTGGAGAAAACCATAATTCAAAGGGATGCACGCACCCCAGTGTTCACTGTAGCACTATTTACAATAACCAGGGCAGGGACAAAACCAAAAATGTAAATTGACAGAGGAATGTATATAGAAGATGTACATATATGCAACAACGTATTGCTCACCCATTACAAGGCATGAAACAGTGCCGTGTGCAGAGATGTGGGTGAATCTGCTGCTGCTGCTATGCCGCTTCAGTCATGTCTGACTCTGTGCCCCACCATAGACAGCAGCCCACCAGGCACCTCCGTCCCTGGGATTCTCTAGGCAAGAACAATGGAGTGGGTTGCCATTTCCTTCTCAATGCATGAAAGTGAAAAGTGAAACTGAAGTCGTTCGGTCGTGTCTGACTCTTTGAGACCCCATGGACTGCAGCCTACCAGGCTCCTCCGCCCATGGAATTTTCCAGGCAAGAGTACTGGAGTGGGGTGCCATTGCTTTCTCCGTGGGTGAACCTAGAGACTGTCAAACAGAGTGAAGTAAGATAGGAAGAGAAACCATATTGTCCAATGTCGCTTATATGTGGAATCCAAAAAGATGGCAGAGATGAGAGTCACAGAAACAGAGTCACAGATGTAGCGAACAAAGTTACGGCTACCAAAGTAGGGGAATGGGGATTGGGGAGATTCAGCTTGGGAGACTGCGACTGACATATGCACATACTGTACATATACACTACTATGTATACAAGAGATAACTTATGAGAACCTACTGTCCAGCACAGGGAACTCTAATCAATGCTCTCCGGTGACCTAAATGGGCACATACCTGCCACCCCCTCCCACATCACAGGAGGGACAGAAGGGGATGGGAGAACAAACCAGGTCTCAGATCTGGCCCAGCCACTGCCAAGACATCGCTGTGCTATGCAGTTTGCTCCAATTCAGCAAGAAAATAGGATAAGGGGCACCCTTGTATCTGATGCCCGAGTTTGTTCCTGCAATTGTATCTTATCATCCACAGTTCTCTCTGAGCCCCATTCATAAAGCAAGAATAATAACAGTGCCCCCTTGTAGGGTGTGCACAAGGATTAAGGGAGAAAAAGAGGAGACCGTGGTTCACAACCTGCTGAGGAGTTCATAAAGAAATACCTGTTTTCTTATTTTCACAAAGGAATTAATTCTCATAAACATGTAATCGCAAAGTTGCTGCCAACCCCCAAAACAGTAACCTCCAAAGAACCCCCAAAATAGGCAGAAAATGAATAAAGAAAGTATCTGTTGAAATGTTGCTCCTACCCTTTGTTGCAGAGACCACAGGGGGAGGCTGCCAGCAAAAACACTTTGTGCTTTACGGTCCGTCATACTGCAGGGATCTCCCTGCTCAGGCCCATTTAAAATATTCAAACAAAATGAGAAAACTCTAGAAAGTGGATGAAAGTCAATACTTTACTAATGCCATAGTTACATTTCATTTTAAAGAAATCATGGATTTTTGATCTGACCTTCATTCTCACTTCCAAATGCAGCAAAGAACTCAACATTAATAAAAAAGAGCCCTTCTGCCAAAACACACAACTCTGGGTCACCTCAGACACAAGCAAGTTGCCCAGGTCCAAAACTATGTCTCTGTATTCATTTTCCTAACAGCGATGAAAATGCCTATCCAAAAGCTCATTCCTCAATTTTGTTCCACAAGTAAAGCGGAGGGCTATAGGAGATGGAATAAAAATGGCTACAGGAGAGGAGAACACTGGCTTGGCGTGAACACTAGCCAGAGCTGCGTGGCAGCCTCAGTTTTCTCATCTGTCAATAGATGACTTGGACCAAATCAATGGGAGGCGATACAAGAAGTCCAACCAATGGCAAGCAAACAAGAAGCCATCTGGGGGGACTCCCCTCATGGTCCAGTGGCTAAGATTCTGCACCTCCAATGCAGAGGGCCTGGATTTGATTCCTGGTCAGAGAACTAGATCCCACGTGTGAACTAAGAATTTGCACACAACAACTAAAGACCTGGGTCAGCCAAACAGATAAGCAATTAAAAAATGAAAGCCATTTGGGCAATACCGGACATCTTAAATCAGTTAATTTTAAAAATTACCCTCTTTCAATTCTCTTGTCATTCTACAGCAGCTCTTGTTAGGAAGAAAGGCTCCAAGTGGTACCATTAATTCTTTAATAAATTTTATTTATGCATTTATTTTTGGCTGTGCTGGGTCTTTGCTGCTTTGCAAGGTTTCATCTAGTTGCAGTGAATTGGGGTTACTCTCTAGTTGCAGTTTACGGGCTTCTCAGTGTGGTGGTTTCCCTTGTTGTAGAGCATGGGCTCTAGTCACAGGCTTCAGTAGTTGCAGTTCCCAAGCTCTAGAGCACAGGCTCAGTAGTTGTGGTGCGTGGGTTTACTTGTTCCAGGGCATGAGGGATCTTCCCCAATGAGGGACGGACCCCATATCTCCTGCAGTGGCTGGAGGATTCTTTACCGACAAGCCACCAGGAAAGCTTGTATTAATTCTTTAACACTTGCATGCTAATCACTGGTTTTTAACAGAATGAAGATGGACTTAGGCTTCAAGCCTTGAAGAATAGGATCTGGTGAGTTTAGACTTAATTTTATTTCTGTTAAGTCACTAGAAATAAAAATATGAAGTCAATCCTAGTTCAAGGTGATGAACAGGTAAGTAAAAAACCTTGAGGCTGCCACTACACCTAATAGTTGAACACTTCTTGTTCTGAAACTCAGGGATTTGATAAAAATTCTTGTTGTGTTCAAAACGGGGGGACAGAAATACTAAATAAGAGACGTAACCCCAAGACTTGGATTTTATCTCTTTAGCCACACTGACTCTTAAGCGGGGTTGGTTGCTTTAAAAAGCCACATGTAACAACAATCAGTTTGTAGACACCGGACAGCTGTGGTCAGCAGGCCTGGTGTGAATTCACAAGTCAGCTCAAAGCCAGGTCAAGAGGATATTCTAGATGCTGGCTGTTACCATTCAAATGCCAATTAGACATTCACGGATTACGCAACCCTGGACAAGCTGTGTGACCTGGCCAGATCTCAGTATGCTCATCTATAAAATGCGTGTGAGGACATCCCTGGAAGACCAGTGGTTAAGACTTTGCCTTCCAATGTTGGCGGCAGTACAGGTTTGATTCCCTAGTCAGGGAGATAAGGTTCCACATGACTTGTAGTCAAAACACCAAAAGGTTTTAAAAGAAGGACAATAAAGCAATATTACAACAAATTCAGTAAAGACTTTAAAAAATGTTCACACTTAAAGAAAATATATTATTAATAAGAAGCCCAGTGAGAAGTTAGGCAGCAACCTGCTTTCATTCTATGTATACATAGAACATAACTATGTATCAATTGCTGTTCAAGGCACCAGCAGGGAGCAGAAGGGACTCCCCAGAGAGCTGCAATTCTGGTGGTGATTTTCACTCCCTGGGTTCCAAAGACATGAACCTGAACATCACTCGAGAGCGCTCTCATCCGACAGCAAGGATATCTGCAAGGTTTCAGTTCAGTTCAGTTCAGTTCAGTCGCTCAGTCGTGTCCGACTCTCCGCGACCCCATGAATCACAGCACGCCAGGCCTCCCTGTCCATCACCAACTCCCGGAGTACACTCAAACTCATGTCCACAGAGTCGGTGATGCCATCCAGCCATCTCATTCTCCGTCGTCCCCTTCTCCTCCCGCCCCCAACCTTTCCCAGCATCAGAGTCTTTTCCAGTGAGTCAACTCGTCTCATGAGGTGGCCAAAGTATTGGAGTTTCAGCTTTAGCATCAGTCCCTCCAATGAACATCCAGGATTGATCTCCTTTAGAATGGACTGGTTGGATCTCCTTGCAGTATAAGGGACTCTCAAGAGTCTTCTCCAACACCACAGTTCAAAAGCATCGATTCTTCGGCGATCAGCTTTCTTCACAGTCCAACTCTCACATCCATACATGACCACGGGAAAAACCATTGCCTTGACTAGACGGACCTTGGTCGGCAAAGTAATGTCTCTGCTTTTTAATATACTATCAAGGTTGGTCATAACTTTCCTTCCAAGGAGCAAGCGTCTTTTAATTTCATGGCTGCAATCAGCATCTGCAGTGATTTTGGAGCCCAAAAAAACAAAGTCTGACACTGTTTCCACTGTTTTTCCATCTATTTCCCATGAAGTGATGGGACCAGATGCCATGATCTTTGTTTTCTGAATGTTGAGCTTCAAGCCAACCTTTTCACTCTCCTCTTTCACTTTCATCAAGAGGCTTTTGAGTTCCTCTTCACTTTCTGCCATAAGGGTAGTGTCATCTGCATATCTGAGGTTATTGATATTTCTCCCAGCAATCTTGATTCCAGCTTGTGCTTCTTCCAGCCCAGCGTTCCTCATGATGTACTCTGCATATAAGTTAAATAAGCAAGGTGACAATATACAACCTTGACGCACTCCTTTTCCTATTTGGAACCAGTCTGTTGTTCCATGACCGGTTCTAACTGTTGCTTCCTGACCTGCATACAGGTTTCTCAAGAGGCAGGTCAGGTGGTCTGGGATTCCCATCTCTTTCAGAATTTTCCACAGTTTATTGTGATCCACACAGTCAAAGGCTTTGGCATAGTCAATGAAGCAGAAATAGATGTTTTTCTGAAACTTACTTGCCCAAATTCAACAGTGAGCATAAAAGCACTTGGCAAATTAAGAGAGAAGTAGAGAGGAGGGCTGGGGTGGTGGATGGGATACATTGGGAATCTGGGATTAGCAGATGCAAACTATTACACATAGAATAAACAATAAGGTCCTCCTGATAGCACAGGGAACTACAATCAATATCCTGAGATAAACCATAATGGAAAGGGATGTGAAAAAGTATATGTGAATATAACTGAATCATTTTCTTATAGAGTAGAAATTAACAGAACATTGTACACCACCTATACTTCAATATAATAAATTTTAAAAGACAGAAGACAGAACCTAAATGGAGAGTGTGCCCACAAGTGAACACACAGCAGGCAAGCCTGCCCACCACATCCCTAACAAGGAACATGCCAAGAGGACAGGCGAGTTGAGGAGGGACTCCACCACTTCCTGGTCCCCTTTAATTCCTGCAAATATCCAAGGCTGGTCCTCCCCTATCACGCAACTGGCACTCACGTGGCTAGTGTACTTGGTGGTCTCTGCATCGTCATCAGCTGAAGCGGTGGTGATGGGCTGCCCTGACGGAGGATGCAAGGGTGCTTGTGGAACCTGAGCTGGTGACCAGGGG
Organism: Moschus berezovskii; assembly: GCF_049115385.1. Taxonomy (NCBI): domain Eukaryota; kingdom Metazoa; phylum Chordata; class Mammalia; order Artiodactyla; family Moschidae; genus Moschus; species Moschus berezovskii. The sequence goes on from NC_142489.1 coordinate 81,422,449, forward strand.
AGACAACAAGGTGCTGGTCACCGGGGTGATGGTGGAGGTGGATGGGTTCTGTGTGATCACTTTCTGCTGGACAGCAGGGAAAGCAAAAGTTCTTGGTCACCCCACTGCCTGGGGAAGGCGGTCCCCGCTCGAAGATGTGGTGGGAGCAGGGCCCAATCCACACTCTTTGAGTTTCTCTGCTTTCAAGGGACAAAGATTCTCCCATTGGCCAAACTTGAGCAAGGCTCCATGGAGTCCTTTCTCAGCAAGGCCTACACCTGGGTCTTTAAGGAGTAACACAGTTTCCAACAGCTCAAGGCTGCATCCCTAGGATGAACCCCACCCCTTTAAAGTCCCCACCTAAGAAAACTCACGATAATCACGATAACGTGATCACTGACCTAGAGCCAGACATCTTGGAATGTGAAGTCAAGCGGGCCTTAGAAAGCATCACTACGAACAAAGCTAGTGGAGGTGATGGAATTCCAATTGAGCTATTTCAAAACTTGAAAGATGATGCTGTGAAAGTGCTGCACTCAACATGCCAGCAAATTTGGAAAACTCAGCAGTGGCCACAGGACCGGAAAAGGTCAGTCTTCATTCCAATCCCAAAGAAAGGCAAGGCCAAAGAATGCTCAAACTACTGCACAATTGGACTTATCTCACATGCTAGTAAAGTCATGCTCAAAATTCTCCAAGCCAGGCTTCAGCAATATGTGAACCGTGAACTCCCAGATGTTTTAGAAAAGGCAGAGGCACCAGAGATCAACTTGCCAACATCCGCTGGATCATGGAGAAAGCAAGAGATTTCCAGTAAAACATCTATTTCTGCTTCATTGACTATGCCAAAGCCTTTGACTGTGTGGATCACAATAAACTGTGGAAACTTCTGAAAGAGACGGGAATACCAGACCACCTGACCTGCCTCTTGAGAAACCTGTATGCAGGTCAAGAAGCAACAGTCAGAACTGGACATGGAACAACAGACTGGTTCCAAATAGGAAAAGGAGTATACAGTATAATGTTGTATACTGTCACCCTGCTTATTTAACTTATATGTAGAGTACATCATGAGGAACGCTGGGCTGGAGGAAGCACAAGCTGGAATCAAGATTGCTGGGAGAAATATCAATATCCTCAGATATTCAGATGACATCACCCTTATGGCAGAAAGTGAAGAGGAACTCAAAAGCCTCTTCATGAAAGTGAAAGAGGAGAGTGAAAAGGTTGGCTTGAAACTCAACATTCAGAAAGCAATCATCATGGCATCTGGTCCCATCACTTCATGGGAAATAGATGGGGAATCAGTGGAAACAGTGTCAGACTTTATTTTTTGGGACTCCAAAATCACTGCGGATGCTGACTGCAGCCAGGAAATTAAAAGACGCTTACTCCTTGGAAGGAAAGTTATAACCAAACCAGATAGTATATTAAAAAGCAGAGACATTACTTTGCCAACCAAGGTCCGTCTAGTCAAGGCTATGGTTTTTCCTGTGGTCATGTATGGATGTGAGACTTGGACTGTGAAGAAAGCTGATCGCCGAAGAATTGATGCTTTTGAACTGTGGTACTGGAGAAGACCCTGTTCCTTGTACTGCAAGGAGATCCAACCAGTCCATTCTAAAGGAGATCAATCCAGGGTGTCCATTGGAAGGACTGATTCTAAAGCTGAAACTGCAACACTTTGGCCACCTCATGCGACAAGTTGACTCACTGGAAAAGACTCCGATGCTGGGAAGGATTGCGGGCGGGAGGAGACGGGGACGACAGAGAATGAGATGGCTGGATGGCATCACCGACTCGATGGACATGAGTTTGAATGAACTCCGGGTGTTGGTGCTGGACAGGGAGGCCTGGCGTGCTGTGATTCATGGGGTTGCAAAGAGTCGGATACGACTGAGCAACTGAAGTGAACTGAAGAAAACTCAAGGCTGCCAATAGAATGGCCTGCTTGATCCAGTCAACACCTAACGATAGGGCCCACTGCCCAGTCTCTATGGGAGGGCAGAAGCCTACCTTTAAGAGGGAACAGAGTTAGCAAACCCAGATATTTCACATGGACCAACACCCTCTTCCCACTTTTTGTAAAACTTTCATTTTCTGACTCTATAGAGTCCCCATGATTCCCACTCCCTATTCCCAAATGCTCCCTTTAAAACTCCAGTGCCCTGTGTACACACTGGAGTTGACTTCAGTTCATGCTGGACATTTTGCCCTATGGCAACAGTAAACAGCAGATTAAAATCTATCCTAACTACTTCATCTAAAGGCCAGTTTTATTTATCTTTAACAGGACAATCTGGGAATTAGGAACCATACCATCAATGAGTTCCTTCTTGCCAACTCCCAAGTTCCCCTGGAAGGATCATTATACTTCAGTTCAGTTCAGTCGCTCAGTCGTGTCTGACTCTTTGCGACCCCATGAATCACAGCACGCCAGGCCTCCTGTCCATCACCAACTCCTGGAATTCACTCAAACTCAGGTCCATCAAGTCGGTGATGCCATCCAGCCACCTCATTCTCTGTTGTCCCCTTCTCCTCCCGCCCCCAATCCCTGCCAGCATCAGAGTATTTTCCAGTGAGTCAACTCTTTGCATGAGGTGGCCAAAGTATTGGAGCTTCAGCTTTAGCATCAGGCTTTCCAATGAACACCCAGGACTGTTCTTTTTTAGAATGGACTGGTTGTATCCCCTTGCAGTCCAATGTGTATATACACATACATAAATATATATGCATACATGAATTAGAAAAACATCTTATGGTTAACAATACCTCTGAGAAAGGGTGAAGAATGAAATAGAAAGTCAAAAAATACAGTAGATGTTTGTGCATTCAGGCATCCATTTCACCCCCTTCTAAGAAGACCTGTGTATAGCGTTTATAAAATGAAAAATGAAAAAGAAAAGTACAAAAACAAGCTGCAAAATAATTTTTCAGAATAATGCCAAATGGAATGTATCAGACCTCCAGAATACAGTGGCCAGGCAACCAAGGGTAACTAAATAAATAAAACAAGGACTATTTTTCCCCAGTCCATGCGGCAAAAAAGGAGCGGGTGCCATGGACAGCAGAGCGGGGAGGCACGGTACCTTTCACAGCCTGTCTCTTCTGATATCTCGTCCCCTGGGAAGACTGAGGCTGCTGTTGCTGGCTTTGCTGCTGCTGCTGGCGCTGCATCTTCTGCATGTGCCACTTTTGGGAGGACGTTTGAAACTTACTTGATGAGTTCCACAGAAGCTGCTGCACGGCTGGGGCAGTCTCCTTTGGTAAAATCGGCCTCTGCTTTTTCACCGGGTTACCCGTGGTGCTGGTGGTAGTGGTGGCGGAGGCTGCGGCAGCAGCAGCGGTCGGGCCGTGACCGTGCAGGTGGTGCTGGTGGGGGCCATGACACCAGCCGTGCGAGTTTGGGAGGATGAGCAGGTGAGGACCGGCATTTCCGGCGGAGACTGGCTGCCTGCTGTTGTGGATGGTGGAGCTTTACCTACAATGGAAGCCAACACATGAAAAAACGAAACAGAAAGTAGACGGGACTCAGGCTGACCTGCAGGGTCTCTAGGCCAGTGAGTTCTAGGTGACCATCCCAGGCTACCATGCCAAGGACCTCCCCGTGAATTAGCACATTCTCACTTTATATGCTTAGGCCACTTCTGCAGCATATTCTAGCTTAAAACATCAGTCTCCTTGGGTTAGGTGCTTGCTCACATTTGAGATACTTGCCAAGGCCTCTGGGGGACTGAGGTCAACATGACCCAGCCCCTGGCCTGGAGTTGCCCACCTGCTAGTCCATGACCCAGTGGATGAACAGAATCATTGCAAGTACCTTGTTTTACAAAGTTAGAGTTCAGTCAGCACTTTGAGAAAGACTTAGCCAAAGTCCATCTGGACATTAACAGGAACCCTTTCCTTGGCCAGGACACCTACAGAGCACATATCCCAAGGAATCAGACAGCCTCCCAAAGGCCAAAGCACTGAACAACAATGAATCACCCAGAAAAAAAAAAAAAAAAGAGTATTTTCTTCCATCTCTTCTAATTCCTTTCAGAATAGTCTCAGTGTGGTCTCGGTACCTTGACACCTAACGCTCAAGGGAACTCCACACCAAGGGCAGACTCATCGCCAGGATAATGGTATTTATGGAGAATTTAGAAGCCCTGCTTTTATTTTGACTGCAGTTATCCATAGTGCATCTTTTATGTAGAGCACAAAATACTGTTTACCTACTGCCTTGTAGTCAAGTTTACGTCCAAAATTGAGTTCAATTTAAGAGCTGCTGCTCCAGATAAAAAATATATTAAGGCAGTAATTGTACAAGCAGGTCTTGGGAATGACAAAAATAATGAATACAAGTGACTAGAGTTTGAAAAACGCTGCCGTTCGGAGTGTATCTACTGGGAGGAACTGAGTTATGAGGGTGGAGGGCAGGATTTCAACAGGCAGCAGGGAAAATTTGGAGGAGAACAGTTTTAGCCAAGACATGCCCAGGAATAGACAGAATTTTGGTGCGTGAGGACAGGCAGTGAGAAGGGCTGGCCGGAAGGCAGGTTAGAGCCAGAAGCACTGAACAGCGGAGAAGGGGTGACCACATGAGTTTTCATCTGTGAGGGGAAGGGAGTCAGCTGTGACTGCAGGGGCCCCAGGCACAGGAGAGATGAACATGCACCCCCAGAGAGGACCCCCTCGGGTTCACACAAAAAAACACTGGTGCCAGTCAGCATCCTTGATCTCAAACAACGTGCCTGGACATCTAACTCTTTTTAATAAGGACTGAAAGTGAAGTCGCTCAGTCGTGTCCAACTCTTTTGCAACCTCATAGACTGTAGCCCGCCAGGCTCCTCTGTCCATGGGATTTCCCAGGCAAGAATGCTGGAGTGGGTTGCCATTTGCTTCCCCAGGGGATCTTCCCGACCCAGCGAAAGAAATCTGGGCCCCCAGGATTGCACGCAGATTCTTTACTATCTGAGCCACCAAGGAAGCCCTTAATGACAACACCTTTTGTAGGGGCCCAGCATGCTTCTGCTGCATGACTCCATGCCTATCATTTTTAGATTTCTATCACCCAGAAAAGACAGGAGTTCTTGATTATTCTAGGGGAAATTTTCAGTTAACTGTCGGTCTGGGAAAACCAAGGAATGTGAAAGGGAAAGAGTGCTGACAGGCTGACTTTTCTTCCTGGGGGTGGGGCTGTCTTGGCGGTTACACAACTGTCTGGCCCTCTTGCTCCTCTGGGGAAGAATTCAGCCAAAGTCCTGGGCAAGAACACAGGGTGGGGCTGGGAGAAGATCTCTACCTAGAGTGAGGACACCCCTATCCTTGCCTAGGACAACCTTCCAGATATCGGTCACAGCCACTGCCCCTTCCCCTTGAGGGGGCAGAAGTGGCTTTGAGCTTGGCCTTTCTAAAAGGCAGAGATGCCACAGGCAAGGCTTCTCACCTGAAAAAGCAACTTTAGTGCCTCACTTTTCTGACATGTGATTAAAAAGTGTACTTTTCTTGTTGATTAGCTAGTCTGATACCTCCTTGGGCAAAGGACAACCACAAAAAGGTCCTTTCTCTCTCTCATCTTGCAAGAGCAGATAGCTGGCTTTGTAGCTTGTTGCTGCTCTGATAGAGTCCCACCGGAGCTCTTTTCCAAATTAAATCAAACAGACAAACAAACAACAACAACAAGAACAGAAGTATGCAATCTGAAAACATTCCAGGCTTGACACACTCTTGGGGGCTTTTAATTTAGACACGACAACATTCTAATTTCTAAAGGATACTGATGGTTTACTTGGGGCAAGGGGGAGTAAAGGCCATGGGAAATTTCATTTGTCCTAAAAATTTGGAAGGATATAATCACCTGCAGTCTCAAAAAGAAGTGACTTTCTTACAGGTCAACACTCCAAAAGCGACCCCACCCAACTAGCCTACTTATATCCGACTGAGGTTACTGTCTTGTACATTAAAAAAGGACTTTTTAAGAGAAGGCTGGAAATGACTGATGTGACACAGGTTAAGTGTAGCCAAGGTCCGGAAGTGAGTTCCCTTAGCCTCTACTCTGGGATCTCTAGCTAGAAAAAACAGCTTTCTGTTTGAGGATTCAGATTCTGTGTATAAGCTGCACTCGTAACTGAACATCAGCTGGAGGTCACCAAGCACTCTCCAAAATACCCATCACTTAATAAACTCATGAGTGAAACCACACCTTTGAAAAGATGCTCCACTGCAGTCTGACGTGAAGTCGATTCTTCAAGACCGAAATCACCCTCAGGTGGCTCTGGATTTCAGCCTCTGCGAAAGCCCCACACACTCAGAGGATCCTAGAGAAACTTCCTTCAGATACCAGTGAGAAAAGCTCAGCTTCATGTTATCAACTGGAATGCTTTTCCATTTAGGGGGGAAACACGAGTTCTTTTAAAGCACTCATATGTTTTTCCCTTTTCATTTCGACTGCCAGGAAACTCGGAGCCAAAACTGAAGCCTGACTTTGCTAATTCTGAAGGTTGAAATAGTTATTTTTGTATACAAACTTTCCCCCAGATCTCTCACTATTCTATTTTCAGCTTTCTCACTGTCATCATTTCCATTTTATCAGTATATCACAGATTCTTTCTGGAAGGGGTGATAAAACCCACAACCAAACAAAAGATCTATTTCAGAAAGAGCGGGATAGTATAAATGTGTCATTCATAGGAACACTGCCATCTGGGACCCAACAATTCCACAAACTTCATGGAATAAATGCTACTCCTGTTGCTTTCTACAGCATCAGGAGTGGTCCCTCAAACCACAACCCACACAGAATTGCGTGTTTCAGATGCCATTCACAATTTTAAGGGATGGGGTGGTGATCCCTCCTTCCTGACTGACTCAACTGCCTCTCTCTCTTCCTGCCCTGTGTCACTGAGATATTCCATCCTCTTTCAATTAACTGCAGGAACTGAGGTTCTGCAACAGTTCACAATGATACAAACGCAGAGGAAAAATGCTCAAAATCCATCCCCCTCTCCTGCTTTAAGCAGCCAGACTAAGTAAACCCCAGGGGACACAGAACTGAGAAGATAGCTCCTGTCAGAAGCTGTGTGTGTTGTCTGTTTAGTCACTAAGTTGTGTCCAACTCTTTTGTGACCCCATGGACTATATAGCCCACCAGACTCCTCTGTCCATGGAATTCTCCAGGCAAGACTACAGGAGTAGGTTGCCATTTCATTCAACAGGAGATCTTCCCAATCCAAGGATCAAATTCTTGTGTCTTGCATCGGCAGGTGGATCCTTTACCACTGAGCCACATAATTAAACCTGGCTATTCCTCTATGTAGCTCAGAAAGTCCAAGAGGTTTTAAGGCTACAATCTCCGATTTGTCCTTAGGCCATGTCTCTGCTGGGCCCTTAATTAATGCTTATCTTTCTTGGGCATATCATCACCCACTTGCCAAGCCAGCTGAGAAATTCGCTGACTGTTTCGTCAATGGGCTGAATATCCTTCAAATCACTCCTACATTCCACTGGGGGGTCTGCCAACATGCCTGGGGTGTGGCAGGTTTGAAAGCAGCCACTGCTGGTTCAGTCCCTAATAGCAGCAAAGGGGGAACTACTAAGACTCAGGCAGAAGTTCACAACTAGGGGAGATTTAGCTTTGTCAAGACACTTTTGAAGGCTGCCACTGGGTAGATGCTGCTGACATCCAGTTGGTAGAGGCCAGGGATACTGGTCTTTATAAACATCCTTCAATACCCAGGACAAAGAATTATCCAGCATAAAAAGTCAATAGCGCCAAGGTTGAGACACCTCAAGCCTATGTCACTTAAATGCAAATATGACAGAGTACGGGCTCAGGTGCACATCATACACTGCCCCTTGGATGTCTAGAGGCCTAAGGAACTCAGCAGCCTGGTGCCACCGACCCAAAAGGTCTTATATTCTAGTAAGAAAATGTATTTTGAGATGCATGGGCAGCGTGAGGGGAGGTAAGGGGGAATAAACTCATCAAGGTCTTTGAATCGAACACTTTTATCAGTTTCAGCCCTGTCCAATGTCTTCACATTGACAAACACTTTAGGCATATTGGAAAAGAAACTGCTTAGGTTCAAAATGACTTGACTGCTAGAAGCAACTATTACTTTCTAAGAGACTTCTTTCCCTGTGCTCAAAATCAATCACTTTGGGTATCAACAAGGTAAAAGGTGGGCAGGCACAGCTTAATTCCTTCTCCTGCTCAGTAACTAGCTAGGTGACCAGGAGCTAATCCAAGCTTTGTTGTGCCACACTTCATGATGTCAGAAAGTGACATGACACGTGATACTACAAATGGCAAGATGACATTCTAAAACCAAATCAAGAAACTAGAAACTGGTACAGCCACTCATCCTCCTGCTTGGGAGACAGTTCTTTGGCTTCCTTCCTAGGTTTTTGACCCTCCTATGCAGAATGGTCTTTTCCTAAATTTATGTCAAGTCCGCTCTTTGTGTTGGAGTCCAGGTCCAAATGTACTGTTGAGGATTCCGTCAATTCTTTCCCTTCAGCTTATCCTTTGTGGGATGAGGCAAGGGTTTTGCATTGTCTGAAAAGTCCTTCTCAAGCTGGGGGCTCGTCTTCTCCTAGACTGATCTTGGGTCCACTTTCTCACTGGCTGGTGACATGCTTTCAGCTCCTCTTCCATCTCCACTGGCTTCAGCAGTTTGGGCTTTTCTATTGACAGCAGATGGCTTTTTGCCCATCTGAGCCCCCTCTTTGTCTTCAGCACCTTCTGGCTCATTCTCGGACCTCTGCTTCTCATCACTGATAGAGTCACTTCTGCTACTATCTGACTTCTCATACTCCCCTGAATCACTGTGCTTGACAGCCATATAAACATATTCTGAGAATTCAAGCATGCCCAAATTAAACCAACCATCCAAAAAAAAAAAAAAAAAAAAACCCAGCATGTGGCGTAGTCACAGAATAAAGAGCAGGACCAAAAACCCACAAATATTTTCCATGCTCACTGCTAGAATTAAAAAACAAACAAACAAACAAACCACACATCACATCACACTGGCCTGGTGGGGTTAGCAGTAGACTTAAGTTGCATCTGACTACACGTGACAAATGGAACTTTCCTGGAGAGGGTTTCAGTTACTGACATTCAAAGATGACATGGGGCCAAACCACATGAATTCCTAATTTATCCAGAGCTAAATCTTGGCCGCACACATAGCACACTGGGACACAGAGAATGGGAGGAATGGAAGTGAATGCTACACAGGAGTTGGTAAAACTGATCCATTTTCAGTTCAGTTCAGTTCACTTCACTTCAGTCGCTCAGTCATGTCCGACTCTTTGTGACCCCATGAACCGCAGCATGCCCAGCCTCCCTGTCTATCACCACCCCCAGAGTTCACCCCAACCCATGTCCATTGAGTTGGGTGGTGCCATCCAACCATTTCATCCTCTGTTGTCCCTTTCTCCTCCTGCCGTCAATCTTTCCCAGCATCAGGGTCTTTTCAAATGAGTCAGCTCTTCGCATCAGGTGGCCAAAGAACTGGAGTTTCAGCTTCAACATCAGTCCTTCCAATGAACACCCAGGACTGATCTCCTTGAGGATGGACTGGTTGGATCTCCCTGCAGTCCAAGGGACTCTCAAGAGTCTTCTCCAACACCACAGTTCAAAAGCATCAATTCTTTGGTGCTCAGCTTTCTTTATAGTCCAACTCTCACGTGCATACATGATCACTGGGAAAAACCATAGCCTTGACTAGTTGGACCTTTGTGGTCAAAGTAATGTCTCTGCTTTTTAATATGCTGTCTAGGTTGGTCATAACTTCCCTTCCAAGGAGTAAGTGTCTTTGAATTTCATGGCTGCAGTCACCATCTGCAGTGATTTTGGAGCCCCCCAAAATAAAGTCAGCCACTGTTTCCACTGTTTCCCCATCTATTTGCCATGAAGTAATGGGACCGGATGCCATGATCTTAGTTTTCCAAATGTTGAGCAACTTTTTCACTCTCCTCTTTCACTTTCATCAAGAGGCTCTTTAGATCCTCTTCACTTTCTGCCGTAAGAGTAGTGTCATCTGCATATATGAGGTTATTGATATTTCTCCCAGCAATCTTGATTCCAGCTTGTGCTTCTATTTTACAGATTGGGGGAGGGGGAAAGAGGCCCTGAGAAATCACTTGTCCTGGGACACAAAGAAAACCGAGACAGAGAGACAAGGCCAGAGACACGGGCTCTTCCCACAAATTCCCAAAGCGTTAAGTTTTTTTTTATCAAAGAAACAAGCCAAGCTTTAAAGCAGGTGATGCAAACTCACAGCACATGAGCCACATGGGGCAAGCAGGCGTGTTATTTAGGAAGCAATGTTTTGACCCAATGTGCTCCAGTATTTTGTAATTTGTTGTTTTAAACTTAGCATATGCTGGCCAATTCACAAATCGGGAAGGTTCACACAGAAAATAAGATGTTAGGCTTGTCTGAAAGGGAAGAAGACCTGGCCATTCTGGGTCACTTGCCTGCAAGACTGGCTTGGGCTGAGAAATACTGGCCCCTTTCAGTTGGGGGAGCACTGTCTCCAGGTGGCCCAGCTGCCCAGCCCCCATCTGGCTCTCTGCCCTGAAGCAGAGTCAACCGCTGCTGTGCTTCTACTGTTTTTCTACTTGTATTTGAGTCCAGAGGAAAGTCACCCATTTCCATGTCTCAAGCAAAAGGAAAAATGGTAAAACACCAGGCGTGTCCTCCATATACAAGCAAAAATGGGCAAAAGTCTATTTCTAACAATAATTTCATTTAACCATTTATGTTTTCTGCTCCCTGTAGTGAGTGTCATCCATCTGCTGGTCAATAATCCGATACCCTACACTTTCGAAAAGAGGAAATCCCCATCAACTCTGTATCATCTTCCTTCTAGAGCAATGGTTGCCATGACGGGATCATGGAAGAGAAAATCGTAAAAGGTTACCCACAAACAGCCCAGCAGGATCAGGAGTGAACTACATCCACCTCCTCCAGGGCTCAAATTGGAAGAATCTAAAAACCAAATCTGGTTTAATTTCTGGATGTCAGGGCTTGTGCAGTTGGTAATTAAAGGTTGGACAACAGAATGACAAGCATGGCCACACACGCGTGGATACTGGAGCCCAAAGGAGGTGAATTCGGATCCTGCTCCTCTGCTTCTATTAGTTGTGTGACCCACTACGAGGGAGCTACCTCTCTGAGCCTCCGTTTCTTCCCCTGGACAATGGGTTCGATAACAGTATCAACCTTCCAGGACCATCTACGCACAGTGCAAGGGGCATACGAAGTCCTCCGTAAATCCTTATTAACAATAACAAACCGAGGACCTAGACCAGCTGCCTGCAAGAACCCAAGAAGACTACGAACTGCAAAATTTCATCCACGTCACTCAATGTCCTAACCAAATGGGCGACCCAGGAAGGAATGCTTTTGTTAGACAGCCTGGGTGACTCCCAGAGCACCCAATGACAAAGAAACCTCACCTTGGACTGGCTTTCTCTACTGAGACCCAGCCAGCTCCTATTTCCTTACAAATGCCCTCCTGACTTTATTTACCTCGTCAACAAACATTCTAGAGCATTACTAAGTGTATAAGACCAAGTATCTTGGAGAGGGCAAGTCTTTATAAGATCTTTATAAGACAAACCTCTCTGCCCTCATGGAGCTTCCAGTCTAGATTGGGAGGGATACCCACACACACAAAGGGACCACAGATGTTTTGGAACCATGAAGTACCCCCAGGAGGTGGGCAGACAGGGAGGGCAGTCAAGAAAGACTTCCTGGAGGAGGTGATGCCCAAGCTCAGCCTTAAGGATAGGTTTCGGGTAGGCAATGTAAAACGGCAGGCAGCATGGGGGCGAGGAAAGGAGGCAACAGATACAGAAGCAGGATGTATTTGCCAGGGGAAGGAGTGGGGCAGGGGCGTGGCCCAGCATGGAGGGGAAAGGTTTGTGTTGGACACATTGGACAACTGTGGGATACATGTGACCCTGAAATGAAGACACTGCCGTGTGCAGAAAAGCACACTGTAAAACTCAGGAGGCTCTTTCTGCTTCCAAATTTTCTTATAACTGGCACCTCGAGTCAGCAGGCTGCCACTCTCAAAGATCGTACTCTGACAAACTCAAAATACCCTCTGAACAGTTAACTAGCAAGTCTGAAATATTCTGCCAGGAGAAATATTTTTTGGTTGACCAAATGCGCCAAAGGTAAAACTGCTGCTAAAAAAGGAGCTGGGATTGGGCTTTCATTTCCACCAGGTGGTACCCCTAAAGACAGTAATGATGGTGATAATCATATAAACGAACCAAGACACACACCTCTTTGTGCTTTGCAACTCTCTATCGTCTTGCCAAGATTTAGCTGGAATCTGCTGTGAATCTGCCCCTTGGGGGAGAGGAGAGAGACAGGAGCAGACTGCAGCTGGACAGACTCAGCCAGATCCATCAGGTCCATCTCGGCTTTGCTTCAATCTTGAAGACACCACCACCCCCTCGTGAGATCAGGCACTGGAGGGAAATAGCGAATAACGCTCATCACTTGGCTTCTTCTAGAAAACACCTTTTGAGCCCAGGAGGAGAAACCCTTAAATATCTCTATCGTTTACCCCAACAATATTACCTACTCGACAGCCTGGGCTAACTTGGACATAAGAGGCTGAGAGAACATTTGGCGGGTTTCTACTGAACTATCGCCTGGGTCACTTTCAATATGGAAAATGCACAACCCCAGCCAGATGGTTGGTTTCCATGAAGCTCAGCATCACTGTGGATCCTCCATAGCCAAAGATTACACTACGTTCAACTTCAACAATAGCAGAAAAATGACACACTGAGTCTGGCCACTTTGCTTTGAACTTCAGGCTCAGATCAGCATGGGCTTGTAGCCTAGAGAGGTGCTGAGCCTCGCAGAGATAAAGCCTCACTGATAAAGATGGGGACCCCAACTCCTCATTTACCTAGAGAATTCATTCTTCGTCAACCTTGTCTGGAGGTCAAATTAAAGAAAGGGAAAATAGGAACTTCCCTGGTGGTACAGAGGTTAAACTCCATACTCCCAATGCAGGGGGCCCAGGTTGGATTTCTACGCAGGGAACTAGATTCCACTTGCCCCGGCTAATAGTTCACATGCCACCAATGAAGGTCAAAGGTCGCGCGTCTCACAAATAAGACCCCGCCTAACCAAATAAATATTTAAAGAAAGGGAAAACAAGACAGGCAGACACTCCAGCTGGTGTGCTGTACCTCCCTTTGGCTCCTGGTATCTATCTGAGGAATGGGGACCGATTAGTCTTGGACAGGAACCTGTGTCTTCTTGCTCAGGTAAGATGTCAACTCCTCCTCACACCAACTGCGGGCAAAGACCTCTGCTTAATGACTCAGGTCCGAAGGTCCTGCCTGCCCCTACCACCACCCCAACCCCCATGTCTGCGGGGTCTTTGTTTGACCAAGTTGGCCCAGATTCCCAAGGCTCCATGAGCATGCATTTCTTGAATTCCTTCCCCACCTTCTCTGCTGCCACCTCTCAGTTCAGTTCAGTTCAGTCGCTCAGTCGTGTCTGACTCTTTGCGACCCCATGAATCACAGCACGCCAGGCCTCCCTGTCCAGCACCAGCTCCCAGAGTTCATTCAAACTCATGTCCATCGAGTCGGCAATGCCACCCAGCCATCTCATTCTCTGTCATCCCCGTCTCCTCCTGCCCCCAATCCCTCCCAGCATCAGACTCTTTTCCAGTGAGTCAACTCGTCCCATGAGGTGGCCAAAGTATTGGAGTTTCAGTTATAGCATCAGTCCTTCCAATGAACACCCAGGATGGAGACCCCCAGAACATAACAAGGGAACAAAATGGTGGAAGTAGCAAAGGCCCAGAAAACAGTGAGAGACTCTGCAGGCAGGAAGCACGGTCTTTCATCCTGACATCACCTCCAATAGACCCGAACGCGCTTGGGGTCTGATAAGGGGTGCCAAGTTCCCCTGACTGATCCCCGAAAGCAGGTCAGAAAGGATGTAGGATCCCTCAAGGATCCATCAAGAATAAAGATTAGCCTCCTCTGAGCTGGTTCCACTGGCTATCAGCTCACTATCCGACTTCTCCCATCTCTTTGCTACCCCCACCCAGAATGTCACCTCCAAACACCAACCTGGTACAAAGACCAAGATACAGACCGAGTGCTGGACCGCAGGGCTCCTCCAAAGCCTTCATTCTCCCACTTAACATGACCATTGCATTCCGCCCAGCACCCAAGAAGGGGGGCTGCTCCTAATACCACACACCAGAGATTTACTCTTTTAAGGGGCCACACGTAGTCACCCCAAAGCCCCATCCAACCCACTCATAGAAGACTGGAGCCACAAATCGCTCAAACTTCATTTATCACCATAATGAGGGAAGATTAGGAATGGCTCTGTCCCAAGGGCACACTTGGGGTTGGCCACCAGGGATATTCCAAAAGGGAGTTTTCACAGCACACTGGGAAAACATCCTGTCATTAAAGAAATCGCTGTACGAAAACTGACCCGAGTGTGCACACGTGCATGCATGTCTTTGTCTGGTGTGTGTGCACATATTGATCTGGGGCCCTTCAGAGAGCCTCTCAGGACTAGGAATGAAGATGCTTGCAAGGAGAATGGCTGAATGCTCAACTCCTTTAGAGGGGGAAGAATATTCATTCAATTTTACGGGAGAGGCATTTTTCGAAGTGAACAGACACCACGAAAGAGGGATCAAAGAGCAAAAAAAAAAAAAAAAAAAAAAAACTAGGAGGAGGAGGACTGAGGAACATAGAAAAGAGGAAGATCAAACTAAACAGCAGCTGAAATGAGAACATGACAGTAAAAGGAGAAAGACAGGAGGCCCATCTCATCATTTCTGCTCTCAGAAATGAGGAACCACTGCATTCCAAAGGGAAAACACAGGCAGCCTTTTCATGCATAAAGTTAGAAAAGAAGTTATCACACAAAAATACTTCCCATGAAGTGGAGTAGCAGGAGATGGTGGTGTTGCCCGTGTTACAGCAGGACATCCTGTTCTCTACAACATTCCTATGTGGTTAACAGATTCCACACTTCTGTTACCGAAAAACACAACTGACCATATCAGGTAGGGTTCAACCAATTTTTTCCATAAAGAGCCACAGAGTAAATGAACCTTTGCAGGAGTATAGCCTCTACTCCAAAAGTGCCATAACATAATGCATGAAATACTGCATTCCAATAAAACTTTATTTACAAAAACAAGTTGGGGGCCAGATTTGGTCCACAGGTTGGAATGTGTGCCAGCCCCTGACTGCTAACCATGCCTTAACATTGAAATCGCTCCCTGTCCAGTCCAGAGGTTTAGAAAAATAACCCTGACTACTTGGCCCCACCTCCAGAGACTGACTTCACAGGCATGAGGGAAGGCCTGAGTGGTGGCCTTAAAAAGGTTCCTCGGGTGTTTCCAATTGGCCAGTAAGGCTGTAAGCCCTGTATTACACAGATGTTGTCTGTGAGTAAAGAAAATGCCTCATGATTTGTCTTAACCCTTGTGCACCTTGTATGAAACCTTGGGGTTCATACAAACAGATCTACACATCACCAAAATAATCAAGTATGAGCATGCGTGTGTACCTGTGTGTGTCTACACTGCATCTTTTGTTTGTTTGGTTTTGCTTTTGTTCTTGCATGTGTGCTCAGTCATGTCTGATTCTTTGCAACCACATGGAGTGCATCCCGCCAGGCTTCTCTGTCCATGAGACCTCCCAGGCTGGAATATTGGAATGGATTGCCATTTCCTTCTCCAGGGGGATCTTCTTGACCCAGGAATCTAACCCACGTCTCTGGCATTGGCAGGCGGAGTCTTTATCACGAAGCCACCTGGAAAGCCTAGAGTGCATGTGGCCTACCCATGTGTGTCTACAGTAAGTGCAATGTCTTAATTTTAGCCTAAAAACTGAATATTCATAATCAAGAGGAATGAAAAATAAAGCACTTCTTTTCACAAAATATGGGGTCAACGTGCTATTGTAATGTTTATTCTAATGAGAAACCACCAAAAGTCAGGGAGGGGATTGCTCTAGGGTCCCTGGGAATGGACCTTTAGGAGTTGAGTGTCACAAACTTTCAACAGTGTATGGACTCAACTGTCCTCCCCAGAGAGAAAAAGATGAGCTTCTCTTTCTCATTTGGCTCCTAGCAGCTTGTGCAGACAGTGTCAGACTTTATTTTTTGGGGGCTCCAAAATCACTGCAGATGCTGATTGCAGCCATGAAATTAAAAGACGCTTACTCCTTGGAAGGAAAGTCATGACCAACCTAGATAGTATATTAAAAAGCAGAGACATTACTTTGCCAACAAAGGTCCGTCTGGTCAAGGCTACGGTTTTTTCCCGTGGCCATGTATGGACGTGAGAGTTGGACTATGAAGAAGGCTGATCGCCGAAGAATTGATGCTTTTAAACTGTGGTGCTGGAGAAGACTCTTGAGAGTCCCTTGGACTGTAAGAGATCCAATCAGTCCATTCTAGAGGAGATCAATCCTGGGTGTTCATTGGAGGGACTGATGCTAAAGCTGAAACAGCAATACTTTGGCCACCTCATGCGACGAGTTGACTCACTGGAAAAGACTCTGATGGTGGGAAGGATTGGGAGCGGGAGGAGAAAGGGATGACAGAGAATGAGATGGCTGCATGGCATCACCGACTCTATGGACATGAGTTTGCGTGAACTCCGGGAGTTGGTGCTGGACAGGGAAGCCTGGCGTGCTGTGATTCATGGGGTCGCAAAGAGTCAGACACGACTGAGCAACTGAACTGAACTGAACTGAGATTATCAGGACTCCTTCTGCCCTTCTATATCGGGAATATCTGCAGAATCCAACCTGGCTGTCAACATTTAAACTTCTCAGATGATAGGAAGACAGCTTAGGCTATAAATGCAAACCAGGGACTAAAAGAAAGAAGGAAAGAAAGAAACACACCCACTTTGGAGAAATGAGGCACCAACCTTACCTTGCCGATGGGAACATAAATCAGAACCACCCTTCAGAGGGCAATCTGGCAATATCTCTCCAAATATCAGCAGCACAGAGCCTGTGGCCCACGGCTCCACTTCTAGGACCATATCCTGTGGATTCACTCCCACCTGGGCAGAAGGGTCTTCATCGCAGCTGTTTCCAACAGCAAAAATAGAGAACTACTCAATACGTAAAGTGCCTGGATGAATAAGTTACCATTCACCTTTAAAGGGAAGAAAATACAGCCACTAAAATAACAGCGTGATAGCTCTGTGTGCAGTGAAATGGAAAGCCCATCTGTTTAATGAAAAGGAAAATAGTAAAGGACATTAGCGCTGGTGTAGGGGAGAAAAGGAGGAAAGGAAATGCAGATACTAATATATGTGTTCTTGGGCTTCTCAGTGTGGACATTAGTGCCTTGCAGGTGGGAGTAAATGGCCAGGAGCAGTTCTGGCACTGCAAAATGTTTGACAGCAATCATGACCTCCACCCACTAGATGGCAGTAGCACTCACATCCCTGGGACAATAAAGGGTCCAGGGGATTCCCTGGTGGTTCAGTGGTTAAGACTCCATCTTCCAACTGAGGAAGCACAGGTTTGATCCCTGGGAATTAAGATCCCACATGAGACACACGGTGCAGCCCTCCCCTGGACTCCCTGTTCAAAAGTGTCTGGAGAATCCCAGGGATGGGGGATCCTGGTGGGCCGCCATCTAATGGGGTCGCACAGAGTTAAAACTGTCTCAGTTCAGTTCAGTCGCTCAGTCGTGTCCGACTCTCCGCGACCCCATGAATCACAGCACGCCAGGCCTCCCTGTCCATCACCAACTCCCGGAGTACACTCAAACCCATGTCCACAGAGTCAGTGATGCCATCCAGCCATCTCATTCTCGGTCGTCCCCTTCTCCTCCCGCCCCAAACCTTTCCCAGCATCAGAGTCTTCTCCAGTGAGTCAAGTCGTTGCATGAGGTGGCCAAAGTATTGCAGTTTCAGCTTTAGCATCAGTCCCTCCAATGAACATCCAGGATTGATCTCCCTTAGAATGGACTGGTTGGATCTCCTTGCAGTATAAAGGACTCTCAAGAGTCTTCTCCAACACCACAGTTCAAAAGCATCGATCCTTCGGCGATCAGACTTCTTCACAGTCCAACTCTCACCTCCATACATGACCACGGGAAAAACCATTGCCTTGACTAGACAGACCTTGGTTGGCAAAGTAATGTCTCTGCTTTTTAATATACTATCAAGGTTGGTCATAATCTAGACATTGTTAAGTGGGGCCCAGATCACCCAGACTGAGGTCGAAAAGAGCTTTCCAAGGAGACTAAATAGAGCCAACAAGGAAAGAGGATGGACCAAAAAAATAAAAGGCGCCAACACTGGTCACACTATTATTTTCACAGGTGGGGAGTGATAAAGAGGAACAGGTGATCAGAGGTTACAGGTATAGACTGGCTTTTCATTAATCATCTTTCGGTACTTTGACTTGGAGAAGGGGATGGCAATCTATGCCAGTATTCTTCTCTTAAGAATTCCCTGGACAGAAGAGCCTGGCAGGCTACAGACCATGGGATCCTACCTTGACTTCTTGTTCCCTGTGCATTCATTACATAGAAAAACATTTTTTTCTTCAATTGTGTGATTCCTCAAAAATCAGAACACACTAACGAACAGCCAAGCCAGCTTTGATGTATGATGGACTAAAATCCCACTACCTAAGGCTCCAGCCATAAAAGAAACAGCCATCAAAGCAAAATGTTTTAAGGGCACTTCCTATGTGGTCATTGATTAAGACCACGCTTTCACTACAGGGGGCACGGGTTCCATCTCTGGTCAGGGAGCTAAGATGCCATGAGTCACATCCCACCTCCAAAAAGTTTTAAAACAAAAATATAAACACTCCTTTATAAGTTAAAAGAAAAAAAAAAAAAAAACTCCTTTATTCAAAAGACACAGGCAGACTATAAAGAATGGTCTTGCCTGAGGCACAAGTTACTGGCTCCTTCAAACGAATAATATCTTTAGACAAGACACCCTGGAAGATGCTCTTGTCAGTCAGTAAAGCAGATATCTTTCTCACCTCATTCACTCTAAGAAAAAAAAGAAAAATCAAGACAACAACTGGAAAACTGGGGTACCCAGACCTGCATCCAAGACCTCAAAGAATGCCTGGCTTCCAAAGTCTTGCTTTCTGCAGAGAAAAGCAAGGAGGCTGGTGACATTGACAGTGGAAGAATAAACAAGAAGAAAGTTTTCAGGTCTGAGGATTTCTGTTTTTCTTGAAAATTCAGGGTTGGACAGCACAAATTCAATGGGTGGGAGCTGCCTCCTTGAAAAAAAAAGTACTTTGTGCTTCATTCCATTGCCATCCAAATCCTTATCTGACCCTTGATTCCTACAGCTGGGCCAACGAACCCTACAGCAGCAAGTGGTGAGAGCTCGTGAAAGTGAAAAGATGCCCTGTCCTGCAGCATTGCAGATCATTTGTCTTGGTTAAAAAGCTACATGGCAGACAGACCCAAATCTGAAGGCAAAACTCAACCACAAGCCATGTGTGATCCTGGGTAGGTAACTTTATTTCTCTGTGCAATGGGGCTATTACCTTACCTTGAAGGTTACTGTATATTTTTTTTTAATAGTTTTCCCATACAGAGAGTAAAGTTCACTTTTTGGAGAATCCAGGAATCTTAACACCTGTGCAGATGCAAGTAAACACCAGGACAAAACAAATAGAATGCAGAACTGCCACACATGACTGGCAAAGAGGAAGGGTGACCGTGAGAATGCTTCTGTACAGCTTTCTTTTTGAGGGTGTGGAGGCGGGAGGAGAGTGTGAGAAAGCAAACCACACTGCTGAGAACTAGGAGTGAACCTGAGGGGCCCAGACTGGTCCTTGCATGTTCAAATAAGGAGCTCCCACCAGCCAACCTGAGCTGGAGCCCCTCAAGCCACTGTCCCATCACTTCTGGGTTGCAAGACCAGGTGACTGTGATAAACAAGGCCTCAGCCTCAGTGGGGACAGAGACTCACTCCAACTCCACCACCTCTGTCTCTACAATCCCATCCCTGGGGCCCCCTCTCCAGTTCTCAGTTCCTCCCTCTGAAAATGGCATCACAGGACAAGATGAGCCCAGAGGGCACTGACCACCAGAGTCTGTGTCTTCAGGCTGGAAGATCACTCCACACTAGTGGCTTCCTGTCCCTCCATAAAACCTGGTATATTCAAAGGGCTCCGGATAGCACACCCCAAGTATTTCTTCTCTGCTTGTCTCTTGCTCCTTTCTCAGACTCCTCTGCTCACTTTTCCTAATGCCTACATGCACAGTGGGCTTCCCTGATGGCAAAGAACCCGCCTGCCAAAGCAAGAGACACAGGTTCGATCCCTGGGTTGGGAAGGTCACCTGGAGAAGGAAATGGCAATCCACTCCAGTATTCTTGCCTGGAAAGTCCCATGGACACAGGAGCCTGGGGGCTACAGTCCATGGGGTTGCAAAGAGTCAGACAGGACTAAGCAACAACAACACGGGCAAGTGGATCAGGCCTCTCACTCTTTCTTTATGCTCCTGGCCATGGTCTCTGAACGTTCGCACTACTGCCATCGCGGCTGCATAATTCTCTGTCGTGGGGATTGTTCTGTGCACTGCAGAAGATTTAGCAGCATCCCTGGTCAGCAATCACTTGCCAGCAGCTTCCCTCGTTCCCCACTTCGCCTAACTTATGAGACCTACTGCTTTGAATCCAAACCCATGAATACATCTTTATTCTCAGAATTGCACGTTCTGCCCTGACCTGGCCTGATTCAAGCCTCCAACTACCCTCATGTTCTCTCCACCTAGGAATCTAGCAGGCATCTCAAACTTGCGAAATTGAGACCTGAACCCAGTGGCTCTTGTTTCTCCTGCTGTATCCAAACCTGTCAACCCAGGCAAGACCCAGCAAATCTCTGCTGCAGGGCCTGCTCCAGAGGAGCAGGCTGTAGCAACAGCTTCCTAACCAAGCTGCAACAATGACTCCAGCAATCATAAAGTGGCTGGACGAAAACAGAAATGAAGTTCAGCTAGGGATGTGTCTGGAGATGAAAGTAAAGATCTGATGCTGTAAAGAATGTCACTGCATAGGAACCTGGAATGTTATGTCCGTGAATCAAGGTAAGTTGGATGGGGTCAAGCAGGACAGAGCAAGAGTAAACCTCAGTGTCTTAGGATTCAGGGAACTAAAATGGAGTGGGATGAGCAAATTTAACTGGGATGGTCATTATATCTACTACAGTGGGCAAGAATCCCATAGGAGAAATGGAGGAGCCCTCGTAATCCACTAAAGAGTCCGAAATGCAGTACTTGGGTGCAACCTCCAAAATGACAGAATGAGCTCAGTTCATTTCCAAGGCAAACCATTCACTTTACTGAAGTCTCTGCCCCAAATGCTGATGCTGAAGAAGCTGAAATTAATCAGTTCTATGAAGACCTACACAACCTTGTAGAATTAACACCAAATGAAAGATGTCCTTATCATCTCAGGGGACTGGAATGCAAAAGCAGGAAGTCAAGAGGTACCTGGAGTGACAGGCAAGTTGGACCTTGGAGTACAAAATGAAGCAGGGCCCAGACTAATCAAATTCTGCCAAGAGAATGCACTGGTCATACCAAATATCCTTTTACAACAGCACGAGAGACGACTTTACAGGAGGATGTCACCAAATGGTCTATGCTGATGTCAGATTGATAATATTCTTGGGAGCAATCAAGGGGGAGAAGCTGTATACGGTCTGCAAAAACAAGACCCGGAGTTGACTGTGGATCATCATCAGATCATCAGCTTCTCATGGAAAAAATGCAGGCTTAAACTAAACGGGGCAGAGTGGGGTGTGGGTAGAGGGCAGAACCACTAGGCCAGCCAGGTACAACTTGAATCAAATCCCCTCTGAATATGCGGTGGAGGTGACAAATCGTTTCAAGGGTTTAGATCTAGTAAACAGAGTGCCTCAAGTACTGTGGAAGGAGACCCAAAATATTGTACAGCGAACAAATCCATCCCAAAGAAAAATAAAAGCACGAAGGCAAAGTGATTGTCTGAGGAGGGTTTACACATAGCTGTGGAAAGGAGAGAAGCAAAAAGCTTGACGAAAACGCAAAGGTACCCCAACTAAGTGCAGAGTTCCAGAGAACAGCAAGGAGAGACAAGCAGGGCTTCTTCAATAAACAATGCAAAGGAATAGAAGAAAACAACAGAAGGGGAAAGACTAGAGCTCTCTTCAAGAAAACTGGAAATATCCAAAGAACATTTCATCCAAAGATAGGCACAAAAAAGGACAGAAACCGTAAAGGCCGAAAAGAAGCAGAAGAGATCAAGATGCGATGGAAAGAATATATAGAGGTGTAGAAAAAAAAGGCCTAAACGACCCAGATAAGCACCCTTCACCTTCCCAGAGCCAGACATTCAGGAGTGTGAAATCAAGTAAGATGATGGAATTCCAGCAGAGCTACTTAAAATCCTAAAAGACAATGGTATCAAGGTGCTGCACTCAAGACGTCAGCAAATCTGGAAAACCTAATAACAGCCACGGGCCTGGAAAAGGTCAATCCTTTTCCCAATTTCCAAGAAGGGTAGGACGAAAGAACGTTCAAACCACGGCACAATTGTGCTCATCTCCCACGCTAATAAAGTTATGCTCAAAATCCTTCATGCTAGGCTTCAGCATTACATGAACTGAGAAATTCCAGATGTTCAAGGTGGGCTTAGGAACATCAGAGGAACCAGATCTCAAGTTGTCACCATTGGCTGGATCACAGAAATAGCAAGTTAACTCCAGAGAAACCTCTACCTCTTTTTCACTGACCACTCTATAAAGTCTTTGGTTGTGTTGATCATAACAGATTGTGGAAAACTCTTAAAGAGGTGGCAATACAGGACCATCTTTACCTGGATCCTGAGAGACCTGTAGGCAGGTCAGGAAGCAACAGTTAGAACCAGGTATGGAACAATTGCTTGGTTCAGGATTGAGAAAGGATGACAAGGCTGTTGATTGTCACCTTGCTTATTGAACTTAAGTTCATGCATAGCACTTCATGAGAAATGCCAGGCTGGATGAGTTGCAACCCCAAATCATGATTGCTGGGAGAAATGTCAACTACCTAAGATATGCATATGAATACCCCTCTAATGACAGAAAACGAACAGGGACTAAAGAACCTCTTCATGGGGGTGAAGGAGGACAGTTCAAACGCAGGCATAAAACTCATTATAAAAACCCAGATCACAGTATCCGATTCCATCACTTCATGGCAAATAGAAGGGAGAAAGGGGAAAGCTGTGCCAGATTTCCTCTTCTTGAGCTCTAAAATCACTGCAGATGGTGACGGAAGCCATCAAATTAGAAAACACGTATTGGCAGGAAAGCTATGACAAACCTAGACAGTGTGTAAAAAGGCAAAGCTATCACTTTTCTGACAAAGGTCCAAAGAGTCGAGGCTATGGTCTTCCTAGTAGTCACATATGGTTTTCAGAGATGGACCAAAAAGGAGGCAGAACACCAAAGAACTGATGCTTTCTGAACTGTGGGCCTGGAGAACTCCTGACAGTCCCTTGGACAGCAAGGAGACCAAGCCAGTCAATGTTCAAGGAAATCAACCCTAAATACTCATCGGAAGGACTGCTGCTGAAGCTGAAGCTCTAATACTTTGGCCACCCGATGTGAAGAGCCAACTCACTGGAAAAGACCCTGATGCTGGGAAAGACTGAAGGCAGAAGGTGAAGCCGGAGACAAGGATGAGATGGTTGGGTGGCATCACCGATGCAGTGGATATGAACCTGGACAAACTCCGGGAGATGGTGAAAGAGGGAGACCTGGCGTGCTGCCATCCACAGCTTCACAAAGTGTCAGACACATCTTGGCCACTGAGCCACCACAAGGGTGTGTCCTAATTTCATTCTTTTACTTTTAGCTGTCAATATTTTCCAGTATCACTTTTAAAAGAAATGATCTTTTCTCCCTTGCATATTGCTGCCTCCTTTGTTGTAGATTAGGGGACCATTTGGGCATGAGTTTATCTCCGGGTTTTCTATCGTGTTCCATTGGCCTATATTCCTGTTTCTGTCTCAGTTCCATGCCGCACTGATTACTATCAGTTCAGTTCAGTTCAGTCGCTCAGTCGTGTCCGACTCTCCGCGACTCCATGAATCACAGCAGGCCAGGCCTCCCTGTCCATCACCAACTCCCGGAGTTCACTCAAACTCACGTCCACAGAGTCGGTGATGCCATCCAGCTATCCCATTCTCTGTCGTCCGCTTTTCCTTCCGCTCCCACCCTTTCCCAGCCTGAGTCTTTTCCAGTGAGTCAACCTGTCACATGAGGCGGCCAAAGTACTGCAGTTTCAGCTTTAGCATCAGTCCTTCCAATGAACACCCAGGATTGATCTCCTTTTGTAGTAAAGGCTGAAGTCACGGAGTCTGAATCCTACAGCTCTTCTTTTTCTCTCTCAAGACAGCATGGTTCTTTAAGGGCTTCTCTATTTCCATACAAGTTTGAAAAAAATTTTTTTCTATTATCTGTGAAAAATGCCATTGGTAATTTCATAGGAATGGCACTGAATCTGTAAACTGCATTTTGCGGTGTAGCCCTTTTCATAATATTGATTCTTCCAGTACACGAGAATGGTATATCTCTCCATATCTTTGTGTCACCTTTGTTTCATCCATGCCTTATTATTTTCTGTGCACCAGTCTCTTCCCAGCCTAGGCAGGTTTATTCCCAGGAATTTTACTCTTCTTGTGGCCATGGTGAATGGGATTGCTTCCTTAGTTTCTATTTTTGATGTTTTGTTGTTATTGTATAGGAAAGCAAGAGTTTTCCGTGTGTTAATTTTGTATCCAGCAACTTCCCTAAAGTCCTTAATTAGTTCTAGTCATTTCCTGGTGGCATCTTTGGTTTCTCTGGGCATGGTATCACATCATGGGCAAACAGTGTCAGTTTCACCTCTTTTTCAGTTTGTTTGAAAATGGTTTTCTTCTTTTCCTCTGATTGCTGTCACTTGGAGTCGCAAGACTATACTGAATAACAATGGTGAGAGTGGGCATCTTTGTCTTATTCTAAACCTTAGGGGACATGCTTTTACCATTGGGGATCATGTTTGCAGTGGATTTATCCATATGTGGTAGCCGTTATTAGCATGAAGAAGATTCCCTCTGATCCCACTGCCTGAACAGGTTTTCCCGTACACCCATCATAAATGGGTGTTGGATTCTGTCAGAAGTGTTTGCGTTTTTATCCTAAATAGTTTCAAGAGCTCTCCTTGGAAAACTTAGTTATCTTTCAGTGTTCTTTCTTCCTTTTGCCCCCTGATGCAAAGAGCTGACTCATTAGGAAATGCCCTGATGCTGGGAAAGATTGACGGTAAAAGGAGAAGTGGTCAGCAGATGATGAGATGGTTCAGTAACATCACCAAACCCAAGGACATGAATCTGAACAAATTCTGGGAGACAGGGAAGGGAAGTCTGGCAGGCTAGAGTCCATGGGGTTCCAAAGAGTTGGGTATGGCTTACTGACTGAACAACAACACAAATTCTCTCCTTCTGTGATTCACTCTTGACTACTTCCTTTCCTAACGCACTTCACCCTATCCATATCTCAGTTATGCTAATTTCACTCCTTATCATGCTTTAGATTCAGCCACATATCACTGTCTTTTTTGCCACCCACCTGGCACCAAATGTGGGATTTCTCAACTTCAGATGACTCAGTAGTCTCCTATCCATCCTCTAGCATGCACATATTTCAATCGGACACTGTCTACCTTGCTACAATCAGAGAAAATTGTCACTCACCAGCTAAGCCATGTGACAGGAAGCAAGATCTTGAGAAGAGCCTACGAGGACTCTGGATTCTAACTTATTCTCGATCTTCACATTGTTCCTTTAACTCTATTCCTCAATCACACTGAACTTTCAGTCTGTGCACGGTTCTCCTCGGTCTCACCGTCTGTGCCTATGCCATTCCTTCTGCATCCATTGCTTTTTCCTTTTTGTTAATGCCTATGAGACCTTATTTTAAATTCCTCACGCAGCTGTTTCTGACTTTACAGATTGTTAAATAGATCACTACTTCAGATTGACCTGTTCGATGTGCTTTGATAGTCTTCGCTGACTGGAACAGACGGTCATCTCCCAAGTCTATTTCGCTTGGGATTTTATTCGATTCTCTTCTGGAGTAGAGGCCTGTTTTTGAAACATATAACCTAAATAATGGAATCGATAAGAAACATGGTTTTTTTAAACTTACTAATCTTAATAAACTTAATAAACTCTGGACTCAAAGACAGATTATTGAGATCCTATCCCTCCAAAAAAGAAGTATATTGTTTACAAGTTAAAACCAACACCTTTGGGAGGATAGAAGATGGCGGAGGAATAGGATGGGGGCGACCACTTTCTCCCCCACAAATTCAGCGAAAGAACATTCGAACGCTGAGTAAATCCCACAAAACAACTTCTGAATGTCCGCAGAAGACATCAGGCACCCAGAAAAGCAGCCCATTGTCTTCTAAAGGAGGTAGGAAAGAGTATAAAAGAAATAAAGAGAGTCAAAAGAGGGAGGGATGGAACTCCATTCCAGGAAGGGAGGCTAAAAAAAAAAAAAAAAAAGAGAGAGAGAGAGGCAGAGAAGTTTCCAAACACCTGGAAACACTCATGGGCGAGTCTGTGGCGAGCCTTGGAACCTCAGAGGGCCACATAACCAGGAGAAAAAAAAATAAAAAATTAAAACCCACAGACTAAATGCCCAGAGGAAACTCTCAGCGGAGAAGCGGCGCACCTGCCCCGCAACTCCCACTAGCAAGCGGGGGCTGGGCAGAAGGCAGCGCTTAGAGAGAGGACCGAACCTAAACGCCCCGAGGGCAATCTGAGGGCATTAATGGGGAGATAGCTAAGCAGACTGAGGGATAGTGACCCTGCAGAAAGGCGAAAAGCCTGTGAAAAGGTGAAAAGCCTGTGAAAAGGCGAAAAGTCCCAACCTAAGACTCTGCCAGCCCCGCTCACAGAACAAAGGACTGAGCAGAGTGAGCCAGCTGTGGCTGACCCATCCCCCATCCCCCGCCGACACAGGCAGGAAATGCAGCCAGCGCCAGAAGGGGCAAATGCGACCCCAGTGAGGCCTCCAATACCAAGTGGCAGGCAGGCTTCGTCGCTGACCGAGACTTCTTGGTTTCGGGCTGGTTGATATCCGACTGAGAAGGTGCACCCGTTGGACACCCAGAAAACCGAGTGGCAGGGAGCAGGGAGGCAATAAGTCGCAGTGACTGCGCTTGGCAAACGCCTGGTCACCTGAGCTGCTCGGACCGGGGAAGGTACAAAATGCAAGCCCAGCCAAGTCGCGCCTTTGTGGAGTTCCTGAGGACCTGAACCTGAGCCGCTCAAACCTGGGAGGTGCATACACCAGCGCCAGCCACAGACAGTGCCCGACAGAGCAACCTAGAGCCTGAGCAGCATAAACAGGGAAAGCACACATGTCACCAGCGGGGGCAATCCCAGTGTAGCCGAGACACTGCACGAACTCCCCACAGACGTCAGGGATATTTGCTAGCAGCGTCCCTCACTCCCCACAGCACGACTGAACAGAGAGAAGAAATCCAACCCCACACACAGAGAGGAGACTACATAATTAAGAAAACTCCACAAACTGTCAGAAGACGGAAAGGCCACCCCAAGCACAGCAGGATAAGTAAGATGAAGTGGCAGAATAATACCCAGCAAGTAAAGGAACAGGATAAATGCCCACCAACACAAACAAAAGAGGAAGATATAGGGAACCTACCTGATAAAGAATTTCGAATTTTAATAGTGAAAATGATTCAAAATCTGGAAAGCAAAACGGAGATACAGATTAATAACTTGGAGAAAAGGATTGAGAAGATGCGAGAAAGTTTTAATAAGGATTTAGAGGAAATAAAAAAGAGTCAGTATAAAATGAATAATGCAATAGATGAGATCAGAAACACTCTGGAGGGAACAAACAGTAGAAAAATGGAGGCAGAAGACACGATAAGTGAGCTAGAAGACAGAATTGTAGAAATTAATAAAACAGAGAGGGGAAAAAGAAAAACGAATTAAAAGACATGAGGACAATATTAGAGACCTCTGGGACAATGTTAAACGCCCCAACATTCGAATCATAGGAGTCCCAGAAGAAGAAAACAAAAAGAAGGTCCATGAGAGAATACTTGAGGAGATAATAGTTGAAAACTTCCCTAAAATGGGGAAGGAAATATTCACCCAAGTCCAAGAAACACAGAGAGTCCCTAACAGGATAAACCCAAGGCGAAATACTCCAAGGCACATAGTAATCAAATTAACAAAGATCAAACACAAACAACAAATATTAAAAGCAGCAAGGGAAAAGCAACAAATAACACACAAGGGGATTCCCATAAGGATAACAGCTGATCTTTCAACAGAAACCCTTCAGGCCAGGAGGGAATGGCAGGACATACTTAAAGTGATGAGAGAAAGTAACCTACAGCCCAGATTATTATACCCAGCAAAGATCTCGTTCAAATATGAAGGAGAAGTCAAAAGCTTTACAGCCAAGCAAAAGCTGAGAGAATTCAGCATCAACAAACCAGTTCTCCAACAAATACTAAAGGATCGTCTCTAGACAGGAAACACAGAAAGGGTGTATAAACTCGAACACAGAGCAATAAAGAAAATGGCTACAGGATCATACTTATCAATAATCACCTTAAATGTAAATGTGTTGAATGCCCCAACCAAAAGACAAAGGCTGGCTGAATGGATAAAAAAACAAGACCCCCAAATATGTTGTCTACAGGAGACCCACCTCAAAACGAGGGACACATACAGGCTGAAAGTGAAGGACTGGAAAAAGGCATTCCACGCAAATAGAGACCAAAAGAAAGCAGGAGTAGCAATACTCATATCAGATAAAATAGATTTTAAAACAAAGGCTGTGGAAAGAGACAAAGATGGAAACTACACAATGATCAAAGGCTCAATGCAGGAAGAAGATATAACAATTCTAAATATTCATGCACCCAACATAGGAGCACCGCAATATGTAAGACAATTACTAACAAGTATGAAAGGGGAAATTAACAACAACAGAATACTAGTGGGAGACTTCAATACCCCACTCACACCTATGAATAGATCAACTAAACAGAAAATTAACAAGGAAACACAAACTTTAATAGATACAATAGACCAGCTAGACCTAATAGATCTCTATAGGACATTTCAGCCAAAAACAATGAATTTCATCGTTTTCTCAAGCGCACGCAGAACCTTTTCCAGGATAGATCACATCCTGGGCCATAAATCTAGCCTTGGTAAATTCAAAAAAAAAATTGAAATCATTCCAAGCATCTTTTCTGACCACAATGCAGTAAGATTAGATCTCAATTACAGGAGAAAAACTATTAAAAATGTCAACATATGGAGGCTGAACAACACACTGCTGAATAACCAACAAATCATAGAAGAAATCAAAAGAGAAATAAAAATAGGCATAGAAATGAATGAAAATGAAAACACAACAACCCAAAACCTCTGGGACACTGTAAAAGCAGTGCTAAGGGGAAGGTTCATGGCAATACAGGCACACCTCAACAAACAAGAAAAAAGTCAATTAATTAACCTAACTCTACATCTAAAAAAAAATAGAAAAGGAAGAAATGAAGAACCCCACGGTAAGTAGAAGGAAAGAAATCTTAAAAATTAGGGCAGAAATAAATGCAAAAGAAACAAAAGAGACCAGAGCAAAAATCAACAAAGCCAAAAGCTGGTTCTTTGAGGAGGTAAATAAGACTGACAAAACACTAGTCAGACTCTTCAAGAAACAAAGGGAGAAAAAACAAATCAATAAAATTAGAAATGATAATAGAGAGATCACAACCGACAACACAGAAATACAAAGGATTATTAGAGAATACTATCAGCAATTATATGGCAATAAAATGGATAACTTGGAAGAATAGAAAATTTTAACAGACCCATCACAAGCATGGAAATTGAAACTGTAATCAGAAGTCTTCCAGCAAACAAAAGCCCAGGACCAGACGGCATCACAGCTGAATTCTTCCAAAAATTTAGAGAAGAACTAACACCTACTCTACTCAAACTCTTCCAGAAAATTTCTGAGGAAGGGAAACTTCCAAACTCATTCTATGAGGCCACCATCACCCTAATCCCAAAACCTGGTGAAGATACCACAAAAAAAAGAAAACTACAGGCCAGTATCAATGATGAACATAGATACAAAAATCCTTAACAAAACTCTAGCAATCACAATCCAACAACACATTAAGAAGATCACACATCATGACCAAGTGGGCTTTAGCCCAGGAATGCAAGGATTCTTCAATATCTGCAAATCAATCAATGTAATACACCATATTAACAAACTGATAAATAAAAATTATATGATTATCTCAATAGATGAAGAGAAAGCCTTCAACAAAATCCAACATCCATTTATTATAAAACCCTCCAGAAGATGGGAATAGAAGGGACAAACCTCAACATAATAAAAGCTATATATGACAAATCCACAGCAAACATTATCGTCAATGGTGAAAAACTGAAAGCATTTCCCCTAAAGTCAGGAACAAGACAAGGGTGCCCACTCTCACCACTACTGTTCAGCATAGTTCTGGAAGTTTTGGCCACAGCAATCAGAGCAGAAAAAGACATAAAAGAATCCATATTGGAGAAGAAGAAGTACAACTTTCACTGTTCACTGATGACATGATCCTATACACAGAAAACCCTAAAGACTATACCAGAAAACTACTAGAGCTAATCAATGAACAGAGTAAAGTAGCAGGATATAAAATCAACACACAGAAATCCCTTGCATTCCTACACACTAATAATGAGAAAATAGAGAAATTAAGGAAATGATACCATTCACTGTTGCAATGAAAAGAATTAAATACTTAGGAATATATCTACCTAAGGAAACAAAAGACCTGTACATAGAAAACTATAAAACACTGCTGAAAGTAGTCAAAGAGGACACTGATAGATGGAGAAATATACCATGTTCGTGGATTGGAAGGATAAATATTGTGAAAATGAGTATACTACCCAAAGTAATTTATACATTGAATGCAATCCCTATCAAGCTACCAATGGCATTTTCACAGAGCTAGAACAAATAATCTCACAATTTGTATGGAAATACAAAAAACCTCGAATAGCCAAAGCCATCTTGAGGAAGAAGAATGGAACTGGGGGAATCAACCCTTCAGACGTCAGGCTCTACTACAAAGCCACAGTCATCAAGACGGTATGGTACTGGCATAAAGACAGAAATATAGATCAATGGAGCAAAATAGAAAGCCCAGAGATAAATTCACGCACCTATGGACACCTTATCTTCGACAAAGGAGGCAAAAATATAAAATGGAGAAAAGACAGTCTCTTTAAAAAGTGGTGCTGGGAAAACTGGTCAGTCACTTGTAAAAGAATGAAAATAGATCACTTCCTAACACCATACACAAAAATAAACTCAAAATGGATTAGAGAGCTAAATGGAAGACCAGAAACTATAAAACTCCTACAGGAGAACATAGGCACAACACTCTCTGACATAAATCACATCAGGATCCTCCATGACCCACCTCGCATTATACTGGAAATAAAAGCAGAAATTTAAAAAAAAAATGGGACGTAATTAAAAATAAAAGCTTCTGCACAGCAAAGGAAACTATAAGCAAGGTGAAAAGACAGCCTGCAGAATGGGAGAAAATAATAGCAAATGAAGAAACTGACAAAGAAAGAAACTCCAAAATATACAAGCAGCTCCTACAGCTCAATTCCACAAAAATAAACGATGCAATCAAAAAATGGGCCAAAGATAAACAGACATTTCTCCAAAGAAGACCTACAGATGGCTAACAAACACAGGAAAAAATGCTCAACATCCCTCATAATCAGAGAAATGCAAACCAAAACCACAATGAGATACCATTTCACACCAGTCAGAATGGCTGCTATCCAACAGTCTACACGCAATAAATGCTGGAGAGGGTGTGGAGGAAAGGGAACCCTCTTACACTGTTGGTGGGAATGCAAACTAGTACAGCCACTATGGAGAACAGTGTGGAGATTCCTTGAAAAACTGGAGATAGTACAGCCATATGATCCAGCAATCGCACTCCTGGGCATACACACCGGGGAAACCAGAATTGAAAGAGACACATGTACTCCAATGTTCATTGCAGCACTGTTTAGATTAGCAAGGAAATGGAAGCAACCTAGATGTCCATCTGCCGACGAATGGATAAGAAAGCTTTGGTAGATATATACAATGGAGTATTATTCAGCCATTAAAAAGAATATATTTGAATCAGTTCTAATGAGGTTAATGAAACTGGAGCCTATTATACAGAGTGAAGTAAGCCAGAAAGAAAAACAACAATACAGTATACTAACGCATAGAGACGCCGGCACCGGCAGCGCAGACGCGACGCGAGAGACGCCGGGCCCCGGCGCAACAAACCACGCAAAGAGGTGCGGCCGTGAGGAGCTACCCCACACCTGAGGCCAGGGCCGGCGGCCGAGCGGAGCTACCCCACGTCCAACAGGCGGTGGCTGCGCGGGCCAGGAGGGCTGAGAGGAGCTACTCCACGTTCAAGGTCAGGAGGGGCGGCCTTGAGGAGATACCCCTCCTCCAAGGTAAGGTACAGCGGCTGCACTTTGCTGGAGCGGCTGTGAAGAGATTTTCCACGACCAAGGTAAGAGAAACCCAAATAAGATGGTAAGTATTGCTAGGGGGCACCAGAGGGCAGACACACTGAAATCATAATCACGGGAAACTAGCCGATCTGATCACATGGACCACAGCCGAATGAGGTCCACTGGAGAAGGGAATGGCAAACCACTTCAGTATACTTGCCTTGAGAACCCCATGAACAGTAACAAAGGGCAAAATGATAGGATACTGAATGAGGAATTCCCCAGGTCGGTAGGTGCCCAGTATGCTACTGGAGCTCAGTGGAGAAATAACTATAGAAGGAATAAAGGGATGGAGCAAAAGCAAGACCAATACCCAGTTGTGGATGTGACCAGTGATAGAAGAAAGGTCCGGTGCTGTAAAGAGCAATATTGCATAGGAACCTGGAAAGTTAGGTCCATGAATCAAGGCAAATTGGAAGTAGTCAAACAGGAGATGGCAAGTGTGAACGTCGACATTCTAGGAATCAGTGAATTAAAATGGACTGGAATGGGTGAATTTAACTCGATGACCATTATATCTACTACTGTGGGCAGGAATCCCTTAGAAGAAATGGAGTAGCCATCATGGTCAACAAAAGAGTCCGAAATGCAGTACTTGGATGCAATCTTAAAAATGACAGAATGATTTCTGTTTGTTTCCAAGGCAAACCATTCAATATTACAGTAATCCAGGCCTATGCCCCAACCAGTAATGCTGAAGAAGCCGAAGTTAAACGGTTCTATGAAGACCTACAAGACCTTTTAGAACTAGCACCCAAAAAAGATGTCCTTTTCATTATAGGGGATTGGAATGCAAAAGTAGGAAGTCAAGAAACACCTGGAGTAACTGGCAAATTTGGCCTTGGAGCACGGAATGAAGCAGGGCAAAGGCTAATAGAGTTTTGTCAAGAGAATGCACTGGTCATAGCAAACACCCTCTTCCAACAACACAAGAGAAGACTCTACACATGGACATCACTAGATGGTCAACACCGAAATCAGATTGATTATATTCTTTGCAACCAAAGATGGAGAAGCTGTATACAGTTAGCGAAAACAAGACCAGGAGCTGACTGTGGCTCAGATCATGAACTCCTTATTGCCAAATTCAGACTTAAATTGAAGAAAGTAGGGAAAACCACTAGACCACTCAGATATGACCTCAATCAAATCCCTTATGATTATACAGTGGAAGTGAGAAATTAAGGGACTAGATCTGATAGATAGAGTGCCTGATGAACTCTGGACGGAGGTTCGTGACATTGTACAGGAGACAGGGACCAAGACCATCCCCATGGAAAAGAAATGCAAAAGAGTGAAACGGCTGTCTGAGGAGGCCTTACAAATAGCTGTGAAAAGAAGAGAGGCGAAAAGCAAAGGAGAAAAGGAAAGTTATAAGCATCTGAATGCAGAGTTCCAAAAAATAGCAAGGAGAGATAAGAAAGACTTCCTCAGTGTCAATGCAAAGAAATAGAGGAAAACAACTGATTAAGAAAAACAAGAGATCTCTTCAAGAAAATTAGAGATTCCAAGGGAATATTTCATGCAAACATGGGCTCGATAAAGGACAGAAGTGGTATGGACCTAACAGAAGCAGAAGATAGTAAGAAGAGGTGGCAGGAATACACAGAAGAACTGTACAAAAAAGATCTTCACGACCAAGATAGTCACGATAACGTGATCACTGACCTCGAGCCAGACATCTTGGAATGTGAAGTCAAGTGGTCCTTAGCATCACTACTAACAAAGCTAGTGGAGGTGATGGATTTCCAGTTGAGCTATTTCAACTCTTAAAAGATGATGCTGTGAAAGTGCTGCACTCAATATGCCAGCAGATTTGGAAAACTCAGCAGTGGCCACAGGACTGGAAGAGGTCAGTCTTCATTCCAATCCCAAAGAAAGGCAATGCCAAAGAATGCTCAAACTACCGCACAATTGCACTCATCTCACACGCTAGTAAAGTCATGCTCAAAATTCTCCAAGCCAGGCTTCAGCAGTATGTAAACCGTGAACTCCCAGATGTTCAAGCAGGTTTTAGAAAAGGCAGAGGCACCAGAGATCAAATTGCCAACATCCGCTGGATCATGGAGAAAGCAAGAGAGTTTCAGAAAAACATCTATTTCTGCTTCATTGACTAAGCCAAAGCCTTTGACTGTGTCGATCACAATAAACTGTGTAACATTCTGAAAGAGATGGGAATCCCAGACCACCTGACCTGCCTCTTGAGAAACCTGTATGCAGCTCAGGAAGTAACAGTTAGAACTGGATATGGAACAACAGACTGGTTCCAAATAGGAAAAGGTGTATGTCAAGGTTGTATATTGTCACCTTGCTTATTTAACTTATATGCAGAGTACCTCATGAGGAACGCTGGGCTGGAAGAAGCACAAGCTGGAATCAAGATTGCTGGGAGAAATATCAATAACCTCAGATACGCAGATGACACTACCCTTACGGCAGAAAGTGAAGAGGAACTCGAAAGCCTCTTGATGAAAGTGAAAGAGGAGAGTGAAAATGTTGGCTTGAAGCTCAACATTCAGAAAACAAAGATCATGGCATCTGGTCCCATCACTTCATGGGAAATACATGGAAAAACAGTGGAAACAGTGTCAGACTTTATTTTTGGAGGCCCCAAAATCACTGCAGATGCTGATTGCAGCCATGAAATTAAAAGACGCTTGCTCCTTGGAAGGAAAGTTATGACCAACCTTGATAGTATATTAAAAAGCAGAGCTATGACTTTGCCAACCAAGGTCTGTCTAGTCAAGGCTATGGTTTTTCCATTGGCCAAGTATGGATGTGAGAGTTGGACTCTGAAGAAAGCTGATCACCGAAGAATCATGCGTTTGAACTGTGGTGTTGGAGAAGATTCTTGAGAGTCCCTTGGACTGCAAGGAGATCCAAACAGTCCATTCGAAAGGAGATCAGTCCTGGGTGTTCATTGGAAAGACAGACGCTAAACCTGAAGCTCCAATACTTTGGCCAACTCATGCGGCGGGTTGACACACTGGAAACGACTCTGATGCTGGGAGGGATTGGGGGCAAGCGGAGAAGGGGACGACAGAGAATGAGATGGTTGGATGGCATCACCAACTCGATGGACATGAGTTTGAGTGAACTCCGGGAGTTGGTGATGAACAGGGAGGCCTGGCGTGTTGTGATTCATGGGGTTGTAAAGAGTCGGATATGACTGAGAGACTGAACTGAACTGAACTGATGAATAAATGTGCTCAAGTGCTGTTCACACTATTTTACACCTTAGTCTAAATAGAAGTGATAGTGAAAACCGATTGTAATGAGCATATGTACTACATATTAATGTATGCACAGACACCAGCCAGACTACAGGTCCTGATACTTTTGTTGAAGCTTCTAGATATTTCTGGAAGCTTCTGAAGATGAAATTACATGTGATTTAGACCTGTAAATATGATCAGGACTTGGTAGCCGAGACCGGAAAAGAAGGGAAGGGAAATTCAGCCACAAGGAAGAACAATGATGTGGCACACAATGCTGCTGCTGCTGCTGCTAAGTCGCTTCAGTCGTGTCCGACTCTGTGCGACCCCATAGACGGCAGCCCACCAGGTTCCCCCGTCCCTGGGATTCTCCAGGCAAGAACACTGGAGTGGGTTGCCATTTCCTTCTCCAATGCGTGAAAGTGAAAAGTGAAAGTGAGGTCTCTCAGTCGTGTCCGACTGAGTGACCCCATGGACTCAGCCTACCAGGCTCCTCTATCCATGGGATTTTCTAGGCAAGAGTACTGGAGTGGCTTGCCATTGCCTTCTCCTTGTGGCACACAATAGGGAACGAATAAACAATGGAGTCTAAGGGCACCTGAAGGACAGGTTACGTGTGGACATGTGCCGTGGGCAGAGATGACAGAAAAGATTAAGAAACATCATCATATGTAGGTAGTGAAACTCATCAGATATGCCTAAGTGGAGGAGTGATAGGTTCTGAGGTCTCTTCTGTATCGATAATAATAAACAGACTTTTGAGGACCTTCTGCCCTTTAGTCTCAGAATGCTGTACCTTCAACTTGCCTGAATTTAGCAGTACGAATGGAAGAGACTGATGTTTGGCCTAGTCCCGACTCCAGGACATAACCATAGCTCCAGCTTCAGGGCAGCAAACTAGTGGTATTTTCTCCTCCCGGAACATTTCTTGAAGGGATAGGATACGAGATGGAATAGGTGTTAGGACCTAGTGAGGGAACATGTTGCAGCCATCTTGAAATTCAGCATCAGCAGCCATAATTCCGCATAGTTCCAGCAGCATGATTAAAACCCCGTTTATTTTCCTCAGCTCTTCATTACTGGAATTTGACATCAACCAGCCCCTGTAAGACTTCCTCATGGGCACCGGGGCTTCTAGATACACACCAGCATCTCTTCAACACAGCACCAAGCTGTACTTCTTATTTTAACTGTAGGTACAAAGACGACCACTGTGCCTCATACCTATTGACTGTTGCAGACCATCTCCAGGAGGGATAAATTGTAAGAACTTCTTAATCTGCAATTGGTTCTGCATGCCTACAGGTTCTGTGTCCACTTGGGACTTGCCAATACCTGGGCTCTAGAATCTTTTACAAAGAACATAAACACTAAACGTATTGACTTATTCCTGGAGCCCTAAGGGAAGATCAGTGCCACTCGCTCATGGGCCCATTACAACCATCCCCAAGGCAACACGAGATCTGAAGCATCATTACCATTATGAGGAAGTTCTGGGAGACGAGGTCTAGAAAAAAGAAACGGGAAAACCTAAAAGTTGAATTATGTTGGACACAGAGATTCACATTCTTCTTCTCTGCACTCTACTCCATCTATCTGCCTATTTCTCCTGCTTCAGATATTGAATGGCAGTAAAGAATGGATCTTTGGGTTTTTTTTATTATTATTATTTATTTATTTTTATTTTATTTTATTTTTATTTTTGTGGTTTAGATAAATGGGACTCAATGAATTGTGATTTAGGCCAGATTTCCAGAGTATAAGCTTTTTTTTTTTTTTTTCAATCTGTTCCTCTATGCCTTGACTCACCCAGTCCACAATATCACAAACCTGTCTCATTCACAAGTGTACGTGTGGAATTTCAGAAAGACTCTCTGGAGCAAAGAGCTTGTACAGGTTGCTTAGTCTTGAAAGAAATGCAAGATAATACATGGTTAATTGTTTTCTTCAGCTCTAAGTATCTAACTTAATGGAGTAGGAAATAGTAATCCACTCATGTTTTCTTGCCTGGAAAATCGCATGGACAGAGGAGCCAAGCAGCCTACATTCCATGGGGCTGCAGAGTCAGACATGACTGAGCAAACACACACACATGCACACACACACATACACATCTAACTTACATTCAGATACACATTTGTTCTCCCTCTTTTTTTGATAGTGTTACATTCAGTTCACACTGAAGGATGAAGCCTTCATTCTAAATTATCTCTCTGCCTTTTTTATGAACTGCTGGCTGTTTCTTTTCCTTAACAAGAAAGAAAAAAAAAAAAAACAAAAATCCAGCTTCCTCCTATGTGGAGAGAGCTTTGCTTCCTTTCCTCCATCAATACTTTGGAATTTCTCTCCTGTTACCTGAAACAAGGATCTCCATCTTGTCTTGGCTTTAGGGGGTCTGGTCCATTGGTATATTTCTTTTCCAATCTGGGAATCATAACCTCTAATTTAATGTTTCCCTTGTCTAGAACAATAGGGAGTGCAATGGAAGGCTCTGGGACTGAGACGCAATGATAACCTTGAGAACCCCATACATCTCTTCCTTATCTAGGAGCTGCATGCTACTTTACAACTTGAGCAGATTTCTCAAAGCTCTAGAGAGCCACAAGAACTCATCTCCCAAGTGTATGTCACTCTGCTTCCTGTGTCTGCCATGCTGTCATGCCTAATTTTATGTTACAAGTCAAAGAAGTTTTCGATTCCATTGTATTCCACAATTATTTCCATAGCAAGAATGTGATCTCCCACATATTCAATTCTCCAAGCTAACAGACCCTGTCCAAGAGTGTATCAAGAGGCGTGAAAGTCCATTTTCTGAAGAAGTTCTCGGGTATTAGTGAAGTTTTCACAGGCTTTTCACATATTTGCCAATTTCATACTGTAATAAGATTGATAAGAGGTCATGAGGTTGGTCACAACTGTCTCCATGAGAAACACATACGAAGTACTGATGGAGGTAGCTGGGTGCTCAGCAGAAGATGATGTTAGGAAGATAAAAGGATGGGCTCCACAGTGACATATTTGAAGGTGTCAGAAGCAATGGGTTAGACTGATTGATTGTTACACTAAAACAGAAAGGAATGGCCAGTAAGGTCATAAGTGATCCTGTCATGAGTCTATGCAAGAAGTTGAAATCTGGGGTTTACCTTCAAGAGCAAGCAGGACCGTCATATGCAGGCAGTGTATGTGGTGAGGGGAAAGACTTAATGAGAACTACCTGGGAGAAATAGGGACTTATCGATATCTATGACAAATGAACTACTCACAAGGGTTGCTGATTTCTCCTCAGAGCTTCCCCGACACTGTTATGTCAGTCAGCCAACTCACAGCCCACTTTCCCATGGCCTTTCTTTATTTCCAACAGTCCTCAGAAGCTTGGCATGTCTGGGCTTCTGCATTTTATCTCCCTTACATTCACTTGCGCACGTCTGGTATGGTATGAGGAGTTACTATAAAATGGGCCATATTTAGTGGCAGGAAGTCATTCAGCACAATCGGCACAACTGGAGAAGTGAGAGAAATGTCCTAAGACAAAAATGTGGCTTCCAAGTTAGTGCTATCTTTCTTTTGTGTACGCAGAGATGTACTCAAAGATAAAGACAGAGAAATTCCAGATATGTGGTTATATGATCTCGTAAATGAAATACTGTAAGGACGCTCCCACAAACCTCTCATCCTTACCCACTGGGAAACAGATGGAATGGAAGCCACAGTTACAGAAAACTAACCATACTGAGCACTTGGAACATAGCCTCTTCTAACTCAGTGAAACTATGAGCCAGGCCGTGTAGAACCATTCAAGAGGGGCTGGTCGTCGTGGAGAGTTCTGACAAAATGTGGTCCACTGGAGAAGGGAATGGCAAACCACTTCAGTATTCTTGCCTTGAGAACCCCCTGAATAGTATGAAAAGGCAAAAAGATAGGACACTGAAAGATGAACTCCCCAGGTCAGTAGGTGCCAAATATGCTTGGAACTACGGACAGAGGTTCATAACATGGTACAGGAAGCCATGATGAAAACCATCCCCAAGAAGAACTACATAAAGGCAAATGGTTGTCTGAGAAGACCTTTCAAATAGCTGAGTAAAGAAGAGAAGTGAAAAGCAATGGAGAAAAGGAAAGATATATCCACCTGAATGCAGAGTTCCGAAGCATAGCAAGGAGAGAGATGATAGCCTTCCTAAGCATTCAATGCAAAGAAATAGTGGGAAACAATAGACTGAGAAAGACTAGAGATCTCTTCAAGAAAATTAGACATACCAACGGAACATTTCATGCAAAGAGGGTCACAATAAAGGACAGAAACGGTACGGACCTAATGGAAGCAGAAGACATTAAGAAGAGGGAGTAAGAATACACAGAAGAACTATTGTGCATTAGACCAAGATGACCACGATGGTGTGTTCACTCACCTAGAGCCAGACTTCCTGGAGTGAGAAGTCAACTGGGCCTGAGGAACCACCACTATGAACAAAACTAATGGAGGTGATGGAATTCCGGCCAAACTATTTCAGATCCTAAATGGTGAGGCTGTGAAAGTGCTGTACTCAATATGCCAGCAAACTTGGAAAACTCAGCAGTGGCCACAGTACTGGAAAAGGTCAGTTTTCATTCCTATCCCAAATAAACAGCATGTCAAAGAATGTTCAAACTACCAACAATTGCACTCATCTCACACACTAGGCAAAGGAATGCTCAAAGTCTCCAAGACTTCAAAAGTAAGTGAACCTAGAACTTCTAGATGCCCAAGTGGGATTTAGAAAAGGCAGAAGAACCAACGAGCAAATTGCCAACATCTGCTGGATTACAGAAAAAACCAAGATGATTCAAGAAAAACATGCATTTCTGCTTCACTGAGTATGCTAGAGCCTTGGACTGTGTGGATCACAACAAACTGGAAAATTCTTAAGGAAATGCCAACACCAGAACACCTTACCTACTGCCTGAGAATCCTGTATGCAGGTCAAGAAGCAACAGTTAGAATCAGACGTGGAACAACAGACTGGCCCCAAGTTGGGGGAAAGGAGTACGTCAAGGCTGTATATTGCCACTTGGCTTATTAACTTATATGCAGAATATATCATACGAAAGGCTGGATTCGATGAAGCACAACCTGGAATCAAGATAGCCGGGAGAAATATCAACCTCAGATACAGCAGATAACCTCAGATAGGCAGATGACACCACCCTTTGTCAGAAAGCAAGGCGGAACTGAAGAGTCTGTACTGATGAAAGTGAAAGTGGACAGTGAAAAAGCTGGCTTAGAACTCAACATTCAAAAAAATGAGATCATGACATCCGGTCCCATCACTTCATGGTGAATAGAAAGGCAAATGGTGGAAACATTTTCCTCAACTCCAAAATCACTCCAGATGCTGAATGCAGACATGGAATTCAAACACGCTTGCTTCTTGGAAGAAAAGCTATGACAAACCTAGACAGCATATTAAAAATCAGAGACATTAATCTACCGACAAAGGTCTGTCCAGTCAAAGCTATGGCTTTTCCTGTAGTCATGGATGGATGTGAGAAGTGGACCACAAAGAAAGCTGAATGCCAAAGAATTGATGCCTTTGAACTGCGGCGTTGGAGAAGACTCTTGAGAGTCCCCTGGACTGCAAGAAGATCAGCCAGTCAATCCTAAAGAAAATCAGTCCTGAATATTCGTTGGAAGGACTCATGTTGAAGCTCCAACAGTGTGGCTACCTGATGCGAAGAACGGACTCACTGGAAAAGACGCTAAGCCTGGGAAAGACTGAAAGCAGGAGGAGAAGGGGATGACAGAGGATGAGATGGTTGGATGGCATCATTGACTCAATGCACCCAAGTCTGAGCAAGCTAGGGGGAGTTGGTGATGAATTAGGGAAGCTTGGTGTGCTGTAATCCATGGGGTCACAAAGAGTCGGACCCAACTGAGGGACTCAACTGAACTGAACAGTCCACTACAGCTGAGTCCTGGCTCCAGCTCTATGAAATATTCGAAGAACAAGTCTGACACAGCAAGTCTCCCTCAAGTTCCACACAATCCCCCAAATATCTCCTGAATTTAGAAGTGGTGACACTGCACTTGGTCTAGTCTAGTATGCTGAGGCATAAGGACTGTAAAAGCTCGGAGGCCAGCGGCCACGTTTCCTTATTATATTTGGAAATATGTCCCCAAGGCCCGCAGGCATGTCTGAAGCAGCTCCCACCACCTCAGAAAGCCAGATCGTAGCTCAGAAACCTCCCCTTCATCTTCTTTCTGACTCCCTTCATCATATCACCAACCTGTAGCATTCTCTG
Organism: Moschus berezovskii; assembly: GCF_049115385.1. Classification (NCBI taxonomy): domain Eukaryota; kingdom Metazoa; phylum Chordata; class Mammalia; order Artiodactyla; family Moschidae; genus Moschus; species Moschus berezovskii. Next base: position 81,464,630 of record NC_142489.1, read on the forward strand.
TCCCTGGCCCCGGAAAGATTCTCTGTTCTTGCAGTCTTCACTGAATTCCATGAGTGCCCATCCATTGTCCATACTTTGAGCTGCATGCTGACTAACTGGAAACACTTGAGGAAGGGAAATGAGAGGCTGAAGACAGGCCTGTACTGAAATGTATTAAGTTCCATAGAGGGAACCTGCACGTCCTTTTAGCTAAGCTAAGTGTTATTAGTGATTTGAATCCTATTGACCTGATCATCTGGGAGATGAGTGTTTTCTCTCCCAAACTGGCACTAAAGGCTTCTATATGGCTTCACTTTGGGTGCCCATCTTCTCCAAGGCCTACTGTACCTGCGCTGTTACCTCCAAACATTCTCAGTTGAGCATGCCTTGGGTCTGACATGCCGCAGTAGAGTCTTCTAGGCATGGCTAAGATGGACAGCGGAGAGGTCTTGCTAGCACAGTTTCTTGAGCTGGTAGAGGACTTGAAGTCTATACTCCCTATCAATACTGGGGATGTGTCCCTGGCATGGCTAAAGGTGTAAATGATGAGCTTCCCTGGAGCTGTGGTTTTGCTGGCCCTTGCTTGGGTTGAGGACCATGTACCTCTCCATGGGTTGGGGCCCTTCAGTCTGGACTGTATTGTATTCCTGTTTTGTTTTGCTTTTTTTCTTTCAGATATGTAGTTAGGAAGCTAGAACGGTGGCCTCTTTGGGGTCTCAGGAATCCAGAGGACTGGAGACAAGAGTGGCGGTCACAGACAACAAACTCTTGACATGCAGAAGGTGACACCAACATGCCCACCTGGACAACTGTGTGGGGGGTAGGCCCAGGTGGCCCCAACGGTTTGAGAGGCCTTGTGATCCTCCAGGCTGCCTCATGGCTACTGAAGCCTAGCGTCTTGGTGAGAAGAGGTTTAGGGAGGCATGGGGACTATGACATCACAACTTTGGGATTTCACTAAAGTGATAGGCAGCAATGCCTTGGTCACTACCATTTGCCTCCTAGTATTTAGAAATCGATGTACGGGAAGGATAAAAGGAGAGGACTGTATCTTTTTCACGAGGTCAGACTGCCTTCCTCCTGTGCTTCTTTTCTTCTACCACTTCCTGTGTATTATGCTCATTCTAATATTTCCGAGGTTAACTTGACCCGTGAAATAGGATTACGTTCTAGCCCAGCTGAATCTCTATAGGGATAGTGAAAGCTATTAGGGAGCATTAGCAATCTGTGAGGATTATCAGTTAATGGGAAAGACAGCTCTTTGCCATTTTCCATTCCCTGAAAATATATGTAAGAAAAGGACGCCTCTTTTGGAACTGACAGCTTCTTTTCAAGAGAAAGGGCGTGTACCGGTTTGCAAGGGTTGCCATTACAAAGTGCCCCATGCCAGGTAGCTTCAATAAATTTTTCCTCAAACTCCTGGGAATCAAGTCAATAATCAAAGGGTCAGCAGATCTGGCTTCTTCTGATGACTCTTTTGGATTGTGCCTGGCCATTGTTTGCCATTATCTTCACATAGTAATGTCTGTGTTGTTTGTGACTGATCTCCTGTTCCTGTAAAGTGCCAGTCGTATTAACCCAACTACCTATGCTGCTGCTGCTAAGTCACTTCAGTCGTGTCCGACTCTGTGTGACCCCACAGATGTAAGCCTACCAGGCTCCCCCGTCCCTGGGATTCTCCAGGTAAGAACACTGGCATGGGTTGCCATTTCCTTCTCCAATGTGTGAAAGTGAAAAGTGAAAGTGACGCCGCTCAGTTGTGTCTGACCCTTAGCGACCCCACGGAATGCAGCCTACCAGGCTCCTCCAACCATGGGATTTTCTAGGCAAGAGTACCACCTATAGAGAGGCCCAATTTCCAAAAAGGGTCAGAAAGAAATTATAACTTATGCAGTTTGACTACATATAAAGTACAGAGAGTTAGAGTGTCAACATCCACATGTTGAGAGAATACGGTTTATTCCATAATATCGATTTTCTTCTTTCCACTTGGTCCAGCTGTATCTGTCTGCCAGAATTCACCCTCCGAAGTAGGTCACCACGACACAGAAAACAAATGTTTAAGAAAAATGGATTGTCCAGGGGTAATAGAGATGAAGACAATATTCAGAATTTATAACCTATGTAGAAATCCTATCCTCAAAGACATAAGGGAAGGAAAGCATTTCTAATTTTTAGTAAGTAGTAAGCCATGTGACGGCACATGATAAGCAAACTACTAAAAAAGATTGACAAGACAAAAGATATACTCTATATATGTATTCCAGCAAATCAGTTCATTACAAAATTATAAAAATACTAAGTAGTCCTCAAGTAAAACCTGATGACAAACTTTGTTGCACTTTGTCCTAAATCCACCTGGTAATTGGGGGAGCTATCAGTGTTGCTAATTTGCTTTACACAGAAAGAAAAACTGTTCATACTTTTCTGAGTGTATGTGACTTTGAAATGAGGCATTCTCTCAGAGTCTGTTACCCTCCATAGACTTGCAAGATAAGGTGCTACTGTAACCAAATAGACATTTACACAACATCCTTAGGCCAAGCAATACTGAAACATTGGAGATTAAAGCAGAGATATGCTTAATGCAGAGCCATGCAAGGAGATGGGTGGCTTATGCCTTTAAAAATCGCAATCTACCTACAGAAACAAAAGACCTACATATAGAAAATTATCAAACACCGATGAATGACAAAAAGAGATGGAGAAATATACTGTGTTCATGGACCGGAAGGATCAATATAGTGAAAATGAGTATACTCCCCAAAGTAATCTATAGTCAATGCAATCCCTATTAAGCTACCAACGGTATTTTTCAGAGAACTAGAACAAATGATTTCACCATTAGTATGCAAATACAAGAAAAAACCTTGAATAGCCAAAGCAATCTTGAGAAAGAAGCACGGAACTGGAGAAATCATCCTGCCTCACGTCAGGCTATACTACAAAGCAGCAGTCATCAAGACAGTATGGTCCTGGCACAAAGACAGAAACATAGATCAGTGGAACAAAACAGAAAGCCCAGAGATAAATCCACGAACCTCTGGACAACTTTTCTTTGACAAAGGAGGCAAGAATGTACAATGGAGAAAAGACAATCTCTTCAACAAGTGGTGCTGGGAAAACTGGTAAGCCACTCATAAAATAATGACACTAGAACACTTTCTAACACCATACACACACAAAAGAATACTCAAAATGGATTGAAGTTCCAAACGTAAGACCACACACGATAACACTTCTAGAGGAAAACATAGGCAAAACATTCTCTGATGTAAATCACAGCAGGATCTTCTATGGCCCACCTCCCAAAATAATGGGAATAAAAGCAAAAATAAAACACAATGGGACCTAATTAAACTTAAAAGCTTTTGCACAATGAAGGAAACTATCAGCAAGGTGAAAAGACAGCATTCAGAATGGGAGAACATAATAGCAAATGAAGCAACTGACAAAGACTTTATCTAAAAAATATATAAGCAACTCCTGCGGCTCAATTCCAGAAAAACAAGTAAACCAATCATAATATGGGCCAAAGAACTAAACAGACATTTCTCCAAAGAAGACATACAAATGGCTAACAGACACATGAAAAGATGCTCAACATCACTTATTATCAGAGAAATGCAAATCAAAACCAAAACGAGGTACCACCTCACCTCGCCGGTCAGAACAGCCGCTATCCAAAAGTCTACAAACAATAAATGCTGGAGAGGGTGTGGAGAAAAAGGAACCCTCTCACACAGTCAGTGTGAATGCAAACTAGTACAGCCACTATGGAGATCAACGTAAAGATTCCTTACAAACCTGGAAATAGGACTGCCATACGACCCAGCAATCCCTCTGCTGGGCATACACACCGAGAAAACCCGTAGTAAAAGACACGTGTATCCCAACGTTCATCGCAGCACTGTTTACAATAGCTAGGACATGGAAGCAACCTAGATGTCCATCGGCAGATGAATGGAGAAGAAATTTGTGGTACATATACACAATGGAATATTACTCAGCTATTAAAAAGAATGCATTTGTATCAGTTCTAATGAGGTGGTTGAAACTGGAGGCTATTATACTGAGCAAAGTAAGTCAGAAAGAAAGTAAGTCAGAAAGAAAAACTAACGCATATATATGGAATTTAGAAAGATAGTAACAATGACCCTGTATGCGAGACAGCAAAAGAGACACCGATGTAAAGAACAGACTTTTGGACTCTGTGGGAGAAGGCAAGGGTTCCATACTTTGATACATACATGTATCTTATGATATATGAAACAGATCGCCAGGCCAGATTCCATGCATGAGACAGGGTGCTCAGGGCTGGGGCACTGGGATGACCCTGTCGGATGGAATGGGGACACAGGTAGGAGGGAGGGTCAGGATGGGGAGCGCATGTACACCCATGACTGATTCATGTGAATGTATGGCAAAAATCACCACAATACTGTAAAGTAATTAGCCTCCAATTTAAACAAAATTTTTTAAAAGGAGGTACAAAATTAAAAGATTAGACAATATTTTACCTGAGTGATAATAAAAACACAGCATATCAGAATTCATGAGATGCATGTCTAGAAGTGCTTATAATTTTAAATGCTTCTATTAAAAAAGAATAAACGCCTAAGCCGATGGAAAAAAAAAAAATCGCAAACTCCCTCAAAGCTTTCAGCAAAGGCCACATATAGGAAACATGAGGGAGGGGTGTGATTAGCTCTTGCAAACTTCTTGCTGTCAGATCTCGTGTTTTTGAGCTAAGGTGGTGGTCAGCTAACTGTGTTCTTGTAATCATCGAGGGAAAGAAAGACTATTCCCTAGTCCCTGAAAGGAAAGGTCCCAAGCTTGACTTTCACCTTCCCAGGTCCTGATTGCAAGGACCGGGTCCCTGTGTAGGCCAGTTATCCTGTCTGGGAGCATTCATCTAGCACCCAGTCTTGGCACTTCCAGCAGTGCCCAGTCCCAGTTGGAAGAGGCAGTTCTCAGTTCTCTGTGCCCTCCTCTTACCAAGGCCCCATACCCTGCCCAGCAACCTTCAATGAGCGAGCCAGGTACCCAGCATGCAGCTGGCCCTCAGCCTCCTCAGTCTACCCAAATGGGGAGCAGGGTCCTGTAGACTGTGACCCACGTAGATTGCCATAACCATTCGGACATCGAGGTGGGGATGGGACACGTTGGCCATTGCTTTGAAACCTGGGCCAGGTCAGTGAGGGGCTCCAGCAAGGGCCCTGGGACTCTATAAGACACAGCCTGTCCCCAAGCTCCACAGTTCATTACCCAGCCCAAGGCCCAAGGACCTGGAGGGCCCTGTGGGAAGGCTGTAATGTATCTTTCACTACATTATGCTGAGAGGCATTCTGTTGGTGGTGTTTGGTTTTCTAACTTCACTAATGGTCTTGGGCTGAGGCCTGCAGCTCCGTTTTCCATCCTGCCTCTATTACAGTATCTTCCTTGATAAGCTTATTCAACCTGTGACCAAAAGTTGGTAACTTGGACCATCATGGGCCATTTCCACTAGCCCGATGACCACATTCTACTCTGTTTCTATAACATAGGGATTTCAACTTAACAATGCCATGTGATATAAAAGCTTTCGTCTTCTTCTAACTGAAGTAATTAACTTAGCATAATGACCCCGAAGACATATATTGCAAAGGGGGCTACCATTTATTTATTCACTGCTGGAGTTATAGTTCCAGCATGTAATATATTTCCAGCAACTATTTTTGGACTATTGTCGCATTACAGCGTTGCTCTAGCTTCTGCTATATGTATGTCAAAGTGAATCAATTTTAGGTGTACATACATCCCATCATTTTTGGATTTCCTTCCCATTTAGGTCACCAGAGAGCAGAGTCGGATCCCCTTGTTCTTTTACTTTTCTCAAAACATAGTAGTATTTTTTTAATTAAGTTAACTGGGGGTTAATTACTGTACAATCTTGTGATGGTTTCTGCCACGCATCAACATTAATAAGCCATAAATATACAGGTGTCCCACCCACCCTGGAGCCGCTCCCACATGCCCTCCTATGCTATTCTTCTGGGTTGTTCCAGAGTACTTGCTTTGCATCCCCTGCTGCATGCAGATGAAAACACGAAAGATGATTTTTCTGCATGAAATATGTACTTATCTCTATTTCACATGTGAGAACATGGGTGCAGATGTTTCACGTGAAATAGGAAATCTGTATTTCATGTTTGAAAATCTACTTGTATCGTTTTCTTCATCATACATGGAACCTTGTCTGTTTCACACATAGATATCTGTGCACACATTTTCTATATGAGTGGGGAATTCTATATATTTCAGATATGAAAAGTTGAGCATATACTTCCCTGCTTGAATTGTGAAATTGTATACATTTCCTATATGAAAATCTCAAGGAACTTTTACTGACATGAAGTATGTAATTAAGATCTGGGGAGCCAATATGGAATTGGAATTATCCCTATTTCATGAATGAAATTCTGGGCACCACTGTTTCTTTGTGAAATACTTAATTCTTTGTATTTCTCATAGATAAAACAATGACTGTCGACCATGAAGTATGGAGTTCTCTGTAATGCCTGTATCAAAAAGTAGGCTTTCATTCTGTTTCAGGAAAGATGGACCTCTCTACATTTCACATCTGAAGATCAGAATGAACATTTTCCTGGGAGAAATAAGGAAATCTATGCATTTCACATGAACCACTGGTTCTTCAGTCTCTGAAACACCTGTTTGCATTAGTGTCCCTGTGCATTGCACATGTGTGTGTACATGTGTGTGCTTGGGTCACCTGATTGTGTGTGTGTGCGTCCTAAGGTAGGTGCTCACTGTGAAAGAGCAGACATCCTAGGCGACAGAGCGTGAGCAGCTCTGTTCCTCTGGGAAGTGCATCCGCAGGCGCCCATCCTTAGCCACCCGGGTGCCTGCTTTAAGCCAGGGGCTGGCGGAAAGGGCAAGAGCTGACAGACCATAGGCCAGGGTCTCCACGGTGGTTTGGCCTGGGGCTGCGTTGTGGGGCCCAAACAGCGAGCCGAGGAAAGTGCTCTGCTTCTTCCTCAGACGACGGCTGCATTCCTAACACTGCTCAAGCCTAAGACCCAAGTTTAGGGATGGACTCGGCAGCAGGTGCACCACAGGTGAGGTCTGTGTAAGCCCACCGCATCCCCGCCCCCCACCTCGCCCCCACCCCACGCCCTGCCATGGCTTGCAGTATGGATCCGAGGCGAGCACCTCTGTCCCTGAGGTACCCAGGAACCCTGTCTCACTTCTGTGGATCTCTGAGCATATGGAGTCGCCCGCTGCTCCAGAGGCAATTTCAAGCTTGAGGATGGTCGCGGTGTCAGGTTCAGGGTCCCTTCCTTCGCCTCCAACTGGCCTGGCTCTCCCAGTCTCTGGTCAGGCACATCTGCACTGTTGAGCAGGCAAAAGGCTTGCGTGGACTGGTGCACAGAGTGCTGGCCCGACTTTGGCCCAGGGGTCACCTGGGGCCAGAGTGGCCAGAATTCCAAGGGGCGTGGCCCTGGAGCCAACGCCTTTAGACTCCATTTGATTGGTTCTGTCGTGAGGTCTGGAGGTCAGGGTGTAGAGTTCAGCCCCTTCCCGCTGCCATACTACGTGTGCGTGGTGGCTCACGGTTCTGCGCATGCGTGTCTCCCTTTCCCTGCTCACTGGCTGCGCACGAGTATCCTGTTGGTGGTACCGCATTGAGTGCGGCTGCCCGGTGGGCGCACTGTGCCGGAGTCTGCTGTGCTCTGGTGGCCACCTTCTTCACAGCTCCGGGCTCCGGCCAGAACACCATGGCGAGTGAGACGGGGCCAGAGGAAGGCGGCAGCACCCCCGGATCCTGGATCTTGGTTGTGAGTCCGGGTCTTCAGGAGGGAGGGGCCCTGGGGCCTGTCAGCCCAGTGCGGGCGGCAGAGGCCTTGCAGGCCCCAGGTGGTGCGCCAGGCGAGGAGGCCGCCCTCTTCTGGGTGGAGGCAGCGGAGGAAGGTGCGGTCCTGGAGGAGGGAGAGCTGGCGGGAATCGGGCAGGAGTTGCAGCTGCTGGTGTTAGACGTCATGGAGGAGCAGGAGCAGGTGTCCTCGGAGGAGCAGGGCCAGAAACATCCACGGCCTGGAGGCCCGAGCGACCAGCCTGCACTGGAGGCGCTGGCGGACCTGCAGGTGGAGCTGGAGCCGGTGAATAAGAGAGCGCAAAGGGCGCACGCTCGCCTGAAACATAAGAACTGTCAGAGGCCAAAGCTGCATCTAGAACACAGAAGCGCCATCATCCAGGGAATCTGTGGCTTCTGGGTCGAAGTTGTATCCCTTGGTGTGGTGGTTGTGAATTTTTTTTTTCTTTTGTTGTTTTCTTTAAACCTGGGATATTGCAGGAGCAGTTTTACAGATCTGGCAGTTCTGGTAGAAAGTTGTTTTTTTTTTTTGGATGATGGGTATTGGTTACCGTCCTGCATATCTGTTCCTGATATTAGATGTGATGTTCTTGCTGTCCTGACTAGCACAAATTGATACTTGGGCTTTACTTGCAGAGGTCCCAGTCAGAATCGTCATTAGCATTAGGGACTCCTCAGAGAAAAAGCTTGTCTGGAATCCAGGTCTTCTCCAAAAAGTTGAGTGAATTTGGGAGTGGGTTTGGGATGTGTAAGTGCTCATACTGGTTGTAGCTAGGAATGCTTGTTTTCCAGAAGTAAGCTACCTTGAAGGAGGCTGAGATGGAGCTTAGGGCCTTCCTGTTAGGAACAGAAGCTCCTTCTGGTAGTGCACTCATAGGCACAGCCTTGGGCCTTGTTCCGCGTTCATACAGTCTGCATCCACGGAAATGTGGCGAGTTCACTAGTAGCACGTTGAAGTCAGACAATGCCATTCTACTCTTTAGGCTAGCTTTGTTCTTCCAGCACATTTACCTCTAGCATCTAGAGGCTCCTTGACCTAAAGCAGTTTATGAACCACCCCCAGATGTCAGTTATGATGAGCAACCAGGATGAAGAGATGCTTCACTACATGACCAACTTGGAGGTCAGGCAGGGGACCCCGCTAACTGTGGAGGGGAGATGACTGGGGAGGGGAGAGGGCATGGTTTATCCCTGAATACGGGAAAGGACAGCTCTTCTGTAAAGAGGTTTCATACCCACTCCCCCTACCCCCAACACTTTGTCCTGGCAGGTGGAGGAATTCAGGCATCCCACTCATCACTGCAAGATCACATTGTCCTTTCGGAGGAATAGGTATTTCCAGAATGAAGTGATTGTTAAGGAGTATCTCATTAACGTCCCTGGTAAGAGGCAGCTCCCTGGATTTGGGGAGTGGGGGCAGAAGAGTGTAGGTTGAGTGGGAAAGTGAGCTAGGTCTTTCTCCCATACTCCTTTTCCTGCAGGATACCGAGCGTCTCATTCCACTCCGATTCAGTGGTCCCAGGGGTTTGAACGTAAGGCATACAGCCTCAGGCACCACGACAGCAGCGTTAACTTCTTCAATTGGTTCTTTGACCACAACTTCACAGGATCTGGCCGGATTGCTGAGGTTGGGTCCCACGTGGCCAGTGGGCCGAAATTGGTGATTTATGTTGGAGTTCTTGGCGGTGCACGGGAAGGCTCAGTGTCTGGCCAGCCCTGTGCCGACCTTGCTCATTTCCCTGGCAGATCATCATAAAGGATCTGTGGCCCAATCCTTTGCAGTACTATGTGAGGAGGAAGGCTCCACCGCGAGAGGTAGCGGGAGGACGAGAGGTGAGGCGCCCAGGGGCTGAGCACTGGCATAAGGGTTGTCCAGGAACTTGGGTCGTTTATTTCACTTGTGGAGAAAGTGAGACTCTGTGGAATCCAGCGTGACACCGTGCACGGGGAAATCAGCAAGAGACAGCAAGTGTGGAGAACTGTAGTGAAAGACAGGTTCTAACTAGAGAAGCCTGAGGTAGATGAAGTGGCCTGGTCAGGCCAAAGTCACTCCAATTTATATCTGAGTCAGCTGCACACATCTCTGAACTGTCATTCCTTGGCCAACAAGTCCAGCCTCAGGCTTCTCTTAAATTGGGGTCCACCTACTATTCCTCGTGAAGTCCCCTTTCCACCAGGTCTGTGAGTCTCCTTTGTACAAGGCTGTTCCCCCACTGACCCATCACTTGATTCCATTTTGGTCATCACGCTTTTTTTTTTTTTTTCCGTTGCATCTTTTTCACCTGCCACCCTCACTATGAGAAACTGACCACTGTGAAGGATTATGGAGAATAGTTTTTTATTTATTTTAACTGGAGCATAATTACTTTATAATGTGGTGACCGGTTTGGCCGTACCTTGGCCAACATGAATTACCCAGAGGTATACACGTGTCCCCCGAATGGTGAACCCACCACTCACCGCCCTCCCCTCCCTGTCTTTCTGGGTTGTCCCACAACATGACTTTAGTTGCCTTGCTTCACGCATCAAACTCACACTGGTCATCTATTGTTCAAAAGGTAATGTACATGTCTCAGGGCTGTTTTCTCACATTAACCCACCGTCCCCTTCTCCCACTGAGTCCCATGCCTGTTCTTTATATGTCTGTGTCTTATTTGCTGCCCTGCGTGTTGCATGTTCAGTATCACCTACATGGTGCTCAACTCCAGATATTTGTGTTAACATACAGTGTTTGTTTTTCTCTTTCTGACCCACTTCACTCCCTGTAATAGGCTCCACGTGCATTGCATCTCACTAGAACTGACTTTGATGCATTCCTTTTTAGAGCTGAGTCACAACACCATTGTGTATCGGTACCCCAACTTCCCTATCCCTTCATCTGCCGATGGGACATATAGGTTGCTTCCATGTCCTAGGTATTGTAATAGTTCTACGGGGAAGAATGGGGTACATGTCTTTTAGTATGTGCTTAGAGGACATGTAAAAATTCACAGACTCTGTCTCCTGGGAACTGACTTGAAAGAGTAAAGTTGTCTTTAGTGTTCTCAGAGAGGGTAGGTTTTCATATCTGTGTCTCTGTCTTTTTTGAAAGGAACCGCCCCTGCTCGCGCCCCTGCTCGACTTTGAGACGTTTATGAGGCAGTGTCCCCATTTCCCTAAAATAGAAAACCTAAGAAGCTGCTTCATGTGAAGATCAATGGCCATCAGAGTTCTCTTGGACGGGAAAGTAGTGAAGAGTGGTCTGGTGGTGAAACGGATCGAGAGGGAGACACAAGTAAACCTGAAATAATGCCGAAGGACAAATAAAAAGCGTCAACTGTATGCGTCTGCGTATTGTTTGGGGAGGGCCTCAGGACAAAAACTTCAGCTGCATATAGAATTCTCAGTTTACCGTGTGGGAAGTACCAGTCCATGGAGAGTTGTAGAGGTGGTTAAGTCGTATGTGGGGGTTGTGTCAGGAGACACAGTTCTTCCTGTGGGGTGGGGCTTGGGGAGGATGGAGAAAGAAGATGAGGGGCCCATTAACTGTGGGTCTGGCAGTTTTACAAGGGAAATGTGGATGTCCACGCACAGGGTCAGGTGAACAAGGGCCAGAGAGTGAAAAGCTGGAACGCAATTTTGTTGGAAGGTGGTGCCCCAGGTATCTTCTCTGTTGCACAGCATCAGACATTTTAAGAGTACAGAACAAGGAAAAAGCCTTAACATTCAACTCACTATGAAGCAAGAAGGCATTGCAAAGAACTTACAGACAAGAAAAGTTTAGGACAGGGTCCCCCAGTGCCTAATATTTCCTGCCAGTGCTTCAGTACCAGGGGTGGCTTTAGCTCTAACTTGTGCTGGAGTGAAGAGTGCAGAGATAGTCACAGGTCGGTGAGTAAAAGTGAACTGTGGATGGTTGACTTGCTGGTCAGTCTCTGGAAACTTGCCATGACTTGTGTCCCAGTCTCTTCAGGGCTTTCACTTAGGCCCTAGGGTCTAGGTGCTTTTAGATTTGACTGCACACTAGGATGTGTTGTGTAAGGTTTTCTTCCACTGAATATCAATGTGTGTGAGACTTGGCGGGTTTCTGATGAATTCATGAGCATTCTGTCTCAGTCACCCTGAGCTGCATTTGCTTCCTGTTCCCTGGATGTGTTCATGTTTTCCTCTGTTTAGAATGAAGACCGGGCATCTCCATTGTGTCTGCCCATGAATGTGAGTTGATGTTCCTTCCTGCGGGTCTGCCTTTGCCTCCTTCTTTCATGATGCACCCATGCTTGTGCTGTTACGCACAGCTCTGCTGCCATAGCTCTCTGAGTTCTTACACTGCCCTGTTCAACACTCCTGCATTGTGTTGCTCGTATGCCCTCTTTTTTTTTATTTTTTTAATTTGTGTATCTTGTTAGATTGCATGTGAATTTGACCCTTTCTTTCACTCCTGGATCAAATGCTTCCAGCATCTTGAATTGTGACTTTTTTAAAGAGTTCCGTGATATCTCTGCTCAACAAGAAATGCGTTATCGCAGGAATAGTTAACAGTGACCCACATTTGGAAACAAGAATGCCTACACACTTAGAGTTATGCCCAACGGGCAAGAATATCACTCGCTGAAGTGAGAGTATTAGTTAGGATCACAGAGGGCAAAGATGTTGCAGGAATGCTTCTGTCAGGAAAGATTTAGGGTTGACTGGTTAAGTGTTCTAAAAAACACTAATGCAGGATTGAAATACGTTGACTTTTACCCCCATCCATGTATTCTTGCGTTGACCATTACAGTTATGATGAAACTGACATTACCCATGCAGAATTTCTTCATGACTTTAAGTGAATTATCACCCAGGTGGTAAGAATTGGGGCTTGCCTTTCTGTAAAGAGAAAGTTGTTAAAGAATTGTTGTCCTCAGTGACCCAGGGAAAAGGGGTGCATGATCAATTTCCAGTTCAAAACCCGTTGCTATTTCTGTGTTGTTTCTGGAAGTAAAGCACAGGGAATGGAATCACGCCAACCTGATTGGCACTGTGAGCCGGTCCAAGGCGATAGGATTAGGGAACGCAGGCACACGTCACTCGACTGTCCACAGTGAGGACTTCCAACCCTGCCAGCCTCTTTGCATGTCAGTCCCCCTCATGAGCAAATCCCATTCACCTTCCAGGATATATCGTGGAAGTAGACGAGGACACTGACTTGATCAACTAGAGAGTGAAGCAGATAACTGGGACTAAAAAAGAGGGGTGCTTACCAAAGTCCATTATACTGCACAAGTAAGCCAAGAGTCGCGCATGTGTGCAAGTTTCTTTTCAGACTTAGGAGTGTGTGTGTATGTGTGCGTGCACACGCATGTGCGCTGGCAAAAATGGGTGTGTGAGCTCTCTGAACTGGCCTGGCTGGGGGATGGAAGAATGGACACTGGAAACGTGAAAGAGCTTGTGTAAGGTACAAAGACCTTGGGGCATCAGAAGCACTGACGTGATGGAAAAAAGCCCAGGGATCTCTCCGACAGAGCAAGATGTAAGTGTAAACGTGGATCCCTGAGCAGAAAGGAGAGACAGGAAAAAAGCACCCGGGGGCAGTCAGGAAGGATGTGAAGGGGCAGAGAACGAGAATGGGCCAGATTCCCAGGCACAGACGAGGGGCTACACACAGCCCCTAGGACACGCGGCTACAGAGGGTTTTCTGTCCTCAAGTGCAGGAGCATTCTTTCCCTGACATGACCAGCCACGTGAACCCAGCTTGCCCTCTTCTGTAAGGCTTGCAAGACGGATGGCACTGTAGCATCAGCAGCTGCTACGTGCATAGTTTGCCAGTTTGAAACATCACTCCATAAAAGGGTGTCTTAGGATGATCCTCTCACCCCCTCCCAGTCCCACAGGCCTGGGCTGATGGGGTTAGCTGGCGTGTGTTCTCTCACCTGGAGGCTGGATGAGAACAGAACTAGTTTGAAAGGACCTCTGTACAATGAATGTTCAGACTTCAATTCCTCTGGCACTGGTGAGTCATGTCCTTAGCATCTCTGTATTAAGAGATGCTTCATCTCTAAATCTCTCTACAGAGAGAATTCCATGTTTGTGTCACTTTTTGACATGTGGGCAAAAGTGTTCTACGTGCAGCACGGAACTCGGTATTTCACATATGAATCCATGCATGAAGTTTTCATGAATGACATATGCAATTCTCTACATTTCACCTGTGAAAATCTCACCACAAACGTTCCAAAATGAAAATGGAATTCTCTACATTTTATATGAAAATATACGCACATACTATTTTCCTACGTGAAATTTGGAATTCTGCGTATTTCACATACGAAAAACTGGGTGCTGAGTTTTCCACATGAAATCTGGAGTTTTGTCTATTTCACTTATGAACATCAGGCCACTGATTTTAATACACAAAATGTGGAATTTTGATGATTTCATATATGCAATTCGGGGCACTGATTTTCCTCTGTTGAGGACGGATTTCTCTGTATTTCACATAAGAAAATCTTGGCAGAGACTTACTCCATGAGATACTGAACTTTTTATATTTCATTTAGGAAACTCTGAGCCATGATTTTCCTACATGAAATACGGATTTCTCCGCTTTGGCATTTGAAACTCTAGGCACAGAGCTTTTTCCCATGAAATATGAAATTCTTGTATTGCACACTGAATTGGGAATAAACAAGGTAACATGAAATATGGAATTTTTCATATTTCTCATTTGAAAATCTGTGTGCTGACTTTCCTTCACGAAGTACAGAATGCCGTATATTTAACAATTGAAAGACTTGGCATCAATGTTCCTACAAGAAATATGGAATTTTCTATTTCCTACATAAAGTGATTTTCATGCTAGAGGTGTGAAAGTCTCTATACTGCACCCAAGAAAATTTGTTAGAAGAAAAGTTGTTAATTCTTGGGTGGGAGCAGGACTCATGGACACCCTGCCCTGGCATGCCCTCCACCTCTTGGCAGAATATCCAGCCATCGCCCCAGAAACTCAGTCCTCTGAGTTTCAAGTCAGTGTTTTTCAAGAATAAATAGTCGAGCCTTTCTGCACTCCCCAGGGAGGGGCTACAGGTGGCTACTGATCCCAGAGCTGATTCCTTCATCTCCCAGAGGCTCTGGGATAAACCCGCCCACCCCTGCTCTGTGTAGCACAGTCTCTCCTTTGTGCCGTCCCTGCAATACCAAGGGAACTTGCCCAGCGGGTCCGATGTGGTAGATCAGGAAGTCCTACAGGTGCGTGGGGAGGTCGTGCCTGATCTCTCCTTCTCCAGAGATCCAGACGAGTTTGAAAATGAAGAACAAGTCACTTTCGAAAAGGAGGAATGTTATGGTGAATCGATGCTCCAGCACCCAAGTTCACTGCCACTCAACCAAGGTCACAGCCTGGTCTAAAGGCACACAGATGCCCTCTGTGCCTGCCCAGCGCCTCCCTCCCGGAGACTTCAGTGCTCAGACCGCTGGATAGGAAGTGGTCTGAGGCTGCTCTTCCACAGATACTTAAAGGTAAGCGGAAAAGTGGTTGATAGAAATTAAAGTGAAAACGTCATCTAGCAAGATGAGAACCTTGACAGGAGAGAGGAAGGAGCATGTGGCAAACAGCTTCGGTTCTTGGGGCATACGATTCTCCTTAGTAAAAACATTTGCATTGCAAAACTTATGAACATTCCCTCTTATAATTTGTCTTCCCAGGGACATGGTCATTGTATTGTAATCTGTCAAAATCCACTGAGTTTCATTAGAAATATGAATTTTTGCAACATATGCAAAAGAATTCTAGCCTAATGAGGCTAGAAATAGGCTAGTCATAACAGTGGTTTGAAATACTACTTCAAGATATAAAACTTAAATTTCAGGACAAAGTGTTCTATTATTTTTTTATAAAGCATCATGAAATATCCAAAATATCTTCCCTTACTGTGTTGATTGAAAAAAAAAAAAAAAACCACTCCTCTAAAATTTTGGTTACTTGATAAAATAATGAGTTAAATATGAAGAAAAAAAAAAAAAAAACCCAGAGTAAGAGGCCTTGCATACAGCAAGCTATGTAATCATTTCCGTTTGACATTAGTCATAGTGGTGGTCGCTCAAATAAGAAATACCTTGTATTTATCCAAACACCCAATAAAGCAAAATTCTCAGGTGGAAAAAAAATAAAAACATGGGTTCTGGAAAAGAGGAGCCCTGATGAGATAAAGCTGCATTGCCCCATTCTGGTCAGGTTAAGAATATGCTCAGTGACCAGCACAGTGAGTAATCCTTACTAAATGGCTCTCTGTCCTTTTGATTAGATGCTGTCTGCTCCCTTTCACTAGTTGGGGGTATTTTATTTCTCTTTAGCCCCGATCACCACCACAAGGGAGGGGCTGAGGAAAAAGCGACAGCAATATCTCTGAGTAATAAACCCGCTGGCATCTCTCATGGGAAAGAAGAAGGATTCCATAATTTCACTTTCCAGTACTCAGGGCGAGATGGTCCCAGCATATGCAGGTCTTCCTGGCCAGCATCCACTGCATCAGATCCCCTGGGAGGCTCCCTTGTGGTGCAGGGGTGGTGGGGAGGAGAGTCTGTGCACACAGAACAGCAGTGGGCAGGTTAGCCTAAGTGCCTCTGGGAGACACAGGTGGTCAGCTCTGGGAACAGAGTCATGCAAGCAGGTTATTAGAAGAGCCACATCTTATTCTGCACCCAGAAAACATTTTTTTAGTAACCTTCTCAAGATCTCAGAAGTTAGGATGTTAAATACCATGATATCAAGCTAGTGGGCGAACAAGTTAATTACTCACAATCTGTATGTTTATTGTGTTTATTCATTTTCTTGGTCATGCTGCACACCTTAGGGGATCTTAATCTCCCAGCCAAGAGACTGAACCCACACCCTCAGCAGCGGAAGCACGGACTCCTAGCCACCACTGGACTAACAGGGAATTCCTCATCTTCTTAAATCTGAGTCATTTGGTAAAGAACAGAGCAGAGACTGTGATCACCCCATTCCCACCACCTCCAACTCACCACTTGCTGATATTACGACTTATTTGCTTCCAATCTTGTACACACTCACAAATGTCTCTGACAAATGACCCATGTGAAGGTGTGTGTCTGTGGGTGTGGGTGTGGGTGTGTGGGGTTGTGTGTGTTTATGGGCACATTGGCAAGAGCTTGAAGATATCTGATGAAGAGCTTCTGTCAGCTGGTTGGTGTCTCTGTGATTGTCCATCCAACCTCCTCTGGAGGGAATGCCAGAATTTGCAGCTGAGCCCTTTCAGATTAAGTCACCCCAGTCAGTTTCCTTCTGGGCTGCCTGCCCCAGTGGTGACATTTGCTTTCGGATTTGAGGCATCACTCAAGGCATCTCTGTGGATCCTGCAGGGATTTTGTTGTCCCCAGTTTGATATTCAAGCGGAGCCTGAAGCACAGGAGAGAATGACCCAGTGCTTCCCATTTCCAAATTCTCTCTTCTCTGTCGCAGCCCTGGTGTTAAACTGGGGATACCGAAGGTACAGTTCCAAGTGTTGTTTCATTCCTAGTGCATCATATCTCTACCCTTAAACTCATCGCAGAAAATCCAGAAACAACAAAATAATAGAAAAAGAAGAAATGTCAGCCAAACCCACCCATTGAGAGGCCCTGGTACCATGCTGAGCTGCTCCCCACCCAGGCTTTTCCTCTCTGAAAAGACCTTCACTTTTGAAGTTTTGGGTCTACACATTTCCTTGTGATGTCGAGTGATTTTGCAGAGCTATACCAGGGGCTTCCCCGGGGCTTCCCCAGTGGCTCAGAGGTTAAAGCGTCTGCCTCCATTGCGGTAGACCCGGGTTCAATCCCTGGGTCGGGAAGATCCCCTGGCAAAGGAAATGGTAACCCACTCCAGTATTCTTGCCTGGAGAATCCCACGGACAGAGAAGCCTGGTAGGCTACAGTCCACGGGGTTGCATAGAGTCGGACACGACTGAGCGACGGAATGGAACGGATACCAGGCTTCTGGTGGAGGGAGAGAAAATGGTGTTCCAGGAAAGCTGGGGTTTTCATTCTTATGCTCCAGCTGCGATCAATGACAAATTCCCCACTATTCCCCCTTCAGGTTCCCAGCTGCCGCTCATGTCATTAACTTCCCATGACACTCTGACGTGTTCCCAGGGCATGCTTCACGCTGATAGAGGGTGATATATGCAAAGTACTCTGTACATATGCAATCGACTCGGCCTGATTAGTAGTAGTAGTATTTATTCTTTTGCTTCAGTACTGTGAACAGACTTTCTCTCGTTGGGGCAAGCAGGGGCTACTTGCCAAGTAGCAAGAGTACCAAAAGCCCACGGTATTTTCTTCCAGAATCTTCTCTTGGGATGAACCAAAGGCAACCACTTTTTGGAATTGCCTTCCAGCTTCAAAGTCCAAAGTGGGAAGCAGAGAGGCTTCCCTTGGCTTGGCCACTCACTGCATGCAGGGAACAGGATGACTGCCCCTCAAAAATCTAGACATGTTCTTTGATACCAGAAGCAAGAGGATGGAGCCTGACTGGGCACGAGCACAGGAAGCCACCGTTGATCAGGAAGTGAATGAAAGCCCTGATCCTGCTACCCCCAGAATGCAGATTCAGCACCATCACGCATTCAGAGACATAGTGAAACACAGCCCTAATCCCACCCATGGTCTCCTGGTGAAAAGTGCCCTCCTCCCCACAGTAAGAAAGTCTCTTCTCCATCCCGCAGCCATCTTCCTCCTCCCCAGCACCTACAACTTCTCCCCTATGGCTTCCACAGTTCCACCCCAGGAGCCAGCCTGTGCCATGATTTCGGTGTGCACAGCGGCTGTGGACTGGATGAGCAAGCTGGCCCTCCGCTACCACTGGGTGAATGGGATGACAACACCTACAAGAACAATGTTGGCAGTGAGTGGGCCGGGGAGAGGGCCACCCATGGTGGTTGAAGGGTCTGCCTGCCTGGACTCCAGGCGCACCCTGGACCAAGGGAAAGTCATCAAGAATGGATGCTGTCACTCATATCCCAGCGGCTCGGTGCCAGGTTCCAAGAGGCTTACAAATCCTAGCTCACTCAGTGCCGCCCTCATTGACACCCTCTGGGAGAGGCTCTCATCATCTCCACTTTGGTTCTGGGGAAGCTGAGGGACAGATGACTTGTCTTTCCCATCCACGATTTATGCCTCCAACCCCACCGAGGTGTTCCACATGTGGTCCAACATCAGGGTCACCTGCAGGCTCTTTAGAAATGCAGAGTCTCTGGTCCCCACCTCAGACCTGTCAGATCCACAGCTCTGGGGTGGGCCTGGCCCTCTGCATCTTAACTGGCCCTCCAGGTGACTCTGATGCTTGTTGAACATTTGAGGACCACAGGCTTCAGCCCTGACTACTCCGACTGTGTTCCCTGGTACAGCCACATGAGCATCACCTGGGAGCTTGTTAGAAATGGGACTCCAGGCCCTTGCCAAGGCAATGGAGTCAGGTCTGTGTCTTTAACAAGATTCCCAGGTGATTTCTGAAAACACTGGTTCACAAGCTTGGCTCGTATTGGAGTCCCCTGAGGATCTGCTCTTTGTGGCTTAGCTGCTGCTTGGCATTGGGACTTACTGAGTTCCCTGGGTGATTCTACTGTGCAGCCAAATCATGAAAGCCACCAGCTTCATTGTCAGGACAGCATTGGTTTATCACACTGAGCAAGAAACCTGGAAGGTGCTGGCGGCTGGGTTGATTCACCAATGGCCAGGCCCTTGATCACTATTTCTGGAATTCTCTAGGCCTTTGCCTCTTTTCAGGTGAGGCTGCTTCTACCCCACGAGGCACGTGGGGATGTTTCTGATTATCACTATGTCTCTTAACAGCTACTGGCTGGTAAAGGAATAGCCATTTCTTTTCATGGTGCCTCAAATCACTCCTAGGAATCGCTGTTCACCTCTTAGCATTCAAGACCACCTCCCTAAACTCCGAAACAACATTATGGGATCCAGACTCGGTTCAGAAGATCTGTGACTAAATGTAGAAGACTGAGCCTCATATAGGACACCCATGTTCTGCTTCTGGGGATTCTAGGCCCACATCCGCGGTCTACAGGGCTACTGTTAAGAACCAGAACTTGTGTTAGGGAACCAGTTTATTTCCAGACATCTCAAGGAACACGTCAGGGATCTCAGACCCTCAGTGGCCAGGTGAGAAGATTCCAGAAGCAATTTACGATTTTCCAGATCCACTTCAGAGAAGCATAAACCCACTTCAGGGGAATCAAACACCTCTCCAGTAACCTCCAAGTTACCTCGTGGTACACTGGACAGTCTACTAGTTCTAGAATCCTATATAACTTCTGGCGATATCATCCCGATTTAGGAACCTTGTGCTTTGTGCTCTGTTTCTCAGTTGTGTTTGACTCTTTTTGATACCATGAACTGTAGCCCATCAGGCTTCTCTGTCCTTGGAATTTCCCAGAGAAGAATATTTGGGTGGGTTTTCACTTCCTGCTTCAAGGGGATCTTCCCAACCCAAGAATCAAACCTGTATCCCATGTCTCCTTTATTGCAAGCAAAGTCTTTACCTGTGAAGCCGTGGGTGGAGCCCTTTAACTCTGAACTGACTTTCGTTGAAACCCACTTCAGTTCAGCCCTACATGCTTAGTTGCTCAGTTGTGTCTGACTCTTCACGACCCCATGGACTGTAGTCCACCAGACTTCTCTGTCCATAGAGATTCTCCAGGCAAGAATACTGCAGTGTGTTGCCATGCCCTCTTCCAGGGGATCTTAACAACACAGGAATCAAACTCGGTCTCCCACATTGCAGGTGGATTCTTTACAATCTGAGCCTCCAGGAAAGCCAAAGAATGCCAGAGTGGGTATCCTATCTCTTCTCCAAGGGATTTTCCCAACCCAGGAATTGAGCCAAGGCTTCCTGCATTGCAAGTGAATTCTTTACCGGCTGAGCTACTAGGGCAACCCTATTTAAGAAACCATGAGCCCACTGCAATGAACCCAGATTCAACCTGAGATTCCTAGACTCACTTTAGGAAAATGTGAATCATCATCATATTATCGTCCTCAAAATAGTAGCTGTATCATCGGTTGAGCATGTTTTGGACTAATAACTGTTGATGAAAAGTCTTCTTAGGAATGAAATTAAAATGACAATTACTTAAGGTCAAAAAGTAATATATAACCAACAACTGAGCTTAAAGTGAAACTTATACATGGTTGTCATAAATATGACTCATTAGGAATTACCTAGGGCTCATTAAAATGGTTGTCCAAAGGATTCATATTTTAGAGTTCATATGACCTGTTGTGATGGAAGTAGTATACCATCCATTTTGGAAGATGAAAGTTCCCAGGTTTTTGACTGCATGACAATCAGAAGTTCCAAGTAAAGTTTGCATTATAGTTAGGACCATCTCAGTATACTATATTCACACAACAAGACAAGGAACATGTGGTTTTGTGGCAGAGTGAGCTCCGGGAGTTGTTGATGGACTGGGAGGCCTGGCGTGCTGTGATTCATGGGGTCACAAAGAGTCGGACACGACTGAGCGACTGAACTGAACTCAACTGAGTATAACTGAAAACAGTAAGATGCCTGAAAAACCTTTTGGTTATGTTACAATGGAAGTATACATTACTCATTCTGAAAATCACTGAGGTTCATGGAGGTTCCTTTTGATATCCAGAGAGGAATTTAAAGCTAGCCCATACTAAGTTTCAAGACAAATGATGCCCTTTATTCAGTATAGGAATTTCAAGAAACTGCAGTTTTCCAAAGGAAAGTGAATAGAAAAATCAAATGAAGGAGTCAGGTACATTTGGACAATTCCTCTGTCCTTGGAGGGACAGAGGAATTCTTACAGGGGAAATGGTTCATGTGTAGAGGAAGACAAAGAGGTAACATACCAAGAGGGAATGAAAGAAAGGAAGAGGGATAAATTTAGAGACTGGGACTGACATATAAACACTACTCTCTCTCTCTCTCTCTCTCTATATATATATATATATATATATATATATACACACACACACACATACATACATATATATATATATATATATAAAACTCATAAGGACTTACTAGTATCTGTTACAAGGAACTCTGTTCAGTACTCTGTCATGGCTTATATGGGAAAATGATCTAATGAAGAGCAGATAGGTGTATATGTGTAAGTGATTCACATTGCTGTACACCTGAAGTTAACATAACATTGTTATCAAATACACTTCGATAAAAATAAGTTTTTAAACAGCTAATATAACGTAAGGCTTGCAGTAGAGAGCTACTGTTGTAATGGTGAAAGTTTTAAGGACAGCAGAAGTGATGGTGGAGTGGATAGAGATGAAAATTCAGCAAAGAAAGACCAAATAAATGGCAAGGACAGAAAGACAAGGAATTTCTCAGACTGGGGGTCTTGTTCTGATATCTTAGGTAGAAGCTGACCATCTCTCCTGATGTCGTCTGCTCAGGCCCAAGTTCCTGGGAAATAGGAACAGCCTATAAAGAACTATCGATCTCATAGTCCTGTCTGCCCTTGGGCACTGAAGAGAGTTCCTCAGTTTAACTCCCCAAGTAGGGTGAAGGAGTTGTATTCAAGAGTAGTATGTATACACTTTCAATTGAGAGATGCAAATCCTGGGTTAGAACCCTTAGCTTTTCTCAGCATTTCTAGGAGGATAAAGATTTGTATTTGCTGTTGATGAATGAAAATTTGAACACACTTGATGTTTAATGATATTTAGAAATTATTATTAATATACTCGTATGTCTGTTTTCTAGTAATGTGATGGCCTACTCTTTCTTGTCCATTGTCCACTGGAAGAGGACAAAGGATGTCAAAACTCATTTGTGTCATAGCACTCAAAAGTGGAAAAACAAACTGAGACACTGGTAAGAAGTTTATTTAAAAAGAGAATTAAATAGAAGAACATTTCCATCTCAGAATCTGCAAATATTTTAAAATAAAAAAGAATTCTTAAAGTAAGTTTTTTTTTTTTTTTTTAAGACTATGGAATGAGCATAATCATTCCATAATGATTATGGAGTGATTTTCCTAGCCTAGGAGAAACTAGGCAGAAGCTTATGGGGGCACAAGCAAATGGGTGAGCAGGAAGTAAAATATCATCTTTCTAAGAGAAAATTTCTCTTTCTGCCAACTTATTCTCAGTATAAGCTGTTAGGAAGTATGTTCTACCTTAGTATGTTACTGCTTGCTACAAGTTGAGAACAGGTCAAAATTTAGGGCATTCCCATCCCTTTTAGAATTTTCCAGAGTTTGTTGTGGTCCATACTGTTGAAGGCTTTGGCATAGTCAATAAAGCAGAACTAGATGTTTTTCTGGAACTCTCTTGTTTTTTCTATGATTTTCGTAATTTGACCTCCTGTTCTACTGCCTTTTCTAAATCCAGCTTGGACATCTGGAAATGCATGGTTCATGTACTGTTGAAGCCTGGCTTGAAGAATTTTGAGCATTACTTTACTAGTGTACCTTTCTTTGGATTGGAATGAAAACCGGACCTCTTTCAATCCTGTGGCCAATGCTGAGTTTTCAAAATTTGCTGCAATATGTGTGATTCACAGGAAAACAGCAATAACAAAATGAAACAGCTAGCATCACAAATATCCATTCATCCAAGAGTGGTAGAAGGAAGGAAGGGGACAAGGGAGTGGGGAATGACACAGGGAGAAAGGGGATTCAGATCAGTGCCTGCCCAGGGCTGGCAAATGCTAGAAAAGAGTTGAGAAAAATCAGTGGTCCTTCCAGACCCTCAAGTGTTTAAGGTCCATGCTGGTGTCAGGAAGATTCTGCCTTACATGCACCTAACACAGAAATCTGGATTCCTCACATTTCTCAGAGAGAATGGAACATGGCTAGAGCCCTCAAAGGGGAGAACCAGTCAACACTATATTACTTATTTATAACAGCTTACTAAGAAATTCTAAGTATTTTTGTAAATGGGGAAGTATTATAAAGATTAGTAGACATCAGTATTAAAATAAGACATAAACACTGAAAATGGAGCTACAGTATTGCTTTTCTAAAAGTAGTAAAATCTAGTATACTTCCAAATATAAATATACAAGTATATTACAATTTATATATGTATGAATATATACATATGTCAATATTTATGTATCTATGAGCGTGTATGTATGTATATTATATATGGGTATATAAACTATGTGGATAAATTCTAGGGAAAGCCTTGGAAAATAAGTTTTAGTTCTGTCTTGCATTAAGTGTATTTTCTTCTATTACATATGATTTTGCATGTTAATTCCTAGAGAGAAGAATTTTATATTAGGGAAAATAATTTACAATTTATAAACTTTATAATTTTATAAATTTTATAATTTATAAAATAATTTATCAATTTTAAAAGGTTACAATTTTTCCAGTTTTTTCGGGTATAGACATGCATTAGCTGAAAGAGTATTTATTACACAGAAGCTGAGGTGACAGAAATTGCAGAAATTTTCCTTAGTGGATCTCTTCATTTTGTTAATTTTTGAATTTTCAGTGAAAAGCATTACCTGTATTTGCTTACTGAGAAAATTCCAAATGTGTTTACTTCAAAGACACTAAGATTTTGACTCCTAAATGTTTTGAGTATTTTCCTTATGTTTTCTTAATTTTATTATTACTTTTGTTTTGTATGAAGAAAAAAGAAAATCACATGCAACTAAAGAATATGCCAGGCAAGCGTGATCATATTGGCGACATTTGAGACGGCAATAAATTATGAAAAACATGTGATGGTGAAAGTTATCTTCTGTATTTTATAGTAATTAAGTTAAGGCGAGTGGTAAATCTATTCATTAAAAAAGAAACGTAGAACACTTGGCTCTTCTTCTTTTATTATTATTTTTTAGACTTTCCCTCAAAGGTCTCCATTTACCCCTCCCCCGCCTCTGTATTCTCTTCCTGTCCTACTTTCCCTGAGGCTCAGCTCGCTATACATCCGGGTTTCTTACGCTCGTCTCCTGGCGCCATACATCCGGTTCCTTATGCTCTTGACGGAAGAGGCACGGCCGCCTTCAACAGTAGTTTAGCTAGCGGTCAGCTGAGGAAGGTTGCTGTTGCGTGTTCGCAAGAACGAGGCGAAAAAAGGTACGGAGTTGCACATTTTAAGATTGGAAAACAGATTTAGACCCTACGAGAACATGTTTATAGTTATAGCGTCCGTGTTTACTGGAGAAAAATGGTAACTCAGACTGATTTTTTCCTGTCAGGCCTTTTCCTGTAAGAACTAATAACTGAGTGAAGTGTGTGTGTGTGTGTGTGTGTGTGTACCTTCTCCTGAAAAGTCTTATCAGTTTAATTCTTGAAAAGTATCTTTAATTTTTATTCCTTGGAGAATCAGTGCCTGAAGTAGCCATGGAAAGCCAGTGAAGGTGGAGAGTCCTTTTGTCTGAATGGAGGGCTGGGGGATGGACGGGAGGGTGGGGGTGGGCAAAGAAGGGGGTTTGAAACGTCTGGATGTTGGCCGTGGGAAGATATACTGGGCATATACTCCTTCCCTGGGACTGAGAAAGCTGCTTTTGCTTTCTTTAATTTGGTATATAACGCTGGGCTTTTCTCCATCCGCTTATGGCTACTAGTGCGGAATCTTGGCTGCTTTTGGTGTGTAATTCGTTTTTTTTCCGTTGGTTTGGGGCTGCTAGTCACGTGGAATGTTGCTTTGGTTTCTCGTGCAATGTTGCTTTGGTTTGCAGATCGGCTTTTTTCCGTTGGTTTCGGGCTGCTAAGCGCGTGGAATATTACTTTCGTTTCTCGCCTAGTGTTACTTTGGTGTGTTCTTGTTTTTTCTCGCGTAGTGTTCCTTTGGTGTGTAATGCGGCTCTTGTTTTTACTCGCATAGTGTTTCTTTGGTGTGTGATGCGGCTTTTTTCCGTTGGTTTGGGACTGCTGCTGCTGCTGCTAAGTCACTTCGGTCGTGTCCGACTCTGTGTGACCCCACAGACGGAAGCCCACCAGGGAAGTCCCCCGTCCCTGGGATTCTCCAGGGAAGAACACTGGAGTGGGTTGCCATTTCCTTCTCCAATGTGTGAAAGTGAAAAGTAGAAATGAACTCGCTAGAAGGCAATGGCAAGCCACTCCAGTACCCTTGCCTAGAAAATCCCATGGATGGAGGAGCCTGGTAGGCTGCAGTCCGTGGGGTCGCTAAGGGTCGGACACGACTGAGCGACTTCACTTTCACTTTTCACTTTCACACATTGGAGAAGGAAATGGCAACCCCCTCCAGTGTTCTTGCCTGGAGAATCCCAGGGACGGGGGAGCCTGGTGGGCTTCCGTCTGTGGGGTCACACAGAGTTGGACACGACTGAACTGACTTAGCAGCAGCAGCAGCAGTCATGTGGAAGTTTGCTTTGGTTGCTGGCGAAATATTGCCTTGGTGCGGCTTTTTTTCTCTCCACTTGGGGCCGTTAGTCTTGCAGAATGTTGCTTTGGTGAATAATGCGGCTTTTTTTCGGTTGCCTTGGGCCTGTTGGGCGAATTGCCTCTTTGGTGTGTAATACGTGTTTTTTCTCTTCGCTGGGGTCTGCTAATCGTGCAGAAGGTTGCTCTGGTGTGTAATTCGGCTTTTTTACATTGGCTTGGGGCTGGTCGTTGTGTGGAATGCGGCTTTGGTGGGTAACGCGACTTTTCTCCCTCCGCTTGGGGCTGCTGCTGCTGCTGCTGCTAAGTCGCTTCAGTCGTGTCCGACTCTGAACGACTCATAGACGGCAGCCCACCAGACTCTGCCATCCCTGAGATTCTCCAGGCAAGAACAATGGAGTGGGTTGCCATTTCCTTCTCCGGGCTGAATGTTGCACTGGTGTGTAATTCGGTCCGCCCCCGCACCCCCCCCCACCCACGTTGGCTTGGGGCGGCTAGTGCGCTAGACTGTTGCTTCAGTGTGCAAACCGTCTTTTCTCCCTTGGCTTGGGGCTGCTAGTTGTGGGGCCTGTTGCTTTGGTGCGTAATCCAGCTTTTCTCTCTCGGCTTCCGGCTGTTAGTCGTGGGATATTGCTTTGGTGTATAACTTAGGTTTTCTCCCTTGCCTTGGGTGTGCAAATTGTGCATCGCGATGTAACAGCCGAGGCTCCGTTTGGTTTCACGTGCACTTCTTTAAACAGTTTTTCTCCGAGATAGTGACAGTAGTTGGAAAACTTAACCAATATACCTAACCATTTTACTTACATGACTTTAAAGTTTTCAAATGTCGAACTGTTGATTATTTTAACAAAAACGGTCAAATTTTAATGTTCGTAAAAGTTAACATTATTCAGTTTGGCGCCATGATTCTTACTCTACCACAAAAGCCCACAGGTTAAATTTCCCTCAACAAAGTATTTTATTCTTTTGTGGCTTTTATGACTTAGTATTGCAGAAGTTTTTGAATGTAAGTGTATTTTAAAGATTATTTGTAGGGTAATGAATATAAACGTGAGAAAATGGAGGAAATTTGAAAATCTGTTTAGTATATTTTATGCACATGTTATAAAACTTAGATACAGTATTTAGGTTTTAATGAATGAAACCTTTAAATAGTGCAGCTCAAAAGAGATTTACAGCAGCCGTCTAATGTAATTTAAACTTCCAGGCTTTTGTCATCTGTAAAAAACGTCATTCGTTAGTTCAGCGCTTGTTTTCCTTTTTGCGTTACAAGTTTTCTTGTCTTTTTAGTAAACATTTTTTAAAGTTAAGTTTTTTTGTTTTTTTTTAATGACACTTGAACATTTTGGCTCATGATTAGTTTTTTGGCATATTTTTTGCCACCTAACAGTAAAACGATGGAAGCAGATAAGCCTGGAAAACTCTTCATAGGAGGCCTCAGTGCTGAAACAACGGAGAAGTCTCTTGAAGCTGATTTTGGGAAATACGGTCACATTATGGAAGGTAACTGTAGAATCAATATACATTAAGTCGTTAAAGCATATGTATACTTTGAGTAGTTTGAGATTTTTTTTTTAATTGATTAAGCACTTGGCAGTCAGTGAAAGGGTCTCCTCTTACTGAAAAGGGAAGAAAAGAGTGCTTTTAAAATGTACTAATGGTCCTGGGACATGAAAAAGAATAAGATATGGTAATTGTAGAATTATTGAGATTATTTACTGTTAGTTTTTAAAATACTAGAAGTTATACATAAAAATCAAATTGTGTGGTGTTTTTATATCATATATAAAATAATATATAGATTTTTGTTGCTTTTAAGTAACTTTCAAAAGTTTGTACTCTATTGATAACATTCAAGTATGTTAAAGGGGTCTTATGAGAAAGCGTCAAAGGAGTGATTATTTTGAAAACAATAAAGTTCAGTTTTATGTGACATTTTAAATTAAAAAGATTTATGTATATTACAGTTCTCTTGATAAGGGATCGGAACACAAACAAGTCGAGAGGCTTTGCTTTCATTACTTTTGAGAGCCCGGCAGATGCAAAGGATGCTGCCAAAGGAATGAATGGAAAGGTAAGTCTTAATAATGAATGTTCTTCATCTAGTACTCTTTATAGATTTCTTTATTGTTACAATAGTATAATGCTCTGTAAGGCTTCACTCTCCTTTTTGTCACATAAACACTGGATCCTCTGGTTGGGAAGAGATTGAAGTTAATACCCAGCAGTAACAAAATAGATTAAATCTGTCTTCTATTAGCATTCAAGTGTAAACACAAATAGGTTTTAACCTTCAGCACTCTACCGGTATTCCATTCTGTATTTTAAGTCTTGGCATTTTCTATTTAAGTCAGTCTTCACTGTTTCAGTGTTACGAATAAAAATTTGTCCGTTAGAGGCAGAACTGTTTTTAAACATTGGAGAATTGCTTTACAATATTGTGTTGGTTTCTTGCAGTCTATCAGCATGAATCAGCCATAAGCATCCCATTTCTTTAGCTAGTTACAGAGCACTGTGTTTGCTCCAGGATTTCCCCCTCTGTGGATTGTTATATTAAATAAAAAAGTCTATTTCCCCCATTTTGTATTGTGGGTCATGGGCTTTTGTACTCATGATATCCTGTTAATTGTTAAATTATCTCTAAAACTTCTACATTCCCTTAGTGTGACTACATTAATTCCCTATTATCTATAGTTATGGTTCTAGTATATTTCAGGCATGTGGCACAAGCTGACCCTTGTACTTTCATTTTTCAGATATGGTAATACCTAAAAGTTAAGTTTGACCCAGCTTTGGGTCACAGAGATAAAGTTTCCTTGAGACTACTTGATGGTAACTAATTGCTGTTTTTTAATTTGTTCTAGTTGTCTAGCCACAGGAACATGTAATCTGAAATTAACACTTGAATTATTCTTTATTCAATAGGTGTTATATTGTAAGGCATTGATTGTATTTAGTAGCTGACTAATGGTTATGGATGAGACAAAGTATTTATTTTCTTGAGCACTGGTATTCTAGGGTGAAGGGAAAAGATGTACGAGAAGAAACATTAATTTCACATGCAGAAATGTTAAGGAAAATGAAGTAGTAATTTTGGTAGAGCTTATTGGGTTTTGGATACTATTTTTAGGTATATCTAGGAATGTAAGCTAAATCCTGCGTTGGGAAGGAGGCAGTGCATGAATTTGTGGAAAATATTTTAAACCAAAAAATAGAAAATAAGACCTAAGATGGGAAAACATGGCTTTTGAGGCTGATTATATTGAGCTAGAGCCCATTTCAGCCAGAAGTCCTGGTAGGAATTTAGGATTTAAAATTATTTTCCAAAAATAATATGAAATAACAAGAGTCTATATAGTATGATTCCTGCTGGGTTTTCAAAACTCCCTTTGGTCTCTGTAAAAGATTAAGGCAGATATTGGAAGATCAATTAAGTTTAAGCATTTCTGAAAAATATGAAGTAGCATTACGGTAACTATTTGGGAACACAAAATAAAACAGTTGTGTAAGGCAAGAAATGTTAAAGACCAAATAAGGACCCTAGTTTTAAAAAAGAAAAAGGAAGAAAATTAATAGAACTAGAGTAAATACAGAGCAGCACTTATATTGAGAAATTTTCTTTATGTTTGTGTCTAATAGAACAAATGCTAAAAATGTAATTATGATAGGAACAATAATTTTGAGTAAATACTGTAAGTAATATGCATGCTTTTACATACCCTTGGGAAACAAATTTTAAATGGAAAAATTACTAAAATGAAGCACGTTACAGAAAATAAAAATGTGTGCTTTTTCATGGTAATGGAGAGATACACATCTTTTAATACCAGAGAACCTTTCCGGAAATTCTGATAGTAAATGCATATGCTTTGTGGTGGATGACTTACGAAAGGCAATTGCCAATTAAGTCATGTTCATCATGTGGAAGGACACAGTCATTTCAGGAAAAAAATGTTTGCTTTTGGGGAAAAAATACTGATTTAACTCATTACAACAATAAGTTAAATTTTATGTAACATTAGTGATGCTGTACTTAATCTTTTAGTTTTTGGATGGAAAAACAAAGTAGAACAAGCCAATAAGCCATCATTTGAAAGTGGTGGCAAACTGAGATCTCAACCTCCTGCAAGAAAAAGGGGCCATCCGAAAAATCTGAGATGTGAAAAAGGAGGAGGAGCAAGAGGGCGTGTGTCTCAAGGAGGACACTTTGGTAATGTATTAAAATATAAGGATGCCATAGCACTGAAAACCTGTTAAGTTTGAACATCTAGTAAACCTTAATTTTTATTGCATTGGTAATGAGCAGAATAATCGATAAGAATATATTAGGTGAGAAATTACCATTCTTGATAATCAAAATTATTTCTAAGTTGTAAAGAATTGTCGTAGTTTTAAAATTACGTATGTGCAAAAAATGTTTATCGTCTTACAGGGAAATCACTTAAATTTTGTTAAGTTTTTTTTAACCATTGTTATTGATGCCTCTTTAAGAGTTTTTCTACAGAATTCATTTCTGTTGATCATACATTAGAATTTTCCAGCTTACAGCAAATAACTTTATTTAAAGAATTAAAACTACGTTGATATACTTTCAGAGTAGTCCTACTGTATTGTAAAAAGTACTGGATAATTTTCAAGATTACATAACAGATAACCACAGTTCAGGGGTGAAAATTCCATATTTTTGGACTGACCTTATAGTGTTTGTCTTGAGCATAAATGTGCAGACAAATCTATGCAAATATCCACTGTCATTTTGATACGGTGCTTTTGTTCCTGGGTTCTGTTGTAGTATAATTTGCATTTTGGAAAAGTTGTCTTTGATGCAGATGTAAAAGCATCTGTTTTGTATGTATATTTACATACAAAACATATATATTTACATGTTTGTGTGTGTTAGAGAACAGTGAGTTATTGAAAATGGTAATATGAGATTTTCAAAGAAGTTTTTACTTGGTAAGACAGAAGAAGGGAGTCACTTTCCATTCATAAACTTCCATGTATTTAACGAACTTTGTCTCTTCTACTAACAGTAGCAAATCTTTAAAAAATTTCACTTCTGGTTTTGACAACCAGATGTGCCATTTTTAGAAAATCTTAAGTTCAGTTACAGCGTGTGTTCATTATAAGATCACACAGTCCTGTTGTTTTCTCAAGAGATGAGGGGAAAAGTTTACTAGCTTATACTCTGCCAAGTGTAATTGGAATATATCTGTCAACATTTTTCTAGTTAGATAAAAAGATAATTTTTCATTGCATACCATGTATTTTTAACGTCTGTTAAACTTGAACAGAACATAGCCTTTTAC
Source organism: Moschus berezovskii (assembly GCF_049115385.1). NCBI lineage: Eukaryota > Metazoa > Chordata > Mammalia > Artiodactyla > Moschidae > Moschus > Moschus berezovskii. Next base: position 81,496,111 of record NC_142489.1, read on the forward strand.
TCAAAATTAACACTAAAGGTTATGCTTGAACAAAACAGAATTGATCTGTGTGAATTCAATTATAAGCAGGATTTTTTTTTTTTATCGAATTATATATGTATCCATGGTTGTTTGAAAAGTTGCATATTTTCCTATAAAAGGTGTTGTTTGTATTTTTAGGTGCATATTTTTATTGTTTTGACTTAATTATTGTTACATTTTATTTATTTGAAGTATAGTTTATTTAAAAGAATGGATTAGTTTCACTTGTGCAACATTGGGACTTAATATTTGGATAGATTCAAGTCAATGTATATTTCATGTAAAATATTCTCTCTTTCTCTATGAGGTACAAATAGCTTTGTGACATGTTTTTTTTTTTTTTAATTTACATTATTGTATTGGTTGTCCCATACTTGGCATGAATCCACCCTGGGAGTACATGTGTTCCCAATCTTGAATGCCCCTCCCACATCCCTCCCCATATCATTCCTCTGGGTCATCCCAGAGCACAAACCCCGAGCTTCCTGTATCTTGCATCGAACCTAGACTGGCAATTCATTTTACATATGATAATATACATGTTTCAGTGCCAATCTCCCAATTCATCCCAACCAGCCCTGTGTCTCTATTGCTGTCTCACACACAGGGTTATCGTTATTGTCTTTCTAAATTCCCTATGTATGTGTTAGTATCCTGTATTGGTGTTTTTCTTTCTGGCTTACTTCACTCTGTATAATAGGCTCCAGTTTCATCCACCGATTAGAACTGATTCAGATGCATTCTTTTTTTATTATGTTAATTTTAATTGGAGGCCAATTACACTATTGTTTTGGTTTTGCCATACATTGACATGAAACTAACCGGGTGTACATGTGTTCCCCATCTTGAACCCCCATCCCACTTCCCTACGCATATCATTCCTCTGGAGCATCCCAGTGCACCAGCCCCGAATATCCTGTATCATGCATGGAACCTAGACTGCCGATTAGTTTCACCTATGATGATATACATGTTTCAGTGCCGTTCTCCCAAGTATCCCACCGTCACCCACGGGGTCCGTAACTGGTGTATATATCTGTGTCTCTTTTGCTGTCTCGTATACAGGGTTATTGTTACCATCTTTCTACATTGCATATATATGTGTTGGTATACTGTACTGGAGTTTTTCTTTCTGGCTTACTTCACTCTGTATATTAGGCTCCAGTTTCATCCGCCTCATAGAACTGATTCAATTGTAATTTTTTGCCCTTTTTTAATATTTTTAAAAAAATTTATTTGGAGGCTAATTATTTTACTATATTGTATTGGTTTTGCTATACATTGACATGCATCTGCCCTGGGTGTTCATGTCTTTCCCAACTTGAACCCCTCTCCCATCTCCAACCTATATCATTCCTCTGGGTCATCCCAGTGCATAAGCTCCGAGCATCCCGTATCATGCATCGAACCTGGACTGGAGATTCATATCACATATGATAATACACATGTTTTAATGCCATTCTCCCAAGTCATCCCACCCTCTCCCTCTCCCTCAGAGTCCATAAAACTGTTCTGTATATCTGTGTCTCTTTTGCTGTCTCACATACAGGATTATTGTTACTATCTTTCTAAATTCCATATATATGAACTAGTATACTGTATTGGTGTTTTTCTTTCTGGCTTACTTCACTCTGTGGAATAGGCTCCAGTTTCATCCACCTCATTAGAACTGATTCAAATGTATTCTTATATATATATTGTTTTAACTGGAGGCTAATGACTTTTGAATATTGTATATGTTTTGCCATATGTTGACATGCATCTGTCCCGGGTGTACATAAGTTCCCCATCTTGAAACCCCTTCCACCTCTGTCCCCATATCATCCCTCTGGGTTATCCCAGAGCACCTGTCCCGAGCATCCTGTACCATGCATTGAACCTGGATGGCCGATTCATTTTCACATATATTAATATACATGTTTCAATGCCATTCTCCTACATCATCCCCCCTTGCCGTTTCCTACAGAGTCCATAAGATTGTTCTATATATCTGTGTCTCTTCTGCTGTCTCGCATACAAGAGTTTCATTAAAATCTTTCTAAATTTCATATATATGTGTTAGTATACTGTACTGGTGTTTTACATTCTGGCTTACTTCACTCTGTATAATATGCTCCATATTCATCAACGTCTTTAGAACAGTTACAAATTGCTTCTTTTTTTTTATTTTTTAAAACAATTTAATTGGAGGCTAATTTACAATATTGTATTGGTTTTGCCTTTCATTGATATGAATCTGCTCCAGACATACATGTCTTCCCGATCTTGAACACACCCTCCCTCCTCCATCCTTATATCATCCCTCTGGGTCATCCCTGTGCCCCAGCCCAGAGAATCCTGTTTCATGCATCGAACCTGGACTGGAAATTCATTTCACATATGATAATATACATGTTTCAGTGCCATCCATCCATATCATCCCAACTTCGCCCTCTCCCACAGAGTCCATAAGACTGTTCTATATATGTGTTTCTTTTGCTATCTCGCATAAAGGGATATTGTTACTATCTTTTTTAAATTCCATATAAATGTGTTAGTAAACTGTGTTGGTGTTTTTCCTTCTGGCTTACTTCACTCTGTATAATAGGCTCCAGTTTCATCCACCTCATTAGAACTGATTCAATGTTATATATATATATATATATATATATATGTATATGTATATATATGTATATATTTATATTTAATTTTAATTGGAGTCTAATTATTTAAAATATTGTATTGGTTTTGCCTTACATTGCCATGAATCTTCCCTGGGTGTACTTGTGTATCCCATCTTAAACCCCTCTCCCACTTCCATCCACATGTCATTCCTCTGGGTCATCCCAGAGGACCAGCCCCAAGCATCCTGTATCATGCATCGAACCTGGACTAGCTATTCGTTTCTCATATGATAATATACATGTTTCAATACCATTCTGTGAAATCATCCCACCCTCTCCCTCACCCACCGAGTCCATAAGATTGTTGTATATTTCTGTGTCTCTTTTGATGTCACACATACAGGGCTGTTTTTACCATCTTTCTAAATTCCATAGATATGCGTTAGTATACTGTATTGGTGTTTTTCTTTCTGGGTTACTTCCCTCTGTATAATAGGCCCCAGTTTCATCCACCTCATTTAGACTGATTCAAATGTATTCTCTTTTTTTTAATCTTAAAAAGAAAAAACAAACTTTACTTGGAAGCTAATTAAAATATTGTATATGTTTTGCCATACTTTGACATGAATCTGCCCTGGCTGAACATGCATTCCCCATCTTGAATCCCCCTCCCGCCTCCCTCCCCATATCATTCCTCTGGGTCATTCCAGAGCACCAACCCCGAGTTTCCTATAAGATGTTTCGAACCTCGACTGGCAGTTCGTTTCACATATGATAATATACATGTTTCTATGTCATTCTTCCAAATCACCCCACCATTTCCCTCTCCCACAGAGTCCATAAGACTGTTGTATAGTAACAGTAACAGATATCTGTATCTCTTTTGATGTCACGCAGACAGGGTTATTGTTACTATCTTTCTAAATTCCATATATATGCTTTAATACACTGTATCGGTGTATTTCTTTCTGGCTTACGTCACTATGTATAATAGGTTCCAGTTTCGTCCACCTCATTAGAACTGATTCAAATGTGTTACTTTTTTTTATCCTTTCTGAAAAATTTTAATTGGAGGCTAATTAGTCTACAATATTGTGTTGTATTTGTCTTACATTGACATGAATCCGCTCCGGATGTGCATGTGTTCCCCATCTTGAACCCCCCTCCGACCTCCCTCCCCATATCATCCCTTGGGGTCATCGCAGTGCGATAGCCCCGGGCATCCTGTTTCATTCATCAAACCTGGGCTGGGGATTTATTTTACATATGATAATGTACATGTTTCAATGCCATTCTCCCAAATCATCCCAAATTTGCCCTTCCTTCAGAGTCCATAAGACTCTTCTATACATCTGTGTCTCTTTTACTGTCTCGTGTACAGGGTTATGGTTACCATCTTTCTAAATTCCATATATATGTGTTAGTGTACTGTTTTGGTGTATTTCTTTCTGGCTTAATTCACTGTGTAAAATATGCTGAAGTTTCATCCACCTCAGTAGAAGTGATTTAAATGTATTCTTTTTTTTTTAATCTTTTCAAAAAATTTTAATTGGAGGCTGATTACTTTACAATATTGTATTGGTTTTGCCATACTTTGCCATGTATCTGCCCTGGGTGTACCTGTATTTCCCATCTTGAACCCATCTCCCTCCTGATAATATCCCTTTGAATCATCCCAGTGCACCAGCCCTGAGGACTCTGTATCATGCATCAAACCTGAGTGGAGGAGATTCATTTCGCCTGTGATAATATACATGTTTCAATGCCATTCTCCCAAATCATCCCTCCCTTGCCCTCTTCCTCAGAGTCCATAAGACTGTTGTATATATCTGAGTCTCTTTTGTTGTCTTACATATAGGGTATCGTTACCATCTTTCTCAATTCCATATATATGATTAGTAAACTATATTGGTGTTTTTCTTTCTGGGTTACTTCACACTATAATTGGCTCCAGTTTCAACCACCTCATTAGAACTGATTCAGTGTAGTCATTTTCTAAATTTTAACTGGAGGCTATTTATTTTACAATATTGTAGTGGTTTTGCCATACATTGACATGAATATGCCCCAGTGTACATGTGTTCCCCATCTTGAACCCCCTCCCTCTTCGCAGTATCATTCCTCTGGGTTTTCCCAGTGCACCAGTCCCGAGCATCTTGTATCATTCATTGAACCTGGACTGGCAATTCGTTTCACATATGATAATATGCATGTTTCTGTGCCATTCTCCCAAATCATCCCACCCGTGACTTCTCCCACAGATTCCATAAGACTGTTCTATATATCTGTGACTCTTGCTGACTCGCGTACAGGGTCATCATTACCATCTTTCTAAATTCCGTATAAATGTGTTAGTATACCGTATTGGTGTTTTTCTTTCTGGCTTACTTCTCACTGTATAATAAGCTCCAGTTTCAACCACCTCATTCCGTCCGTTCCGTTCAGTCACTCAGTTGTGTCCAACGCTTTTACGACCCGTGGACTGTAGCCTACCAGGCTTCTCCGTCCATGGGATTCTCCAGGCAAGAATACTGGAGTGGGCTACCCTTTCCTTCTCCACTGATGCAAATGTATACTTTTTCTAAAAAAATATTTTTATTGGAGGCGAATTACTTCACAATATTTTATTGGTGTTGCTGTACATTGACATGATTCTGCCCTGAGTGCACAGGTGTTCCACATCTTGAACCCCCCGCCCCCCGCCGAACTTCCCTCCCCGTATCATCCATCTGGGTCAACCCAGTGCACCAGTCCCGAGCATCCTGTGTGATGCATCGAACCTCTACTGACGATTCATTTCCCATGTGATAATATACATGTTTCAGAGCCATTCTCTTAAGTATCCCACCCTCGCCCTCTCCCATAGAGTCCATAGACTGTTGTATATATCTGTGTCTCTTTTTCTGTCTCACATACAGGGTAATCGTTCCCATCTTACTAATTTCCATATGTGTGTGTTAGTATATTGTATTGGTGTTTTCATTTCAGGCTTACTTTAATCTGTATAATAGACTCCAGTTTCATCTGCCTCATTAGAAATGATTCAAATATATTCTTTTTTAAAATTTAAATTATAAGCTGATACTTTACAATATTGAATTCGTTTTCCCATACATTGACATGAATCGGCCCTGGGTGTACATGTGTTCCCCATCTTGAACCCTCCTCCGACCTCCCTCCCCATATCATCCCTCTGAGTCATCCCAGTGCACGAGCCCCGAGCATCCTGTATCATGCATCAAACCTGACTGATGATTCATTTCACGTATGTCGGCATACTTGTTTCAGTGCCATTCTCCTAAATCATCCCTTGCTTGTCTCTCCCTCTGAGTCCATAAGACTGTTCTCTATATCTATGTCTCTATTGCTGTCTCACATAAAGCGATATTGTTACTATCTTTCTAAATTCCATATAAATGTGTTAGTATACTGTGTTGGTTTTTCTTTCTAGCTTACTTCACTCTGTATAGTAGGCTTAGGTTTCATCCACCTTATTAAAACTGATTCAAATGTATTCATGTTTTATCGTTTATAAAAAATTTCAATTAGAGGCTAATTAGTTTCCAATACTCTATATTGGTTTTTCCATACACTGCCACGAATCCACCCGGTTGTACATGTGTCCCCATCTTGAAATCCCCTCACGCCTCCCTCCTCATATCATTCCTCAGGGTCATCCCAGTGCACCAGCCCCGAGCATCCTGTGTCATGGATCGAACTTGGACTGGTGATTCTTTTCCCATATCATAACATACATGTCTCAATGCCATTCTCCAAATCATGCAACCCTTGGCTTCTCCCACAGACTTCATAAGACTGTTCTACATCTCTGTTTCTCTTTTGCTGTCTCGAATACAGGGTTCTCATTACCATCATTTTGAATTCCAATATATGTGTTGTATACTGTATTGGTGTTAGTCTTTCTGGCTTACTTCACTCTGTATAATAGGCTCCAGTTTCATCCACCTCATTAGAACTGATTCAAATATATTCTTTATATATATGTATGTATGTATGTATTTAATTTTAATTGCACGCTAATTGCTTTACCTGAATTGCTTTACAATATTGTATTAGTTTTGCCTTACATTGCCATGAATCTTCCCCGGGTGTACATGTGTTCCCTATCATGAACCCTGCTTCCACCTCCCTCCCCACATCATTCATCTGGGTGATCTCAGAGCAGCAGCCCCGATCATCCTGTATAATGCATTGAACCTGGACTGGTGACTCATTTCCCATATGGTTATATACATGTTTTAATGCCATTCTCCCAAATCATCGCACCCTCTCCCTCACCCACAGAGTCCAAAAGACTGTTCTATATATCTGTGTTTCTTTTGCTGTCTCACATACAGGGTTATCGTTACCATGTTTCTAAATTCTATATATTTGTGTTCGTATACTGCATTGGTTTTTTTCTTTCTGGCTTACTTCACTCTGTATAATAGCTCCATTTTCATCCACCTCATTGGAATTGATTCAAATGTATCCTTTTTTTATCTGTTATAAACAGTTTTAATTAAGAGGCTAATTACTTTCCAATACTATATTGGTTTTGCCATACACTGACATGAATCCACCGGTTGTACATGTGTTTCCCATCTTGAACTCCCCTCCCACCTCCCTCCCCATATCATTCCTCAGAGTCATCCCAGTGCATCAGCCCCGAGCATCCTGTATCATGGATCGAAGCTGGACTGGCGATGCATTTCACATATGATGATATACATGTTTCATTGCCATTCTCCCAAATCATCCCTCCCTCACCCTCTCCCACAGAGTCCATAAGACTGTTCTATACGCCTGTGTCTCTTTTGTGTCGCATACCATGTTATTGTTTCCATCTTTCTCAATTCCATATATTTGTGTTAGTATACCGTGTTGGTGTTTTTATTTCTGGCTCAGTTCACTCTGTATAATAGGCTCCAGTTTAATCCACCTTATTAGAACTGGTTAAAGTGTATTCTTTTAATTGCTGAGTAATACGGCATTGTGTATATGTACCACAGCGTTATTATCCATTTGTCTGCAGATGGACATCTAGGTTGCCTCCATGTCCTGGCTGTTAAAAACAGTGCTGCATTGAACATTGGAGTACATTTGTTTCTTCCAATTCTTGTTTCCTCGGTGTGTATGCCCAGGAGTCAGATTGGTGGGTCGTATGGCAGGTCTATTTCCAGATTTTTAAGGAATCTCCCCCACTTTTCTCCATAGTGGCTGCACTAGTTTGCATTCCCATCAACAGTGCAGGAGGGTTCCCTTTTCTCCACATCCTCTCCAGCTTTTTTGCTTGTAGAATTTTGGATAGCAGCCAGAAATTCTGACCGGGGTGAAATGGCACCTCATTGTGGTTTTGATTTGCAGTTCTCTGATTAGAAGTGACATTGAGCATCTTTTCATATGTTTGTTAGCCTTCTGTTTGTCTTCTTTGGAGAAATGTCTGTTTAGTTCTTTGGCCCATTTTTTGATTGGGTCGTTTATTTTTTCTGGATTTGAGCTACAGGTGTTGCTTGTATATTTTGGAGATTAATTATTTGTCAGTTGCTTCATTTGCTATTATTTTCTCGCATTCTGAAAGCTGTATTTTCACCTTGCTCATCGTTTCCTTTGCTGTGCAGAAGGTTTTAATTTTAATTAGGTCCTCTTAGTTTATTTTTACTTTTATTTCCAATATTCTGTGAGGTGGTTCATGGAGGATCCTGCTGTGATTTATGTCAGAGAGTGTTTTGCCTACGTTCTCCTCTAGGAGTTTATAGTTTCTGGTCTTCCCCTTAGGTCTTTAACCCACTTTGAGTTTATTTTTGTATATGATGTTAGGGAGTGTTCTAGTTTCATTCTTTTACAAGGGGATGACCAGTTTTCCCAGGACCACTTGTTACAGAGATTGTCTTTTCTCCATTGAATATCTTTGCCTCCTTTGTCAAAGATGAGGTGTCCATCGGTGTGTGGATTTATCTCTGGGCTCTCTATTTTGTTCCGTGGCTCTATATTTCTGTCTTTATGCCAGTACCATACTGTCTTGATGACTGTGGCTTTGTAGTACAGCCTAAAGTCCGGTGGATTGATTCCCCCCTTTCTTCTTTCTCAAGATTGCTTTGGCTGTACGATGTTTTTGTACTTCCATACAAATTGTAAAATTATTTGTTCTAGCTCTGTGAAAAATAACATTGGTAGCTTGATAGGGATTGCACTGACTCTGTAGATAACTTTGGGCAGTATAGTCATTTTCACAGTATTGATTCTTCCAATCCACCAACATGGTATTTTCTCCATCTATTAGTATCCTGTTTGATTTCTTTCACCAGTGTCTTATAGTTTTGTATATAAAGGCCTTTTGGTTTTTTTGGTAGGTATATTCCTAAGGATTTTATGCTTTTCGTTGGAACGGTGAATGGAATTGTTCTCTTAATTTCTTTTTCTATTTTCTCATTATTAGTGTATAGGAATGCAAGGGATTTCCGTGTGTTGATTTTATATCCTGAAACTTTACTATGTTCATTGATTAGCTCTAGTAGTTTTCTGGTAGAGTCTTTAGGGTTTTTTGTGTAGAGGATCATGTCATCTGCAAATAGTGAGAGTTTTAATTCTTTTCCAATCTGGAATGCTTTGATGTCTTTTTCTGTTCTGATTGCTGTGGCCAAAACTTCCAAAACTATGCTGAACAGTAATGGTAAGAGTGGCCACCCTTGTCTTGTTCCTGACTTTAGGGGAGATGCTTTCAAGTGTTCACCATTGAGGATAATGTTTGCTGTGGGTTTGTCATATATAGCTTTTATTATGTGGAGGAATGTTCCTTCTATTCCCACCTTCTGGAGGGTTTGTATGATAAATGGATGTTGAATTTTGTCAAAGGTTTTCTCTGCATCTATTGAGATAATCATACAGTTTTTATTTTTCAGTTTGTTCATGTGGTGTATTACATTGATTGATTTGCGGATACTGAAGAATACTTGCATCCCTGGGATAAAGCCGACTTGGTCATGATGTATGATCTTTTTAATGTGTTGTTGGATTCTGATTGTTAGAATTTTGTTAAGGATTTTTATATCTATGTTCATCAGTGATATTGACCTGTAGTTTTCTTTTTTTGAGGTATCTTTTTCAGGTTTTGGTATTAGGGTGATGGTGGCCTCATAGAAGGAGTTTGGAAGTTTACATTCGTCTGCAGTTTTCTGGAAGAATTTGAGCAGGAGAGGCGTTCAGTTCAGTTCAGTCACTCAGTCGTGTCCGACTCTTTGCGACCCCATGAATCACAGTACGCCAGGCCTCCCTGTCCTTCACCAACTCCCAGAGTTCACTCAAACTCATGTCCACCGAGTCGGTGATGCCATCCAGCCATCTCATTCTCTGTCGTCCCCATCTCCTCCCACCCCCAATCCCTCCCAGCATCAGACTCTTTTCCAGTGAGTCAAGTCTCGCATGAGGTGGCCAGAGTATTGGAGTTTCAGCTTTAGCATCAGTCCTTCCAATGAACACCCAGGATTGATCTCCTTTAGAATGGACTGGTTGGCTCTCCTTGCAGTCCAAGGGACTCTCAAGAGTCTTCTCCAGCACCACAGTTCAAAAGCATCAATTCTTTGGTGCTCAGCTTTCTTCACAGTCCAACTCTCACATCCATACATGACCACGGGAAAAACCATAGCCTTGACTAGGTGTACCTTTATTGGCAAAGTAATGTCTCTGCTTTTTAATACACTATCCAGGTTGGTCATAACCTTCCTTAGCTCTTCTCTAAAATTTTGGTAGAATTCCTGGGCTTTTGTTTGCTGGAAGATTTCTGATTACAGTTTCCATTTCTGTGCTTGTGATGGGTCTGTTAAAGATTTTCTATTTCTTCCTGGTTCAGTTTTGGAAAGTTGTACTTTTCTAAGAATGTGTCCATTTCTTCCAAGTTGTCCATTTATTGGCCTGTAATTGCTGATAGTAGTCTCGTATGGTCCTTTGTATTCCTGGGTTCTCTGTTGTGATCTCTCCATTTTCATTTCTAACTTTATTGATTTGGATTTTCTCCCTTTGTTTCTTGATGAGTCTGGCTAATGGTCTGTCAACTTTATTTACCCTCTCAAAAAAAAAAAAAAAACAGCTTTTGACTTTGTTGATTTTTGCTTTGGTCTCTTTTGCATTTATTTCTGCCCTGAGTTTTAAGATTTCTTTCCTTCCTCTCACCCTGAGGAGGTTGTTAATTTCTTCCTTGTCTCATTACTCTAGGTGTAGAGTTACGTTATTTAGCTGACTTTTTTCTTGTTTCTTAAGGTATGCCAGTATTGCTATGAACCTTCCCTTTAGCACTGCTTTTACAGTGTCCGAGAGGTTTTGGGTTGTCATGTTTTCATTTTCATTCGTTTCTGTGCATATTTTGATTTCTTCTGCGATTTGTTGGTTACTCAGCAGCATGTTCTTCAGCCTCCATGTGTTGGAATTTTTAATAGATTTTCTCCTGTAACTGAGAGCTAATGTTACTGCATGGTGGTCAGAAAAGATGGTTGGAATGATTTCAATTATTTTGAATTTACCAAGGCTAGATTTATGACCCAGGATATGATCTATCCTGGAGAAGGTTCCGTGTGCACTTGAGGAAAAGTTGAAATTGATTGTTTGGGGGTTAAATATCCTACAGGTATCAATTAGGTCTAACTGGTCTGATGTATCATTTAACGTTTGTGTTCCCTTGTTAATTTTCTGTTTAGTTGATCTATCCATAGGTATGAGTGGGGTATTAAAGTTTCCCACTCTTATTGTGTTATTGTTAGTTTCCCCTCTCAATTGCTAGCATTATCTTACACATTGCGGTGCTCCTATGTTGGGTGCATATATATTTATAATTGTTATGTCTTCTTGGATTGATCCTTTGATAATTATATAGTGTCCTTCTTTTCCTCTTTTCACAGCCTTTGTTTTAAAGTGTATTTTATCTGATATGAGTATTGCTACTCCTGCTTTGTTTTGGTCTCTGCGAGGAGTATCTTTTTCCAGCCCTTCACTTTCCGTCTGTATGTGTCCCTCGTTTCGAGGTGGGTCTCTTGTAGACAACATATATAGGGGTTATAGGGGTCTTGTTTCTGTATCCATTCAGCCAGTCTTTGTCTTTTGGTTGGGGCATTCAACCCATTGACATTTAGGGGAATTATTGATACCTATGATCCCGTTGCCATTTACTTTATTGTTTTGGGTTCGAGTTTGTACACTCTTTCTGTGTTCTTTCTAGAGAAGGTCCTTTAGCATTTGTTGGAGAGCTGGTTTGATGGTGATGAATTCTCTCAGCTTTTGCTTGTCTGTAAGGCTTTTGATTTCTCCTTCATATTTGAATGAGATCCCTGCTGGGTACGGTAATCCGGGCTGTAAGTTATTTTCTTTCAACGCATTCAGTATGCCCTGCCATTCCGTCCTGGCCTGAAGAGTTTCTCTTGAGAGATCAGCTGTTATCCTTATGGGAATCCCCTTGTGTGTTATTTGTTGTTTTTCCCTTGCTGCTTTTAATATTTGTTCTTTGTGTTTGATCTTTGTTAATTTGATTAATATGGGTCTTGGGGTGTTTCACCTTGGGTTTATCCTGTTTGAGACTCTTTGGGTTTCTTGGACTTGGGTGATTATTTCCTTCCCCATTTTAGGGGAGTTTTCAACTATTATCTCAAGTATTTTCTCAGGTCTGTCTTTTTGTCTTCTTCTTCTGGTACTCCTGTGATTCAAATCTTGGTGCATTTGACATTGTCCCAGAGGTCTCTGAGATTGTCCTCGTTTGTTTTAATTCGTTTTACTTTTTTTCCTCTCTGTTTCATTTATTTCTGCCATTCTGTCTTCTAGCTCACTTATCCTATCTTCTGCCTCCGTTATTCTACTGTTGATACCCTCCAGAGTGTTTTGGTCTCATTTATTGTGTTATTCATGATATATTGACTCTTATTTATTTCTTCTAGGTCCTTGTTAAACCTTTCTTGCATCTTCTTGATCCTTGTCTCCAGGCTAAATATCTGTAACTCCATTTTGTTTTCAAGATTTTGGATCACTTTCACTATCATTTAGAATTCTTTATCAGGTAGATTCCTGTCTCTTTCTCTTTTGTTTGGGTTGGTGGGCATTTATCCTGTTCCTTTACTTTCTGGGTATTTCTCTGACGCTTCATCTTGCTTATATTGCTGTGGGTGGGGTGGCCTTTCCGTCTTCTGTCTGTTTGTGGAGTTCTCTTTATTATGAAGTTTCCTCTCTGTGGGTGGGATTGCACGGTGTGGCTTGTCAAGGTTTTCTGGTTAGGGAAGCTTGTGCCGGTGTTCTGGTGGGTGGGGCTTAATATCTTCTCTCCGGAGTGCAATGAAGTGTCCAGTAATGAGTTATGAGATGTCAGTGCGTTTGGAGTGACTTTGGGCAGCCTCTATATTGAGGCTAAGGGCTATGTTCCTGTGTGGCTGGAGAATTTGTGTGCTGTGCTCTGGAACTTTGTGTGCTTGCTCTGGAACTTGTTGAACCTTGGGTAGTGCTTGGTTTCAGTTTAGGTATAGAGGTGTTTGATGAGCTCCTATCGCTTAATGTTCCATGGGGTCAGGAGTTCTCTGCTGTTCTCAGGATTTGGACTTAAGCCTCCTACTTCTGGTTTTCAGTCTTATTCTTGCAGTAGCCTCAAGACTTCTCCATCTGTCACTTCCAAAGCCGTTCCCTCTGTTTTAGCTTCTTCTGTTTGCTGGTCTCTTCAGTGTCTAGCTTCTGCCCTGACACAAGGGGGCGGTGGTGGACACTTTTTTAGGCTCACGTTCAGTTGTGCTGTGGGGAAGGAGGAAGTCTGCAAACAGATATCACTGGCATTTGTGGGGAGTGCTCGCAGTGTCTCAGCCACACTGGGTTTGCCCCCGCTCACAGCGTGTGTACTTTCCCTCTCTATACTGCTCAAGCTCTAGGTTGCTCTGCCAGGAACTGTCTGAGGCAGGCCCTGGGTAGCATGCACTTCCCAGGTCAAAGCCGCTTAGGTTCAGGTAGTACTCCTCAAAGGCGCAGACTTGGTTGGGCCTGCGTTTTGGGCCCTTCCCCAGTCTGAGCAGCTCAGGTGGCCAGGTGTTTGGCTAGCGCAGTCGCTGTGACTTATCACCTCCCTGGGCCCTGCTTCTCGGTTTTCTGGGTATACAACTGGCGTACCCTCTCAGGCTGTTGTCAACCGTCCAGAATCCCAAGAAAACTTGGTTATCATCGAAGCCTGCTTGCAGTTTGGTAGATGATGCCTCTGTGGGGCCTTGATTGCCCCCTTAAACAGCTCTGCTTGCCCTCTCCTGCCTGTCTTGGTGGGGGATTGGCCATCCGCAGCTGGCTAAGTTGCTCAGTCCTTTGTTCTGTGAGCAGGTCTGGCGGTGTCTTAGGTTTGGGCTTTTTGCCTTTTTGCAGGATATCTATCCCACAGTCTGCTTTGCTATCTCAAGTTAGCTCCCTCAGATTGCCCTCGGGGCCTTCAGGTCCGGTCCTTACTCTAAGCAATGCAGCCCGCATCTCCCTGCCAAGCCCCCACTTGCTAGTGGCGGATATGGGCGTCTGTGCTGCTTCTTCACTGGGAGTTACCATTGGGCATGTAATCTGTGGGTTTAAATTATTTATTTATTTTTCCTCCCAGTTATGTTGCCCTCTGAGTTTCCAAGGCTTGCCACAGACTCGCCAGTGAGAATGTTTCCTGGTGTTTGGAACCTTCTTTCTTTTTTTAGACTCCCTTTCTGGGACAGATCTCCATCCTTACCTCTTTTGTATATCCTTTCGAAGACAATGGGCTGATTTTCTGGGTGCCTGATATCCTCTGCTGGCATTCAGAAGTTGTTTTGTGGAATTTACTCAGCGTTCAAATGCTCTTTTGATGAATTTGTGGAGGAAGTGGTCTCCCTCTTCTGTTCCTTCGCTGTCTTAGGACCGCCGCCCTATTGTGTTACTTTTTTAAAAAGCTTTTTTGATACCAGAATAGTATGAATTATTATCATTTTCCTCCAAGTGTGTTTAAAAATTTATTTTATCCTGGTTTTTCTCCACCTCCTTTATTCTCTTCAGACTACTATCACAGCAGTGGTTCTTGACTCATTTCGTAAATTTTTCAAACTGAATTGTACTAACTGATGTATCATTTGAGGAATTAGTTTTATTGGTTTAGGCAAATACGAATGCTGAAGGCAATGGTAGTTCTTTAGTAAATATCTATAAACAGTAAGCGAAACTTAATGTTTATTCTACTTAAAAGATTTCACTGAAATACAGGTGATAATGGATATAGTCGCAATATGAGCTCTTCAAGAGAAACTTATCCACCTAAAAGAGGACCATCCTCAAGATGTGAAGGTCCTTCTCCTAAAAGATCTGCTCCTTCTGCTCAAGGGCGAACCAGTAGTGGAATGAAAGGACAAGGTAAACGCTATATTATATAGGGACTGTTGTTTCTTAGTAAAAGTGAGCAATTTTAAAATGAATGCTTAACTTTAAGATGCACATGTTTACTGATCACTAGTTTATTTGTTGATTCACAGCTGGAAAATAATTCTTTAGCATCTAATTTTAGATGTGTAGTAGGTGATTAACATAGAAGTGGGGAAGACATTTCCTTTAAATCTAAAAGTGAAAGAGGGGAGTGAAAAGGTTGGCTTGAAGCTTAACGTTCAGAAAACGAAGATCATGGCATCTGGTCCCATCACTTCATGGGAAATAGACGGGGAAACAGTGGAAACAGTGTCAGACTTTATTTTGGGGGGCTCCAAAATCACTGCAGATTCTGATTGCAGCCAGGAAATTAAAAGACGCTTACTCCTTGGAAGGAAAGTTATGACCAGCCTAGATAGCATATTAAAAAGCAGAGACATTACTTTGCCAACCAGGGTCTGTCTAGTCAGGGCTATGGTTTTTCCCATGGTCATGTATGGATGTGAGAGTTGGACTGTGAAGAAAGCCGATTGCCGAGGAATTGATGCTTTTGAAGTGTGGTGCTGGAGAAGACTCTTGAGAGTCCCTTGGACTGCAAGGAGATCCAAGCAGTCCATTCTGGAGGAGATCAATCCTGGGTGTTCATTGGAAGGACTGATACTAAAGCTGAAACTGCAATACTTTGGCCACCTCATGCGACGAGTTGACTCACTGGAAAAGAATCTGATGCTGGGAGGGATTGGGAGTGGGAGGAGATGGGGACAACAGAGAATGAGATGGCTGGATGGCATCACCAACTTGATGGACATGAGTTTGAGTGAACTCTAGGAGTTGGAGATGGACAGGGAGGCCTGGCGTGCTGTGATTCATGGGGTCGCGGAGAGTCGGACACGACTGAGCGACTGAACTGAACTGAAGCTTGCTAGAGAATTCCTCAGAATTTTTTTTTTTTTTTAAGTTGCTAACATTTGCTGCTTAGTAGGAGTTTTCATGTAGTTTCAAGGTCAAGTATTTTTATGAAAACTAATATCCTATGAGTCAGCATTTTGGAATGTAGAATCGTTTAGCTCTGTTATATTGGCTACCTGGTTCATGTAATTATAAACATTAACTGAAATTTGCCATATTAACTTTAGTTTGGATTCTTGACATATTTTTACTTTGTTGTTTGACTCCTGGTACAGTTAAAAATTTTGAATCACTATCAAATTGTCATTTTATGTATAGACTATTATTGAAGCCAAGTGTAATATGGTATTGATTTCAAAATAGTAAAGAAGTTGAGAAAACTAAAGTTTCATTAGACTATTAGCCCAGTAAGCAAACAAAACAAGAGAAGTCTGACCACCAGGAATTAATAAGAATTAGCACAAGAAGTGAACATTATTTATGGGAATTAGTTTCCTGTTTTGGAAGAGGCAGCATTTTTCAAGTGCGCCCTTTATTACTAATAAGTAGTTGAACTCAAAAGCACTATTGTTTAGAAAGGTCAGTAATTCAGGTTGCGGTTTATGTTAAATTTATCACCATTAGGAGAGAATCAGCTACTTTGTGATTGAATATGTGATAATAGTTTTCAAAAATTAATTAGATTTTACTGAAGTTTTGAGAGATTCTATTACTTGTAATTTAAGGATTATGCAAAATGTACAGGGAGCAGATGGTGTCAGAAAATAAAGTGTTCAGGAATTACATGTATAAAGCAAACTAAATGTGCATTAATGGGATTTTATAAGTAGTTTTTTTAAATTGTTTTGGAGAGAGGAAAGATACCAGTCTTTTGATTTTTTTTTTTTCTTTGAACTATTACTCTCAATTCTGAGATACTTATGTAAGCATTTTAAAATTAAAGGTCCAGTATTGCGGAGAGAAAATTACAGAGGAGGTCCTCATAGAGAGCCAATGTCTTCTCGGAGAGATAACTGTGTGTCATCAAGAGATAATGGTTGTGCTACTAAAGAGAGGTAAAGAAAAATAAAATACATGCATTTTTAAGTCATAGTTCATTTTGTTGAGGTAAAATTTATCTAACAAAATTTTAAAAGTGAACAATTCAGTAGCATTTAAAATACTCAGAATTCTACAACCACTCTCTCTGTTCAGTTCCAAAATAGTTAATCACCCCAAAACAAAATCCATAAGCAGTTGCTCCCATTTTTATCCTCCTGTATCCCTAGTAAACACCCACCTATATCATGTGTCTGTAAATTTACCTAATCCTGAATATATCATACGTTCACTGTAGCCTGCCAGGCTCCGCTATCCATGGAATTCTCCAGGCCAGAATACTGTAGTGGGTAGCCATTCCCTTCTGCAGAGGATCTTCCTGAGGGATTGAACCCTGGTCGTCCACATTGCACTCGAATTCTTTACCAACTGAGCCACCGGGGAAGCCCTAACAATATGTGACCTTTAATATGTGGCTTTTCCATTAGTGTGAGTGTTTTCAAAGATAATCCTTGCTGAAGCATGAGTCAGTACTTCAGTTTTTGAGTGGGGGTTAACACCATTGTATGTATAGTTAACATGGTTTGTTTATCCATCTTTGTAGTTAATGTGTACAAACATTGGAGTGCCTGTTTTCAATTCTTGGTGTAAACTCTGAATTGGAATTCCTGGGTCGTACAGTAACTTCAGTATTTTAAGGAACCGTTCATCTCCATAACTGCACTGCTGCCAATGCAAGAGACTCAGGTTCAGTCCCGAAGTGGGGAAGATTGCCTGGATGAGAAAACAGCAACTTACTGCAAATTCTTGCTTGGAAAGTCCCATCAATAGAGGGGCCTGGTGGGCTACAGTCCACAAGGTCTCTAAGAGTCTGACACAGCTTTATATTTCTACCATGCACACACAGGATTTCAGTTTCTCTGCATGTTCACAAACACTTGATGTTTTATATTTTAGATTAAAAAATATCTCTCTCTATATATAGCCTGTCTGCTAGGTGCAGAGTAGATATCTCATTCGGATTGAGAAACTGTATTTCCCTAAAATACAATTATGTTAAGCAGTGTTTTATATTCTTGTTCATAATTATATATCTTCCTTGAGGAAAAGTATATTGAAGTCCTTTGCACATTTAAAACTTTCTTTCTGAATTCTTGTCATTTAATTTTGTTTGTTTGTTTTAAGTTTCTCAGGCAGAGATTATTCAAGTTCGCGAGACACCGAGGATTATGCTCCACCGTCTAGAGACTATGCATACTGTGATTATGGCCATTCAAGTTCTCGAGATGATTATTCCTCTAGAGGACATAGGTACTATAAACAATTCTGTTTTTAATCAAATAACTTATGGAAATGGTTAATTATAACATTAATTCTCTTAAATGTAGTGATCGTGATGGCTATGGTGGAAACCGTGATAGAGATTATTCTGAACATCGAAGTGGAGGTTCCTACAGGGATTCATACAAGAGTTATGGTAAGAGTACAGTTACAGCTTACAAATGACAAAATTAGAATTGACATGCTAGATCTACATCATTTACTCAAGTTTACTTCTATTTTCTCAGAAAATAAAATGTAATTTCTACCTAATTGATTGGTTTGAAGGTCTTTGAATTATTTTTGATCTGTCATTTCAAATGATATGAAGGATAATTTGGCAGCTCACATTTTTTAATCACAAAAATTATTGTAACATTTTTAAAAGCAAAAGTGCTGTTGAGAGTATGAAGCACAGGAACATTATGAAGTTCAAAATTTTAGTCTTTTCCAAAAAATTAACATTTAAACTCCTGCTAAGGCACTTCAGTCGTGTCCGACTCTGTGCAACTCCATAGACAGCAGCCCACCAGTCTTCCCGGTCCCTCGGATTCTCCAGGCAAGAACACTGGAGTGGGTTGCCATTTCCTTCTCCAGTGCATGAAAGTGAAGTCGCTCAGATGTGTCCGACTCTTAGTGACCCCATGGACTGCAGCCTACCAGGCTCCGCCACCCATGGGATTTTCCAAGCAAGAGTACTGGAGTGGGTTGCCATTGCCTTCTCAACTACTGGAACTAAAAAGTACTGCTCTTTTAAATAACTGTGAAAGCCCCTTCACCACTGCTGCTAATTCATATCTTCACCACAGAGGCAGATAAAGGCTATCCTTTCAAAGATTTAGTACTTTACAGTCATGTTATAGAAGTAACGGGAAAAGTTTTATAATTTTATCAATTACTGATTTCACAGGGGGCTCCCGTGGTGCTCCGTCAGGAAGAGGTCCACCTCTGAGTTATGGCAGAAGCAGTCGCTATGATGATTATAGCAGTACAAGAGACAGATATGGAGGAAGTCGGAAAAGTTACTCAAGCAGCCGAAGTGATACCTACTTAAGTGGTCGTGACCGTGGCGGAAGACAAGAACAAGGGTTTCCATCCTCCAAGGATAGGGTGTACCCTCCTCCTCGTGAGTCATACAGTAGCTCAGGTTGTGAGGCTTCCAGGGGAGGTCATGGGGGGAGCCGATCTGAAAGAGTAGGCAGAAACAGGTACTAAAAATGTTTTCTTGGCATGGGAAAATTTTTTGTGAGTTTCTGTTTTAACTGGTACTTGAGTATTGCTGAAGAAAACCGTTGGTTTTGGAGGGAAGAGCTGTAAACTTTCACCTCCATGAATTTTCAGATAAATTGAAAAATAGAATTATTCAGATAAGTTGAAAAATAGAGTTATTCAAAGTAATTTCATACTTGTTACTGCTGGTTGAAAGATAGAAGTTAAAATTTTTAAATTTAATGTCTAAATTTTCTGAGTATGTTTTGTAAAGTGTTATTGTTTATTTTACTGGTGGGTTAAACGAGCATAAAAACACTTGTTTCTTGTTTAGAAGGTGAATTGTGCTGTTTGCTTAAAGTTTCCATTTGTAGTCTTTGCACACGAATGCATTCAGAATTAAGCAGTATGGTATTTCTCCATTGCAAGCCTTACCTGCTTTATATTTAGGTTAACAATATTACATGTTATTTTTGAAAGCAGTGTATAGAAGGTTTGGCAAGGCTCTAAAAACCTGAAGGAAATGTTTGCATCTTTACTAAAATTTTTGTCTAACTTTTTAAAACAATAGTATAAATCAGAAGAAAATTTAGATGTGTGAATAAATGTTTAAGAAGTCTGAAGTTAAGTATCAATTGTCTTAGTCATTCAAGTGGCAAATGATAAAAGTGCCAACCACGATTAAAAAGAAAACAATCTGCACCTAAGTCGGGATTGAACTAGTTAAGTATTCTGAGTATGTATCTTCATGAAAGGAAGCAGTTCTAGATTTGTTGGAAATGCAATGCTTTAAGTAATACTTATTTTCACTTCATTTTGGAGTACTTGGTATAACCCCAAAGTATAGGCTTATCTATAAGGAAAGTTAAGGGGTTTTGTAGGCAATCCTAGGTATCAGTAATAATACATCAACTTTTTATTAAGAGGCAAGGATAAGCGCTGCAGAACAAATTGGAATTTGCAAAATTAGTGGAGAAATTTGCAGTGTCCTTTTAAAGTAACAGAAATTTACTTGTTAAAGGTTCCATTAACAATAAAATCAAAATAACATTTGAGGCAAACTCAGAAGACAGATTAAGAAATTTCTTAGGATTGTTCCACATGTTAGACGTCAAAGGCATAGTTAAAATACATTTTCAAGACAAAGGACAGTGCATAAAAGTGACATTCATGTTCTACATGAAGTTCACCAGGCAGTACTGTCCAGGTAAGCAGGTACAAAATAAGCAGTAAGTTACTGATCCTAGTACGAAGCTGAGAAAGAACAGGATATGTTTTGAGTAGTTGCATTGGTAACTGCTGAAATGCCAACCAAAGTCAGCAACTGCTCCTTTGATATTTTGGTAACATTTTTACTAGACATTATGAAGGCATAATTTTCATTCAGTTGTGCTGTAGTGTTTGTGAGGACTGAATAAGAGTATAAATGTTGTAGCATAATTTCTAGTTACCATAACGGATTCACAGGAAATAGTGTCTGTATTACCTACCCTGGAAGCTTTGAGCAACAGAAAGATCCTTGACAGGATGTCTTGTTATCATAGTGACAACATTTGTGAGAAAATGAGAATGGCAGCCTAGAATATAATTTCTCCCCAACATTGCTACAAGGATTCTGTTTTTGAGCTTGTGAAAGAGTAAATGCTGAAAATTATAACCAAAGTTAAAAGCCTGTCTTGTTAAAACGTTCATGAGAATATAATGAATTTGTCTGTAGTACAGAGAATGAGAAGTAAATTTCAACTATAAGTTTTCTCTACATTTTATTTGTAAGGAGTTCCTGTTTTTAAAATCCGTTTGACCTGCAGGTTCCTGTAGTTGGCTTAATTTGAAAATGTCAATTAACCCAGGAATGTAAAATTTCCTGTTGAAAAAGCTTATCGTGTAAGAAATATTGTACCTTTCTGTTGACCCTAGCCATTAAACTGGTGTGTAGTAATAAAGAATATCAAGTTGCTTTAGAAACTGTGTTAAAAAACCTACACAATGAAGTTTTCTTCTTCTCTACATTTACCTAGAACTCTGTATCCCAGGCTTTGCTGTATATACTGAATATAAAGGTGCAATTTGTTTAGTGTCTAGCAACTATGAAATCGTCTACATTTATATAGCCAGAGTAAAGTGGAAAAAAGTCCTTGACTTAAAGTGGTTATCTTCTTGTATCTTGCTTGTTTTCATTTGATGTTCTTTCTGTTAGAGAAAACTTTTTTCACTTGTGATTTTTCATTAATTCTGTATGTGTTGTAAACTTTTAGTAGTTTGTGCTAAGAATTTTTATCTTGAAATTAAAAAGTTACATAACTTTCTAAAAGTGTTGCTGCTGCTGCTGCTGCTGCTAAGTCACTTCAGTCGTGTCCGACTCTGTGTGACCCCATAGACGGAAGCCCACCAGGCTCCCCCGTCCCTGGGATTCTCCAGGCAAGAACACTGGAGTGGGTTGCCATTTCCTTCTCCAATGTGTGAAAGTGAAAAGTGAAAGTGAAGTCGCTCAGTCATGTCTGACTCTTAGCGACCCCATGGACTGAAGCCCACCAGGCTCCTCCGTCCATGGGATTTTTCAGGCAAGAGTACTGGAGTGGCTTGCCATTGCCTTCTCCTCTAAAAGTGTTAGTTTGACTTTTTACACCTAGTCTATTATTTTTTCTTACTGTGATATATGATATAAATATTTTCATTCCTTAGTTAAACACCATTTTTTCCAGTGAAAACTAGCATAAAAGTTAAACTGTACATACATCTTCACTCAGCTCTGTATTCCATTTCTCTTAATGAAAATTTCTGGTATGTATTGCCATGTACCACATTACTTCAGAAGTAACTCAGTTATTGTCCAATTTTATCTTTTATTTTTCTGGCTGTTTGCTTTATATAGTTCCATAGGACACTGAAGCTTTGACTGTCATTGCTTTACATTTATCAATGAATTAGGGTGAAAGTGACTTGAATGTTTTAAACTTTTCCCACCCATCTTTCCTTATATTCAGACTCTATTTAGAACCTGACAGATTCTCAGTAAAGGCCCTTATCACCTCATTTGTTAATGACATTCTCCTATTTACTTGTTTTTGGTTATGCTGGATTTTTGGAGCTGCATGGTGTTTTCTTTAGTTGTTGCAGGTGGTGGTTACTCCCTAATTTCAGTACACAAGCTTCTCATTGCAGTGGCTTCTTTTGTTGTACAGCACAGGCTCTAGGGCATGTGGTAGTAGTGGTTCTTAGGCTCCTGGATTACTGGTTCAGTAGTTGTGGCTCACAGGCTTAGTTGACTCTTGGCATGTGGGACCTTCCTGTACCAGGAAGTAAACCCATGTCTCCTGCATTGATGGCAGATTCTTTAAGAGTGAGCCACCCAGAAGCCCTGTTAGCTACATTCTTAAAGTAATTTTTAATGCTTAGGTCTTGAATGAAATTTTATCTATGTTGTAATTAACGAATAGATGCTCTTTTTGTTAAAAGTTGTTTTATTCAAGTGATATTTTATTAAAAATAACTTCTTAATTGCTCAGTTTCCTGCATAAGCTCGCCATCATTTAAGGACACAATTTTGTTATTTGGTCTGTATCCCTGTTTTCTTCCACCACTCCAAGGAATTAAGCTTTCAGTTCAGCTCAGTTGCTGAGTGATGTTCCACTCTGCAACCCTATGGTCTGCAGCACACCAGGCTTCCCTGTCTATCACCCACTCCCACAGCTTGTTCAGACTCACGTCCAGCAAGTCACTGATGCCAGCCTACCATCTTATCCTCTGTCATCGCCTTCTCCTTCCTTCCCTAAATCTTTCCCAGCATCAGGGTCTTTTCAAATGAGTCAGCTCTTCGCATCAGGTGGCCAAAGTATTGGAGTTTCAGCTTCAAAATCAGTCCTTCCAATGAACACCCAGGACTGATGTGTTTTAGGATGGACTGGTTGGATGTCCTTGCAATCCAAGGGACTCTCAAGAGTCCTCTACAACACCATAGCTCCAAAGACGAATTCTTTGGCACCCAGCCTTCTTTATGGTCTTACTCTCACATCCATACATGACTAGTGGAAAAGTAACTTTGACTGGATGGACCTTTGTCAACAAGGTAATGTCCCTTCTTTTTAGTATGCTGTCTGGGTTTATCATATCTTTCCTTCTAAAGAGCAACTGTCTTTTAATTTCACGGATACAGTCACCAGCTGCAGTTGTTTTTGGAGCCCAAGAAAGTAAAGCTTGTCACTGTTTCCATATTTTCCTCATCTATTTGCCATGAAGCTGTGGGACCAGATGCCATGATCTTTGCTTTTTGAATGTTGACTGTTAGGCCAGCTTTTTCACTCTCCTCTTTCATGTTCATTAAGAGGCTCTTGAATTCCTCTTTGCTTTCTGCCATGAGGGTGCTGTCATCTGAGATTATTGATACTTCTCTCAGCAATCTTTTGATTCCAGCTTATCTGACATTTCATATGATGTACTCAGTATATGAGTTAAATAAGCAGAATGACAGTATAGAGCCTTGACCTACTTCTTTCCCAGTTTGGAACCAGTCTGTTCCTAATCGAGTCCTTTCTTAACCTGCATACAGATTGAACTTTGAATTGTTGTAATTTCTGCTTTTACCTCTAAAAATACTCTCCAATTTGGTGACTTCTAAGGTAAATCAGTCTCTCCTATTAACGAGAAAGGAAAAAAAAAAAGTTTTCTACTAGTTGTTAAGCTATATTTGTTCCTTCTTCATGAGTAAATAGTCATCATGTTCCCAGTGAGTTTAAGATTCTTGCCTCATTGCAGAGAGAATTTCAAGATAAGAAAGGAAGAATAAGAAGTAAAATGAGTGTTTTAGTTAAGCAAGGGTCTGTCCTTGGAGGGAGAACAGGCAGATAGGTGAGGAAGTGCTACTCTGCATTTCTTTGGTAAGCCAGCTATGAGGGGCATACAAATGAAGGGGTAGAATATTCCCAGGGGAAGGATTTTGGAGGTCCATTCCCTGATTTTCACCCCAGCTCCAGTCTCCTGAGGGGAGGAGGGACTGTTGTCTTTATTTACCTTAGATCAGAAGTGTCATGGTGTTGATGCATGATCTGGTATTTCTTTCTTGCAAGGCTAATTGTTTTGTAATGAAAGCATAATAAGCAATAGTTTACATGCGAACACAGGAGATTCCTTCCATTCCACACATTTCTTTGCTGACTTTGGGACACTTATAGAAAATGTGTGATTTCCTGTCAGTCTGGACATTCCTGCTTTTGTCTGCCTATGGACCCCTGCTGTTAACAGGGTGAATGATTTCCTGCCACATGCCCACTATCTCCATTTCTCTTCTCATAGCTATCTGCCTATTGTAACAACTAAAACTGCCTTAGTTTTACTGTCATTTAGTTACATGTCAGTCACTGAAAAATATATTTATGCCATAAAACAAAATTTTAGCTATACCACTTAACCACATAATTTTGTTCATGAGTAAGTAATATGAAAATTTCTGTCAACTAAGAAAGATGCCCAACTTGAAATTTACAAGTTGTCTTTGGGGCAAAATCAGGACTGCAGTGTGGGGGGCAGCACCTCAGATAGCTCTGACAGACTACTCGAAAGAGGTGCATCAGGAGAAGTCAATATGTAATATTTTGGTGACGGGGAAAGTGAAAGTGTTAATTGTTCAGGTGTGTCAGACTCTGTGACTCCATAGACTGTAACCTGCAGTTTCTCTGTCCATGGCATTCTCTGGAGTGGCTTACCATTTCCTCCTCCAGGGGATCTTCCTGGCCCAGGGATCAAATCCAAGTCTCTTGCATTGCAAGCATGTTCTTTACCAACTGAGCCACCAGGGGAGCCCCTGGTGAAGGGGAGTGCAATACAATTAAGGATTCAGCTTACAAAGATTTTCTGGTAGTCAAGGAGCTGATGGGATTTAGTGCTTTTCTAACCATGAGGAGATGCAGGAATTGGGATCATGAAATCAGTTCCTGAAAATCACCAACTATCTAAAACCTGTCGGTCTAGATTCCCTGGAGCACAGAATGCCTCACTGCACACTAGACTCTCTCAAGGGGTGTTGATAGTTGGCAGCCGCCGCAGCATAGGGCAGATAGTAAATGTTCTTGTTCAGCTGTTGGCAGTGCTCTTGGCAAGTGGCAATTTGTAGTTGACACATAATGTGATTTTCTAAAGATACCACCCAAGATTTAATCTTATATTTTTCTCTCCACTCATATATTTTATTTCTTGTCAGGATTAAGAAATTAATAATTATTAACATAAAATTTTCTTGATTTCTCACTGTATTCTGAACTTGTCCTTTCAATATACTGACTTGGAAGCTGTGAGTTGGCCTACATTATTAGGTATAAGCCATAAAACCCCTGAAAGGAAACAGGTACAATTTCCTTAAAGATCAGTTTCATATAATGCATATAATTGTTATCTGTCTGGTCTGTGGAAAGTGTCCCTATAAGTACCATGATCCAACCACTGGAAAACCTATGAAAGTATCTGTGGAAAGCATCCCTATAAATGCCATGATACAGCCTTAATCTATAAACACTGATGAGCTGGTGTTTATAGAAATGTTCTGTGAAATTCACTGAAACTGCACACCCTATCCAGGCATCATAGTAACCATTTATGTGAGTTATTTTATGACAGGAGGTCCTGATAAGGAACATGGAAATAATAAACCACCACCAACAGAAGAGTTCAGCAAGATCAAAAGGAGATGCCATGTGTTCTAACACTTCCCAGAATTATATTCACTGGCACTCTTCCTGGTTGAACAATGTCTGCACCACCAGGAAGTATCTTACATCAAAATGCCTGGCCAAATACAACTTGGAAACTAATCCCATCACCATAAAACCTGAGGCTTCCAGCCACCTGGCAGAGCAGTCCTAGCTTCCGTTATCCTACTGCTGTCCATTTGGGTACCCTTTCCCAATAAAGTAATTTGTTAGCACAAGTGTTTTCTCAGACAATTCATTTCTGAGTGTCAGGTTAAGAGTCCACTCTTGGGACCTGGATGGGGTCCCCCTCCCTGCAACACAGGGACTTGTGGTTCATTCTGTACATATGTTTGTGTATGTGCACACATACATATAGGTATGTATATAATTGAATTTATATATCTATAATATGCATATATAAAACGTCTACACACACACACATACAAAATATGTATGTGATGTGCTGTGCTTAGTTGTGTCCAACTCTGAGACCCCATAGCCTATAGTCCACCAGGCTCCTCTGTTCATAGTGAGTCTCCAGGTAAGAATATTAGAGCGGGTTGCCATGCCCTCCATCACAGGATCTTTACAACCCAGGGATGGAACCCAGGATGCCTGCCTTGCAAGTGGATTCTTTACCTTCTGAGGCAGCAGAGCAGCCCAGGAATACTAGAACGGGTAGCCTATCCCTTCTCCAGGGAAACTTCACCAACCAGGAACTGAACCAAGGTCTCCTACATTGCAGACTGATACCAGTGGAGCTATCCAGGAATCACATATGAAATATGTATTTATGTATTTGATATGTACTAGGTTTTGTTCCCAGTTTCTGGCACAGAATTGCTGAAACCTGTGGAATTGCCTGAGTGGTTTTGGTAACAGGACTGCATTTTGTTATTTATACGCTTCTTTCAAAAATATGTGAGTTGACACTAAAGAGGTGACTTTGGGTTGCCACTTGATAGCTTTAGAATGGAGACTAGCTACCAGTGAAACTCACCATGAGATTAGAGATTTAGAAGTTTCCCTTAACTCCTGATTTCCTGAGAAGTCGGAGGAATTGGGAATTCAGTTAATCATTAATGACTAACTTCATCAATTATGCATGTGTATTGGAACTGTTTAAGACCAAACAAACTAGTTTGTAATTGAATTCCAGATTGGTGGGGAAAAATGCATTCATGTACCGGAAAGGTACAACTCAGACTCAATGGAAAGCTTGAGATTTTTCCAGACCTGTGTCTTCTGTTCTCGCTGTTCAATTTGTTTCCTTTATAATAAAGTAAATGTTTTTCTGGGTTATATAAGCCATTACAGTAAATTACTAAATCTGAAAATGGGGATAATGAGAACCTGTAATTTTTAACCAAGTTTGGCACACTACTTTGCACTAGTGTCTAAAGATGGAGAGACAGTCTAATGGCACTGATTTCCACTTTTGGGTGTACACTAGGAAGAGAAATGTAAACAGCCAAGGACTAAGGAAAAACTGAGGCCCTAGTCATGACTGTACAGGCTGTAATGAGGCAGTCAGGGACTCAAGGGGTGCCTCAAGCCCAGGGAGTCCCAGGTAAGGGGCAAATATATTACCTGTGTGGAAAGGAGAGACTTCATGTGAGAATGTCTTCAGGCATCTATGCTGCCCCTGGCCCTGGGCCTGGTCTGTAAAGGAACACACTGGAGTAGGAACAATCCTCAGAGACAAAGGCCCCAGTAATTGGACCCTCCCAGTAACCAAGACCGATGAGGCCTGGGATACCCACACAGTTCCCCTTTATAATAACATCTGAGGAGTCCAGGGTACAACTGATGGTGGCTGGATTACTGATTTGTTTTTAGGTACTGGGGATACATTCTCCATTCTCACTGAGACCTCCCAGTCTGCTCTCTGCATCTGCAGCCATAAGAGGACTGGCCAAATAACACCTGGGGCGGATTCATGTCACTGTATCGCAAAACCAACCAATATAATATTGTAAACTAATTCAGTTCAGTTCAGTTCATTTCAGTCGCTCAGTCGTGTCCGATTCTCCGCGACCCCATGAGTCACAGCACGCCAGGCCACCCTGTCCATCACCAACTCCCAGAGTTCACTCAAACTCATGTCCACAGAGTCGGTGATGCCATCCAGCCATCTCATTCTCGGTCGTCCCCTTCTCCTCCCGCCCCCAACCTTTCTCAGCATCAGAGTCTTTTCCAATGAGTCAACTCGTCGCATGAGGTGGCCAAAGTATTGCAGTTTCAGCTTTAGCATAAGTCCTTCCAATGAACACCCAGGATCGATCTCTCCTAGAATGGACTGTTTGGATCTCCTTGTGGTACAAGGGACTCTCAAGAGTCTTCTCCAGCACCACAGTTCAAAAGCATCAATTCTTCGGCGATCAGCTTTCTTCACAGTCCAACTCTCACATCCATACATGACCACGGGAAAAACCATAGCCTTGACTAGACGGACCTTTGTTGGCAAAGTAATGTCTCTGCTTTTTAATATATTATCTAGGTTGGTCATAAGTTTCCTTTCAAGGAGTTAGCGTCTTTTAATTTCATGGCTGCAATCAGCATCTTCAGTGATTTTGGAGCCCAAAAATATAAAGTCTGACACTGTTTCCACTGTTTTTCCGTCTATTTCCCATGAAGTGATGGGACTAGATGCCATGATCTTTGTTTTCTGAATGTTGAGCTTCAAGCCAACCTTTTCACTCTCCTTTTTCACTTTCCTCAAGAAACTTTTGAGTTCCTCTTCATTTTCTGCCATAAGGGTAGTGTCATCTGCATATAGCCTCCAATAAAATTTTTTTTTTAAAAGTGATATTTTAGTCAACCTCATAGCTGTAATTGAGACTCTGGTTCTTTTTAAACTCAAATGCCTTTTTAATAATGCCTGAGAACTCTTATACCTTGTTGGGATGAGATATATTGGTAATAATTTAAGTTTCTGTGCACCTGAACATGAACCCCTCCATTCCCCAGGCAGATCCAGAAGTATGGGCTGAGGGGGACAAATTGGAATAAGTATGCAGAGCTAAGTTTATCAGACTTAAAGATCCTACTTCTTTCCCTTATCCAAAGCAATATCTCCTAAGTTCAAAGGCTAAGGAAAGACTGTTACCAATCATAGAACTTAGAAGGGTTATTAGTATCTTTTAATAATCTCCTCCATATTAGTGCTTAGGAAGCCTAGTGGTCAGTAACACCTGGTTCAAGATTTGAGAATTGTCAATGAGGCACTTGTGCCTTTACACCCCTGTGGTCCCCAATCTTTATACTTTGCCTTCCACTGTACCTGAAAATGCCAAATAGTTTACAATTCTAGATTTAAAATATGCCTTTATCAACATTCCATCAGCCTAGGTAAGTCAGTTTTTGTTTGTTTTCAAGGACCGCATTTGTCCCAAAGGGTTTTGAGACAGCTCTCACTTGTTCAAACTGGCTTTGTCTTGGGACTTAAAAAGATTTGCAGATCAACAGGCTACAGTTTTTAATGATATCTTGTTATGTATGGCCATTGAGGAATTAGGCTCCTCAGCCACAGAGCAACTATTAAATTTCCTAGAAGACTGTAATTACAAGGTGTCAAAGACTAAAGCACAAACACCTCAGGCTTTTGGTCCAATATCTGGGTCTTATAATCTTCCAGGGCACCAAAGCCTTGGGATATGAGAGTCAGATCAATTCTTAAGCTGGATATTTTGAGATAAGATTTTTAGGAATCATGGGCTACTGTAGGATTTGCATTCCTGGATATGGATAATTGCTTTATACATCATCTCCTTAATGAGTCTTAGGCTTCCTTGAGAGCTAAGATGATGAAGAATTTACCTGCAATTCAGGAGACCGGAGTTCAATTCCTGGGTTGGAAAAATCCCCTGGAGTAGAGATAGGCTAGGGACTGGAATGCAAAAGTAGGAAGTCAAGAAACACCTGGAGTAACAGGCAAATCTGGCCTTGGAGCACGGAATGAAGCAGGGCAAAGGCTAATGGAGTTTTGCCAAGAGAACAAACTGGTGATAGCAAACACCTTCTTGCAACAACACAAGAGAAGACTCTACACATGGACATCACTAGATGGTCAACACTGAAATCAGATTGATTATATTCTTTGCAGCCAAAGATGGAGAAGTCCTATAGAGTTAGCAAAATCAAGACCAGGAGCTGACTGTGGCTCAGATCATGCATTCCTTATTGCCAAATTCAGACTTAAATTGAAGAAAGTAGGGAAAACCACTAGACCATTCAGATATGACCTAAATCAAATCCATTATGATTATACAGGGGAAGTAAGAAATAGATTTAAGGGACTAGATCTGATAGATAGAGTGCCTGATGAACTATGGATGAAGGTTGGTGACATTGTACAGGAGACAGGGATCAAGACCATCCCCATGGAAAAGAAATGCATAAAAGCAAAATGGCTGTCTGAGGAGGCCTTACAAAGAGCCGTGAAAAGAAGAGAAGCGAAAAGCAAAGGAGAAAAGGAAAGATATAAGCATCTGAATGCAGAGTTCCAAAGAATAGCAAGGAGAGATAAGAAAGCGTTCCTCAGCGATCAATGCAAAGAAATAGAGGGAAACAACAGAATAGGAAAAAACAAGACATCTCTTCAAGAAAATTAGAGAGCCCAACGGAACATTTTATGCAAACAAGGGCTCGATAAAGGAGAGAAATGGTATGGACCTAAGAGAAGCAGAAGATTTTAAGAAGAGGTGGCAGGAATATACAGAAGAACTGTACAAAAAAGACCTTCAAGACCAAGATAATCACGATGGCGTGATCACTCACCTGGAGCCAGACATCTTGGAATGTGAAGTGAAGTGGGCCTATGAACAAAGCTAGTGGAAGTGATGGAATTCCAATTGAGCTATTTCAAACCTTGAAAGATGATGCTGTGAAAGTGCTGCACCCAATATGCCAGCAAATTTGGAAAATTCCGCAGTGGCCACAGGACTGGAAAAGGTCAGTCTTCATTCCAATCCCAAAGAAAGGCAATGCCAAAAAATGCTCAAACAACCGCACAATCGCACTCATCTCACACGCTAGTAAAGTCATGCTCAAAATTCTCCAAGCCAGGCTTCAGCAATATGTGAACCGTGAACTTCCAGATGTTCAAGCAGGTTTTAGAAAAGGCAGAGGAACCAGAGATCCAATTGCCAACATCTGCTGGATCATGGAGAAAGCAAGAGAGTTCCAGAAGAGCATAAATTTTTGCTTCATTGACTATGCCAAAGCCGTTGACTTTGTGGATCACAATAAACTGGAAAATTCTGAAAGAGATGGGAATACCAGACCATCTGACCTGCCTCTTGAGAAACCTGTATGCAGGTCAGGAAGCAACAGTTAGAAATGGACATGGAACAACAGACTGGTTCCAAATAGGAAAAGGAGTACATCAAGTTTGTATATTGTCACCCTGCTTATTTAACTTATGAGCAGAGTACATCATGAGGAACGCTGAGTTGGAAGAAGCACAAGCTGGAATCAAGATTGCCGCGAGAAATATCAATAACCTCAGATATGCAGATGACACCACCCTTATGGCAGTAAGTGAAGAGGAACTCAAAAGCCTCTTGAGGAAATTGAAACAGAAGAGTGAAAAATTTGGCTTAAAGCTCAACATTCAGAAAACAAAGATCATGGCATCTGGTCCCATCACTTCATGGGAAATACATGGGGAAACAGTGGAAGCAGTGTCAGACTTTGATTTTTTGGTCTCCAAAATCACTGCAGATGCTGATTGCAGCCATGAAAGTAAAGGACACTTGCTCCTTGGAAGGAAAGTTATGACCGAACTAGATAGCCTATTAAAAAGCAGAGGTTTTACTTTTCCAACCAAGGTCCGTCTAGTCAAGGCTATGGTTTTTCCCGTGGTCATGTATGGATGTGAGAGTTGGACTGTGAAGAAAGCTGATCGCCGAAGTATTGATGCTTTTGAACTGTGGTGTTGGAGAAGACTCTTGAGAGTCCCTTGGACTGCAAGGAGATGCAACCTGTCCATTCTAAAGGAGATCAGTCCCAGGTGTTCATTGGAAGGACTGATGCTAAAGCTGAAACTCCAATATTACGGCCACCTCATGCGACAAGTTGACTCACTGGAAAAGACTGATGCTGGGAGGGATTGGGGGCGGGAGGAGACGGGGATGACAGAGAATGAAATGGCTGGATGGCATCACCGACTCGATGGACATGATTTTGAGTGAACTCTGGGAGCTGGTGATGGACAGGGAAGCCTGGGGTGCTATGATTCATGGGGTTGCAAAGAGTTAGACACGACTGAGCGACTGAACTGAACTGAACTGAACTGACCCACTCCAGTATTCTTGGACTGCCCTTGTGGCTCATCTGGCAAAGAATCTGCCAGCAGTGTAGGAGACTGAGGTTTGATCCCTGGCTGGGAAGATCCCCTGGAGAAGGGAATGGCTACGCACTCCAATATTTTGGCCGGGGGTCACAAAGAGTTGAACGTGACCGAGCGACTTTCACTGGCAGACTCAAAAAGCAAGTACTGATCAGTTGCTTTGGACACCAGGGCCACAAACACTTTTAAAATCCTCCAAAAGGCTTTGACTCAGGCCCTGGCTCATAGTCTAGCCACAACACATAAATTTAATCTATACGTCACAGAAAGAAAGTGTGTAGCTATAGAAGAAATGATTGAAACTCGAGAGCCTATCGAAGTAAAGAATTAGTGTCACAGTGATGCTCACATTAATCTCAGAGTCATAGCAGAGTCATAGCCTCACAGTGACTGGGTCTTTAAAGTTCACAAATGGAAGGGACTGCACTGTTGTAACCACAAAATATATATGCACACTACTTAGTTCAAAGAGCAGTCTGTGGATGTCAGATAATCTTTCTTAAATATCAGTCCCTCTTATTAGAATTTTTTGAAAGATCTTGACGACCGAGGTAACCAAGATGATGTGATCATTCTCCTAGAGCCAGACATCCTGGAATGTGAGGTCAAAAGGATTTTAGAAAGCATCAATATGAACAAAGCTGGAGGAGGTGATGGAATTCCAGTTGAGTTATTTCGAATCCTAAAAGATGATGCTGAAAAAGTGCTGCACTCATTTTGTCAGCAAATTTGGAAAACTCCATAGTGGCCATAGGACTGGAAAAGGTCAGTTTTCATTCCAACCCCAAAGAAAGGAAAAGGCAAAGAATGCTGAAAGTACCACACAATTGCACTCCTCTCACACCCTAGCAAAGTAATGTTCAAAATTCTCCAAGCCAGGCTTCAGCAGTATGTGACCTGTGAACTTCCAGATGTTCACGCTGGATTTAGAAAAGGCAGAGGAACCAGAGATAAAATTGCCAAAATCTGGTGGATCATGGATAAAGCAAGAGCGTTCCAGAAAACCATCTACTTTTGCTTTACTGATTCTGCCAACGACTTTGATTGTGTAGATCACAACAAACTGTGGAAAATTCTAAAAGATATGGCAACACCAGACCACCTGACCTGCCATTGAGAAAGCTGTATGCATATCAAGAGGCAAAAGTTAGAACCACACAGGGAACAATAGACTGGTTGCAAATTGGGAAAGGAGTACATCAAGGCTGTACATTGTCACCCAGCTTATTTAATTTATATGCAGAGTATATCATGAGAAACGCCAGGCTGGATGAAGCACAAGCTGGAATCAAGTTTGCCGGAAGAAATATCAGTCATCTAAGATATGCAGATGACACCACCCTTATAGAAAAAAGCGAAGAACTAAAGAGCCTCTTGATGAAAGGGAAAGAGGGGAGTGAAAAGTTTGCTTAAAGCTCAACATGCAGAAAATTAAGATCATGGCATCCAGTCCCATCACTTCATGGCAAATAGGTGGGGAAATTTTGGAAACCGTCGCTGACTATTTCTTGGGCTCCAAGATTGCTGCATTTGACTAGGTGGAAAATAGAGTTGGTGGTGGACAGGGAGGCCTGGCGTGCTGTGATTCATGGGGTCGCGGAGAGTCGGACACGACTGAGCGACTGACTGAACTGAGCTGGACGGAACCCACTTCGAGTCCCAACGCCGCCACTTTCTTACTCCCCAAGCCTAAGTTTCTAAGTCTGTGAAATGGGGATAACAGTAATTCTGCTTCCTTGGTGACTGAAAGGTTTGTTGTTAATGCACACAAAAGGCAAGATTCTGTGCCCGGAGTGCAGTAGGCACTCAGTAGCATTCGTCACTAGTTCCTTTCAGTTTTGCTTGAAAGTCTTTTAGATTCTTCTGTGTTGTCTGCTTTCTGCGGATAGACCATCAGTTCTTCAGGAGAGATTTACTGTCTCTTCTGTGGTTGCAGTTCTGACAACAGTGAACGTTTATTGAGCGTTTCCTCTATGCTAGGCTCTGTTAAGAAGGCTTTCTGTCTAATAGTAATAGCTTCTTTTGCTCTTTGCAACATCTCTGTAATGCCAGAATTTATTATAAATAATTTCTCTGTTGATTTCTTTTGGGTCTTCGTTGCTGCATGGACTTTTCCTCTAGTTGCAGAGAGCAGGGGCCAACTCTTAGGGTTGTGATGCAAGGGCTTCTCATTGCAGGGGGGATTATGGTGGCCACAGCTCTGTTCTTGGAAAAGAAGGAGCTGGTACAATCCTAGGTCTGGACCTGTGTACACCATCCCAGAGAGCCTGACCCCCACCCCCACCTCCGCCCCACCCAGAGGCCTGGCAAGTGGAATGTCAGAGAGTTTAATTGAGGGGACCTGGTTTTCCCCTTCCTGCCTCAGAAACAGATCCTAAGGAAATGCAGAAATGTTTAGGGGTAAAACCCACGAGAAGAAGGAGGGTCCTGAGAGAGGGGTTCAGGAAAGGAAAAGCTTAGAAAGCTTTGCATACCTCATCCCGGCGGCCTGGAAGGCTCTGCCCCTTGCCCAGCTCTTTGGACTCATCCTTTCCCAGCCTCAGCCTCACTCCGGAGGAAGCATTCCCTTCCAGCTCACACTTCCACCTTCCAGCTCCATCAGGCCTGCCTGCACTTCCTTCCCCCAGCTCCCCATATTCCTCCTCTAAGGCGTTATCCCCTCTTGTCAAGAAAGAGTTACCTTTGTGACACGTGGCTTCATCACCGACCCTCCACACGGAGGGTAAGCTCCATTAGCTGAGCACCTACTGTGTGCTGGCCTCTCTTGCACAATCGCTGTGCATGCCCAGGGAGCAGAACACACAGGCCGTCTCACCCCTCACTCAGCTCACAGCCTGAGGACAAGCAGGCAGCACCTAAGCGTAACAAGCGTGTCAGTTGACCACCAGAGCTTTGGAGAAAGGCAAAGTGGAGAATGGAGAACAGAGGAGGCTCTAGGGCTGGGCAGGCTGGGAGTATCGGTGGTGATCAAGGCCTGCCTGGATTCAAAGGTGATAGCAGAACAAAGGTGGGAGGAGAAGAAGTAAGCCGAGGGAGCATCAGAGGGAGGGAATTTCAGGAGAGGAAGCAAAGAGTTCAAAGGTCCAAAGGCTAGAGCTTCCTGTGAAGAGCCAGAGTGCCCTCAGGGATGCACAAAGCAAAGGGCAGGGAGGGTGGGGGCGGTGCGGTCATGGAGGTGCCTGGGGCCTTCGGAGGGACTTCAACTTTTAGTCCAAGCACTTCCTTTTAAAGCAGATTCCTGTAACTTTAAAAATGAATTGATTTAGGGGGACTTTGTTACCTGGTTGTCCTTAACACTTGTGGCTCAGTGGCCACAATGCAGGGGCACAGGTTTGACCCCTCTTGGGGACCTATGATCCCACATGCCTCATGGCATGGCACACGTTCAATTTAGAGGAGACAATATTAATAAGAGCTATAAGGGTGACCATGGGAAAAGCTGAGCACCAGAGAATTGGTGCTTTTGAACTGTGGGACTGGAGAAGACACTTGAGAGTCCCTTGGACAGTAAGGAGATTCAACTAGTCCCATCTAAAGGAAATTAGTCCTGGAAACTCATTGGAAGAACTGATGCTGAAGCCCCGATAACCAGGCCGCCTGATGAGAAGAAGTGACACATTAGAAAGACTCTGCTGCTGCGAAAGATTGATGGCAGGAGAAGGGGGACGACAGAGGTTGAGATGGCTGGATAGCATCACTGACTCAATGGACATGCATTTGAGCAAGCTCCGGAAGTTGGTGATGGACAGGGAAGCCTGGCATGCTACAGTCCATGGAGTCACAAAGAGTCAGACACGACTGAGTCAGTGAACTGACTGATAGGGGTGATACACCATGATTGGACCAAAACAGTTTTGTGAGCCTCATGAATCATCACATGAATCCAGAATTGGCGTGCCAGGTCAAGAGCTGGTCTCTGCTGAGCCTACCTGAAGCCCTCTGTTGGGGTGGGAGGGGGAGTCTAGAGACCCTTTTCCAAGTACAGATCTAACTGAGAAGAACCTCTGCCCCGAGCATGTGCCAGCGATCAAAATCAACTTTGCTTCTATCAAAGTTAGATGGAGAACCTGCTTAGGCCTCCGTTCATGGGCACCCCATGACCCTCGTTCATGCCCTCTCGTTCTTACCTGGAGAATGACAGAGAAGTCCATAGAGCTGTCACTGCTATTCACTTGCCTTCCCACGTTAAAGGGGGTTTCTTAGGCTGGGGTAGCTTATGGTTTGAAATGATCATTTACTCTCCTGAAATGATATACTAATGGATAACAAAACCTCCTTAAAACAAAACTGTCCTGCCCCAGGAAAACATAAAATCAGAAAGAAAAAGAAAAAAGAAAAAACACTGTCCTGGAGATCAACATCTAGTAACACACAGAGATAGGGAGTGAACTCCCTGGTGGTCCAGTAGTTAAGATTTCACCTTCAAATGCAGGGGGTGCAGCTTCTATCCACGGGGAGCTAAGATCCCACAGGTCTTAAGACCATACCATAAAACAGAAGCGATATGATAACAAATGCAATACAGAGCTCAAAAGTGGAAGCAACCTCGATGTCCATCAGCAGACGAATGGATAAGAAAGCTGTGGTACATATGCACAATGGAATATTACTCAGCCCTCTGAGTCAGTTCTAATGAGGTGGATGAAACTGGAGCCAATTACACAGAGTGAAGTCAGAAAGAAAAACATCAATACACTATCCTCAGGCATATATATGGGATTTAGAAAGAGAGTAATGACCACCTTATCTGTGAGACAGCAGAAGAGTCACAGATGTATTGAACAGTCTTTTGGACTCAGTGGAGGGGGCAAGGGTGGGATGATTTGAGAGAATAGCGTTGAAACATGTATATTGCATATGTGAAACAGATCGCCATTCCAGGTTTGATGCATGAGAGAGAGTGCTCGGGGCTGGTGCACTGGGGTGACCCAGAGGGTTTGTATAGGGAGGGATGGGGGAGGGGAGAAGGGGGGTTCAGGATGGGGAACACATATACACCCGTGGTGGATTCATGTCAATGTATGGCCAAACCACTACAATATTTAAAGTAGTTACCTCCAATTAAAATAAATGCTTATTAAACAAATAAAACTATGTTGCAAAAATAAGAGTAAGACAATACAAATAACAAAAGTAAGAAAAAAATGGTCCACATTAAAAAAAAATTCTTTTAAGAAATAAGACAAAGTCATTTATACACAAGGGTTCATCAGGTGGCGGTGGTGGTAAAGAATCCACCTGCTAATGCAGGAGACATAAGAGACACAGGTTCGATCCCCGGGTCAGGAAGCTCTCCTGAAGGAGGCCATGGTAACCTGCTCTGGTATTCTTGCATGGAGAATCCCACGGACAGAGGGGCCTGGGGTCTATAGGGTCACAAAGAGTTCGACACGACTGAGCACACACAAGTATTTATACTCACAATAGCACGTGCTCCAGTAGGTAAATGTTTGAGCACACAGCTTTGCACCCAAATGTGCCAACACTGAGATTCTGCCTGGCAAATGCAAGATGACACAAGTGTGCAACCTTGGCCATTCACGAAGCCGTGGAGGTATTGTGGCCATCATGTGATTGCCACAAACTGGCTCTGAATAAAACAAAATATAGACTTCTCCAGTTTACACAATAGTTGCAGCCCTGGAAAGCTTTTTATCAAATTTAAGTGACAAAGAGCAGGTAACGGTCTCCACTCAGGTTATTATGAATGGGTTTGTACTTACTTAACTATCTGGCAGAACATTTGAAAACCATTCAAGCCCAAGGTATGCGATGAAGCAGGCACCAGCCACCATGTGTCGTGCCGCCCATATCGTGACAACAGTCAAAAATCATACTACCAGAATTTGTCACAGTCACTCCTTCTTCAAGAACTAGGGTCGCCTAATCTAGGGTCACCCTCCCTTAGTGAACCAGGAGGAGGCAGAGTTGACAGAGATGCCTCTTCATAAACTAAAGTGAAATGGGGTCGCTCATTTGTGACCGACTCTTTGTGGCCCCATGGACTATACAGGCTGTGGAATTCTCCAGGCCAGAATACTGGAGGGGGTGGCCTTTCCCTTCTCCACGGGATCTTCCCGACCCAGGGATCAAACCAAGGTCTCCCGCATTTCAGGCAGATTTTTTACTAGCGGAGCCACGAGAGAAGCCCAAGAATCCTGGTGTGGGTAGTCTTTCCCTTCTCCTGGTGAACTTCCCAACCCAGGAATCTTCCCAACCCGGGAACTGGGGTCTCCTGCATTGCAGGTGGATTCTTTACCAAGTGAGTTATGAGGAAAGACGAATAATAGAGTTCTTTTTTCTTTTCGTTTTTGAGGTCTTAGTTCTCCAACCAGAGACTGAACCCACGCCCCCTGCAGGGGAGGCACAGAGTCTTAACCACTGGACCGTCAGGGAAGTCCTGGAGGTGCCTCTTTCAATTCTGTGTCCCAGGTGCCTCCCTCACCTCACCCTACAGCCACCTGGCTCTCTCAGAAACAGGTGACCAGGAGAGCGCATGTTGCCCTATATCCCTGCTCTGCCTTTGTTGGCTGTGTGGCCTTCAGCCAGCAGAAGCCCTCTCAGAGCTGCCTTTTTATCTGTCACACCTGCAGAGAACAGATGCCAAGGGGGCCAGCCGAGGAACTGGGCAGAGTTAGCCCTCAGTAACCCAAAGCGGGTGTGGTTAATACTCCCTGTGCCTGTGGTGGGGGGGTGGGTAGGGGAGAGGGGCGAAAGCTAAATCCATCTTCAGAAACTCAGAGGATGCTCTCTCCCCAGGCGAGCAAGCGGAGAAGGAAGACAGGAGCAGAAGTCTGAATTTGCACAGAACAAAGGGGAAAGACTGAATGAGCAGACATTCTAATTAACAATAAAGCAAAGAACAGGGGATTTCCCTGGTGCCTCAGTCGTAAGGAATCCACCTGCCGATGCAGGAGACACTGGTTCGACCCCTGACACAGACCACGGAGCAGCTGAGCCCATGAAACACCCCTACTGCGCGTGTGTTCTAGAACACAGGAGCCTTAACTACTGAGTCCACTTGACCTGAGTCCGTGCTGGACAGCAATAGGAGCCACTGCACGATAACCCCGTATGCGAGACAGCAAATGACACACAGATGTATAGGACAGTCTTTTGGAATTTGTGGGAACAGCGGAGGGTGGGATAACTTGAGAGAATAGCACTGAAACATGTATAGTATCATATGTGAAACTGAACTCCAGTCCAGGTTGGATGCATGAGACAAGGGGCTCGGGGCTGGTGCACTGGGATGACCCAGAGGGATGGGATGGGGAGGGAGGTGGGAAAAGGGTTCAGGAAGGGGGACACAAGACACCCGTGGCGGTTTCATGCCAATGTATGGCTACACCACTACAATATTCTATAGTTAGCCTCCAATTAAAATGAATACTTTTTTTAAAACAAACAAAACTACGTTGGAAAAATAAGAGTAAGACAATAAAATAACAACAGTAAGAAAAATAGATGGTCCACATTAAAAAGATTTTTTAAGAGATAAGACAAATCATTTGTATGCAACATCCCACAGATGGCAGTAGTGGTAAAGAATCAACCTGCAGATGCAGGAGACATAAGAGACACAGGTTCCGTGGGATGGGGAGGGAGGTGGGAGGGGGTTCAGCATAGGGAACACATGTACACCCATGGTGGATTCATGTCAATGTATGGAATAACCAATACAGTATTGTTAAGTAATTAGCCTTCAATTGAAATAAATATACTTATATTAAAAAAAAGAAGAAGCCACTGCAACGAGAAGCCTGAATACCACAACTAAAGAGTAGCCCCTGGCACCTTCAACAAGAGAAAAGCCCTCATGGCAATGAAGACAAACATAACCAAAGATAAATAGCTTTTATTTATCTTTTTAATAGGGCAGAGAATTGATAAAAGAAACAGGAGAAGTCTGACAGAAAGAAGACACAAAGTAAACTGATATCAAAAATAAAGCCAAATTTCAAATATCAAGCAAATGAATTTTAAGATGAAAATAATATTAAAATGTCAGAAGTAGGAAAAGTATTCATTTGACCTAATTTGCAAGTAGCTAATAAAATACCTTAAGA
This sequence comes from Moschus berezovskii, assembly GCF_049115385.1. Classification (NCBI taxonomy): domain Eukaryota; kingdom Metazoa; phylum Chordata; class Mammalia; order Artiodactyla; family Moschidae; genus Moschus; species Moschus berezovskii. Next base: position 81,536,684 of record NC_142489.1, read on the forward strand.
GAGGAGGACAAAACAAAAATCTGTGCACGTAAGGAAACTCACCTCAATGTCTTGTTTGGGCAAAGACCACAGGAGCAGTGTATCACTGAATGCAGGCTGAGGGAGGGGATGAGGTGGTCCCCAGCGGGGCCAGGTTCTGTGCGACAGAGTTTGTGTTGCCAGTGATGCCGACCAGCGGCTTCAACAGTCTAGAGCGGTCTCTGTCTCCCATTAGCTGCCCATAGAGCTACCAGAGCACCAGGGACCCAGGCCCCCTTTGTCTTGTTGCTCCGCCAATCCAAGTACTGCTCTAACTACACAGGCCAAGCTGGCTTCTCAGCTCCTCAAGACTGCAATCCCCCTGCATCAGGAAAGTAAAGGGGAAGGGAAGAGGGATCGACTCCTATTCTCTTTAAGAGCACAACTGACACATGTCGACATCACTGCTGCTCAGATCCCTTCAGCCACGTCACCGAGTCAGAAAAATCACACCTTGCCACCAAGGGAGCTGGAAGATGTACCCTTTATTTTCAGCCACTCCTGCCTAGCAAGGAGAGAAACAAATATGGGAGATGTTCTGAGAGAGAATGGGAGAACGAATGCAGGGAGACAGTCAGCTGTCTGCATCACAGCTGGCAGCTGGTGGGGCTGTAACTGGCACCCTACCTAATCCGAGGACTTATGCACTACTCTTTATTACTGATCGTCATCATTTTATTTAATCCTCCAACCACTGCCTCCTCCCCAACAAATGGGTACCATACCCCTTCAGTTTAGAGAGAGACTCAGAGAGGTTATTTAATTTACTTAAAGACACACAGGGGCTTCCCTGGTGGCTCAGAGGTTAAAGCGTCTGCCTCCAATGCGGGAGACCCGGGTTCGATCCCCGGGTCGGGAAGATCCCCTGGAGAAGGAAATGGTAACCCACTCCAGTATTCCTGCCTGGCGAACCCCATGGACGGAGAAGCTTGGTACGGTACAGTCCACGGGGTCGCAAAGAGTCGGACACAACTGAGCGACTGAACAGAACGGAACGGAAAGACACACAGCTGGTACATGTAAACTGCTATGTGTTTTGCTGCAAACACCTGGTAGGAAGGAGGTGGACTTAGCAGTTTCAAACACTGTCGCTCCGCGTGCCTGAGCCGGTAAAAAGAGAGTGGAGTCCACCAAAGAAAACTAGCATACACTGCCCCGCTACGACAAGCTCCCCTGAAAATTCCCACCAGTGTCTGAAGCAGCAGCCTCAGCCCGTTCATGAGAAACTCTGTGCTCTAGCTGCTCTCCTGGCCTGATGGATGGGCCTCGTTAGCCCCGGCCATGGACACCTGAACACTGTGAAATATAGAGACAGGCCGGGGGGCTTTGGCTGTTCGCACTGACCGGGTTCTCAACATCTCCATTTGAGCAGGTCATTTGTCTCCGCCTCTCCACCAGTGATAAATCCACCTGGGCTCTGCAGCCACCAGTCCTGGGAGGGACGCTGCTGAAACTGTCTCTTGCCCTGTGCTCATTTCCTCCCAGAAACATTAATTACATTGTTTAAACAGGGACTGGTTTGACCATGTTGCCACCAACATCCATCGGTGCACAGAATGAAAGGCTCAGCCAGGCTGAGGGGAGGAGAGTGGGGAGCTGAAAGGCATGAAAGAGATGGCATCTATTGCCCATGATGGATCATTTTCTGCTTCATTTGGGCAAAAGAGGAAAGGAACTGTCCATCGAGGACTTTGAGAAAGTCACCACCCCTCTTTTTCTCCCTCCCTTCCTTTTTTCATTCATTCCACAAATATTAAGTGCCCACTGAGGACCGAGAGGCACACTAGGCAGCGGAGAACATGACTTCCCAAGCTCAAACCCTCCTCAGGGCGTCTGCACTTGCTGTGTCTTCAGCCTTGACTACCTCCCCCGACATTTGCATGGCCCCTGCCTTCCCATTCTCTGGGGCTTCCTGAAGTGTCACCCCTCCAGTGAGGCCTGCCCTGACCCAGCTATCAAAAGTGTAGGGGCCCCAGCGGCAGGAAAGGGTTTCTGTGCTCCTGCAACCAAAAGGACACTTGTATAGTTTCTCGGCTCTAGGATTAGAACCTCTCAGGGCAACAGATATACCACAGAACTGGGGGCGTTCATATATGTTCATCAAGCACCCTCTGTTCACTCAGTTAATACTTGAGGCCAGTGAAAAGGCTCAGTATCTTTTAGCTGTAATGAAGACTTCAACACCTGCTCACCTAACAAGATAAGAAGTAGAGGTACCTTAGATTGTTTGAGTTCGTCCTAAAATTCACCAAGTATCACTTTGCATCACTTTGCTCTTAACTTTCTACACATCCTGGGCCTTTTCGTTCCTGCTATATTGCCTCATGATTTCATAACAGCTGCCACAGCGCCATACCTCACATACTAACATGCCACCATTCAAATGAAAAGGGAACAGGTCTCAGGAACTTCTCTCTAATCACGGAGGAAAATCTCTCCCAGACACCCCCAGCCAACTTAGTCAGAAATAGGATCCCTGAAGTGCCTGAAGCAGGCTGAGGGCATATGACTTTGGACAAATGTTTATTTATAGATTTACCCCAACAAAGAATCTTTGCTTGGAAAATTACAGAAATAAAGAACCGTGAGCGTTTTGTTTTTGTTGCCCTCTTACCCGTCCATTCCCTCATTCTTTGGACAAGGATTCTTTCTAGCCTCGTGTCACAGGGAAGGTAACATCACATGCATTTATTTCTACTTTCAGAGAGAAAGGAGGTGAGTGAACTATTGTGGTTTTCAATCATTTCCCCTCATTGACCCTTTGCCAGGCTGGCAAATGCCAGTAAGGTATGATTTGCAAATCCTGCTCTGAGTTCCAAGCGTTCCCGCCTCTGCAAGTTCCCTGGCAGGTTTGCAAACTGAGAGCTAATTTGGTGGCTTAGGAGAGCAAACATGGGTCACTAGCTCAGTGTCAAGAGGTCTGCAAAGAGAAAAGAACATAAGTTAGAATGAAGACGAAGGAACTAAACAGAACAAATCATAGTCCATTTCCATTCTATTTGGTGTTTTCCTTCTACAGGGACATAACCCTTGGGTGAAAAGGCAAGCGGCTGCAAAGTGAGAAGTATCCAGTTAGGAAGAGCAGGGGCACCTGGCTCTGGAGGGTTTGGGTCCCAGGGCAGTGCTGGACCCGTGATGAGGGCAGGAAATTGACCAGGAATGATCCTGAGAGGTGCAGGTTGCGAAGCACAAGCTCCAAGTCAGCTGAGCCCAAGGCCCCCGCCTCTGGGTGTGGTTCCTGGAAGGAAACCTCAGGGAGTGGAGTGATGCCAAAATGACTGGAGCTGTGCACCTCTCCAAGGCAATGAGAGCATACAGAACACAAAGTGCAGAGCACTCTGCTGTCTGTGGCAAGCACTTCCAGACCTGCGTGCCTCTTTGCAGGTCGGTCCCACACACAAGAGAACCCCAAGACTTTGGAACCTTCCAGGATAACACGTAAAGGTGGAAGAGGGCCTTGACGTGATCAGCAAGGGGGTGAAAGGAATCAACTGGCACCGAAAAACAACAGCAACAACAAGGGAGTGATTTCATGGACAATGGAACTTTGAATTAATTATTTATTTTAAAATTAAAAGAAATTGGAAGGAAACTTATGACCACCCTTGATAGCATATTAAAAAGCAGAGACATCGCTTTGCCAACCAAGGTCCGTCTAGTCAAGGCAATGGTTTTTCCCGTGGTCATGTATTTATGTGAGAGTTGGACTGTGAAGAAAGCTGATCGCTGAAGAATTGATGCTTTTCAACTGGGGTGCTGGAGAAGACTCTTGAGAGTCCCTTGGACTGCAAGGAGATCCAACCGGTCCATTCTAAAGGAGATCAATCCTGGGTGTTCGTTGGAAAGACTAAAGCTGAAACGGCAATACTTTGGCCACCTCATGCGACGAGTTGACTCACTGGAAAAGACTCTGATGCTGGGAAGGATTGGGGGCGGGAGGAGAAGGGGATGACCGAGAATGAGAAGGCTGGATGGCATCACCGACTCTGTGGACGTGAGTTTGAGTGAACCCCGGGAGTTGGTGATGGGCAGGGAGGCCTGGCGTGCTGTGATTCATGGGGTCGCGTAGAGTCGGACACGACTGAGCGACTGAACTGAGCTGAACTGAGTGACTGAACTGAACTGAACTGAAAAGGTTATACCTTGTATAACCATACATAAGCACACCCGTCCATGATTAAAACACCGTTGTTCAACTAGACACTTGAGTCACCTCTGTCTTCTTTTCTTTGCCGTCTTCTCATCAGATCCTGTCCCCAGGTTCTGGTTTGTCAAGAAGAACAGAACACAGAGGTGCGTGGATTTATCTCTGGACTTTACATTTTGTTGCATTGATCTATATTTCTGTCTTTGTGCTAATACTATACTGTCTTGATGACTGTAGCTTTGTAGTAGAGCCTGACGTCAGGCAGGTTGTGTGCTCCTGTTCCATTCTTCTTTCTCAAGATTTCTTTGGCTATTCGAGGTTTTTCGTATTTCCATACAAATTGTGAAATTATTTGTTCTAGTTCTTGGAAAAATACTGTCGGTAGTTTGATAGGTATTGCGTGGAATCTGTAGATGGCTTTGAGAAGTATACTCATTTTCACTATATTGATTCTTCCAACCCATGAACAAGGTATATTTCTCCATCTATTTGTGTCCTCTGATTTCTATCATCAGTGTTTTATAGTTTTCTATATATAGGTCTTCTGTTTATTTAGGTAGATGTATTCTTAACTATTTTATTATTTTCGTTGCAATGGTGAATGGAATTTTTCCCTTAATTTCTCTTTCTGTTTTCTCATTGTTAGTATATAGGAATGCAAAGGATTTCTCTGTGTTAATTTTGTATCTTGCAACTTTACTCTATTCTTTGATTAGCTCTACTAATTTTCTGAGAGGTCTTTAGGGTTTTCTATGTAGAGGATCATGTCATCTGCAAACAATGAGAGTTTTCCTTCTTCTTTTCAAATCTGGATTCCTTTTATGTCTTGTTCTGCTCTGATTGCTGTGGCCAAAACTTCCAAAACTATGTTGAATAGTAGTGGTAAGAGTGGGCACCCTTGTCTTGTTCCTGACTTTAGTGGAAACGCGTTCAAGTGTTCACCATTGAGGATGATGTTTCCTGTGGGTTTGTCATATATAGCTTTTATTATGTTGAGGTATATTCCTTCTATTACTACTTTCTGGAGAGCTATTTTTTATATCATAAATGGATGTTGACTTTTGTCAAAGACTTTTTCTGCATCTATTGAGATAATCATATGGGTTTTACCTTTCAGTTCATTAATGTGGTGTATTACATTGATTGATTTATGTATATTAAAGAATCCTTGTATTCCTGGGATAAAGCCCACTTGGCCGTGATGTATGATCTTTTCAATATGTTGTTGGATTCTGTTTGCTAGAATTTTTTGTAATGATTTTTGCATCTATGTTCATCAGTGATATTGGCCTGTAGTTTTGTGTGTGTGTGTGTTGGGGGCGGGGGCATCTTTGCCTTTTTTGGTATTAGGGTGATGGTGGCCTCATAGAATGAGTTTGGAAGCTTATCTTCCTCTGCACTTATCTGGAAGAGTTTGAGTAATATACGTGTTAGCTAGTTTCTAAATTTTTGGCAGAATTCAGCTGTGTAGCGATCTGGTCCTAGGCTTTTGTTTGCTGGATTTCTGATTATGGATTCAATTTCCATGCTTTTGATGGGTAGGTTAAATTATATATTTCTCCCGGTTCAGTTCTGGAAAGCTATACTTTTCTAAGAACTTGTCCCTTTCTTCCAAACTGTCATTTTTATTGGCATATAGTTGCTGATAGTAGTCTCTTATGATTCTTTGTATTTCTGTGTTGTCTGCCGTGATTTCTCCATTTTCATTTCTAATTTTGTTTATTTGATTCTCCACCCCCCAACTTTTTTTTTTTTTTTTGGATGAGTCTGGCTAATGGTTTGTCTATTTTATTTACCTTCTAAAAGACCAGCTTTTAGCTTTGTTGATTTTTGCTGTGGTCTCCTTTGTTTCTTTTGCATTTATTTCTGCCTAAGTTTTATGATATTCTGCCTTCTACTAACCCTGGGGTTCTTCATTTCTTTCTTTCCTAGTTGCTATGGGTGTAGAGTTAGTTTATTTATTTGATTTTCCTCTTGTTTCTTGACGTAAGTTTGCATTGCAATGACCCTTCCCATTAGCACTGCATTTACTATGTCCCATAGGTTTTGGATTGTTGTGTTTTCATTTTCATTCATCTATATGCATATTTCGATTTCTTCTGTGATTTACTGGTTATTCAGAAGCGTGTTGTTTAGCCTCCATATGTTGGCATTTTTAACAGATAATTTTCACCCTGTAGCTGACATCTAATTTTGCTACATTTTGATCAGAAAAGATGCTTGAAATGATTTTGATATTTTAAAAACTTTCCAAGGTTAAATTTATGGCCCAGGATGTCATCTATCCTGAAGAAGTTTCTGTGTGCCCTTGAGAAAAAGATGAAATTTGTTTGGGGGTGAAATGTCCTATAGATATCAACTAGGTCTAATTGTTCCATTGTATCAGTTAATGTTTGTGTTTCCTTGCTAATTTTCTGTTTGTTTAGTTGATCTATCCATAGGTGTGAGTTGGGTATAAAGTTTCCCACTCTTACTGTGTTACTGTTAGCTCCCCCATTCATACGTGTTAGCATTTGCCTTACATATTGTGGTGTTCCTATGTTGGGTGTATATATATTTATAATTTTTATATCTTCTTCTTGGATTGATCCTTTGATCATTATGTATTGTCCTTCTTTGTTTCTTTTCACAGCCTCTATTTCAAAGTCTACTTTATCTGATGAGTATTGCCACTCCTGCTTTCTTTTGGTTTCCATTTGCATGAAATATTTTCCCAGCCTTTCACTTTCAGTCTGCATTTGTCCCTTGTCTTGAAGTGGGCCTCTTGGAGGCAGCATATATAGGTGTCTTGGTTTTGTATCCATTCAGCCAGTCTTTGTCACTCAACCCATTTACATTTAAGGTAATTATTGGTAAGTATGATCACAATGCCATTTACTTTGTTGTCTTGAGTTCAAATTTATACAAATTTCTTTTTGTATGTTTCCTGTCTAGAGACGATTCTTTAGCATTTGTTGAAGAGCTGGTTTTGTGGTGCTGCATTCTCTCAGCTTCTGCTTGTCTGTAAAGCTTTTGATTTCTCCTTCATATTTGAGTGAGGTCCCTGCTGGGTATGATAATCTGGACCAGAGGTTTCTCTCTTTCATCACTTTAAGTATGTCCTGCCATTCCCTTCTTGCATGAAGAGTTTCTATTGAAAGATCCACTGTTATCCTTATGGGGATCTCCTTGTGAGTTATTTGATGCTTTTCCCTTGTTGCTTTTAATATTTTTTCTTTGTGTCTGATCTTTATTAATTTGATTAGTATTTGTCTTGTGGTGTTTGGCTTTGCTTTTATCCTATTTGCGATTCTCTGGGTTTCTTGGATTTGTGTGGCTATTTCCTTCCCAATTTTATGGAAATTTTCTACTATTATCTCCTGCAGTATTTTCCGTGGGCCTTTCTCTTTGTCTTATTCTTCTGGGACTCATGATTCGAATGTTGGGGTATTTCACATTGTCCCAGAAGTCTCTGAGGTTGTCCTCATTTCTTTTCATTATTTTTTTTTCTTTTCCTACTCTACTTCATTTATTTCCACCATTCTATCTTCCACTTCACTTTTCCTATCTTCTGCCTCAGTTATTTTACTGCTGTTTCCCTCCAGAGTACGTTTGATATCAGTTATTGCATTATTCATTATATATTGACTCTTTTTATTTCTTCTAGGTCCTCGTTAAACATTTCTTGCATCTTCTCAATCCTTGCCTCCAGACTATTTATCTGTAACTCCATTTTGTTTTCAAGAGTTTGGATCATTTTCACTATCATTATTCGGAATTGTTTTTCAGGTAGACTCCCTATCTCATCCTCTTTTGTTCGGTTTGGTGGGCATTTATCATGTTCCTGTATCTGCTGAGTATTCCTCTGCCTTTTCCTCTTGTTTAGATTGTTGTTTGTGGTGCCCTTTCTGTATGCTGGAAATTTTTGGTTCCTCTTTATTGTAGAGGTTCTTCTCTGTGTGTGAGATTTGACAAGTGTCTTTTCATGGTTTCCTGGCTAGGGAAGCTTGCATCAGTGTTCTGGTGGGTGGAGCTGGATGTCTCCTCTCTGGAGTGCAAGGAAGAATCCAGCAGTGAGTTTTGAGCTGGGTTTGGTATGACTTTGGGCAGCCTGTATATTAAAACTCAGGGCTATGTTCCTGCATTTTTGGAGAATTGGCTTGGTATGTCTTGCTTTGGAACAGGTTGGCTCTTGGGTGGAGCTTGGTGTCAGTGTAGGTATGGAGGCTTTTGGATGAGCCTTTATTGATTAATGTCCCCTGGAGTCAGGAGTTTTCCGGTGTTCTCAGGTTTTGTACTTAAGCCTTCTGCCTCTGGCTTTCAGTCTTATTCTTACAGTAACCTCAAGACTTTTCTATCCGTACAGCACTGATGATAATGATAACGCTAGGTTAATGGAGAAAAGATTCTCCACAGTGAGGGACACCCAGAGAGGTTCGCAGGGTTACCACGGAGAAGAGAAGAGGAAGGAGAGAGATAGAGGTGACCTGGAGAAGACGGGGAATCAAAGGGGAGCTAGCAATCTAGGCAGTAATACAATCTCTATGTGCTCTCCATGGCCTGGAACACCCAAAGAGGCTCATAGAGAGGTGTACATAGAAAAGAGGAAGGAAGGAGATAGAGGTGACCAGGAGGAGAGTAGGGGGAGTCAAAAGGAGAGAGACAGATCTAGCCAGTAATCAGTTCCCTAAGTTTTTTTCCACAGCCTGGGATACCCAAAGAGATTTACAGAGTTGGCTAGATATGAGAAGCAGGAGGAAGGAGAGAGAGATGACCTGTGGGTGTAAAAGGAGAGTCAAAAGTGGGAGAGGGCAATCGAGCCAGTAATAACACTTCTAAATAAAAATGGGTTGTGAAGATTGGATTTTTAAAGGTACAAAATTGATAGCAAATACCAAAAAGCAAAGATTAAAAACCTAAGGTAGTGGTTAGACTCTCAAAAATACAATGTTATAAAACCAAACAAAGTCACAAAAATTATTTAAAAATGTATATGAAATTTGGCTTAAAAATAAGGTATTTTGTTTTGGCAAGGCAATAGTAGTTTATAAAAATTAAAACAAAAGAAGTATGAAAGAACTTAAAATTTTAAAAATTTAAAAATGATAATAGTAAAATACATCTAGGAATTTCTCTGCTCTGGGACTGTTTCAGGCAATGTGGGGTCAGGGCAGTCTCAGATATTTCCTTGTTCCAACTTAGACTTCTCAAGGTCTATAGGCCCCTTCCAATGTAGTTGGTGCTAACTACATGGTTTTAATCTGTTGCACCTGTCACTTCCAAAGGGGATCCCTCTATTTTGGCTTCTTCTGTTTGCAAGTCTCTTCAGGGTCTAATTTCCTCCCTGACATAAGGCCCACTTGGTCAGTTGTGCTGTGGGGAAGGAGGAACACTGCAAACAAATATCACTGTCATGTATGGGGAGTTCTCACGGTGTCTCGGTCACATTGGGTTTGTCCCTGCTCACTGCTTGTGTGCTTTCCTGGTCTACACTGCCTGGGCTCCAGGTCACTCTGCAGGGGAACTTCTAAAGTGGGCCCTGGGTTGCATGCACTTGCCAGGTCTAAGCCACCCAGATTAGGTTTTCAGGTACTCCACAAGGCACAGACTAGGTTGGGCCTGCATTTGTTGCCCTTTCCAGGTCCGAGCAGCTCAGGCGACCAGGTGCTTGGTGTGAGCACTCTCCCCAGGTGTGAGGCCCATCTTATCACCTCCCTGGTCCCAGCCGCTCGGTTTCCTTAGTGTGCAGTGGGAGCACTGTCTCAGATGTGTCGTGTGTCTCCTCTGGGGATCTGATCTCTGGCTGCGACCCTCTTGGTGGATGTCCACTGTCAGGATCCCAGGAAGATTTTTTTAACAACTGGGAGCTTGCTCGTTGTTTGGCAGAGGATGCCCGTTTCTGGCTCTGGCTGTCGCTCACCTCCTCCACGCCTCTGGTGGAAGATGGGCCAGTCCACAGCCGACTAGCTCTCCTCTGGTATTTGCTCAGTCTTTTGTTTTGTGAGAGGGCAGGCAGTGCCTTATGTTAGGGATTTTCATGGGAAAGTTATCTCTCTTTTCTCTCTTTCTCTCTGGCTATCCTACAGTTTGAATTGCTATCTCACATTAACTTCCCTTCAGGCCTGGTCCTTACAGTAAGCAATGCAGCCCGCGCCTGCCAGTTCGGCCCCCACTTGCTGGTGGCAGATGCGAGTGTTGGCTAATTCTCTGCTGGGAATTGTGGTTAGGCATGATAGTCTATGGGTTTTATTTATCTACTTTTCCTCATGGTTATGTTGCCCTCTGAGATTACAAAACGCCCACACAGGCCCACTGGTTAGAGGGTTTCCTGGTGTTGGGAACTTCTCCTCTTTCACAACTCCGTCCCTGGGATGGGTCTCTGTGCCTAACTCTTTTGTCTCTCTTTTGTATCTTTTATATTTTGTCCTACCTCCTTTTAAAGACAATGGACTGCCTTTTTGGGTACGTGGTCTCCTCTGCCAGCATTCAGAAGTTGTTTTGTGAAATTTGCTCAGAGTTCAAATGATCTTTCGATGACTTTCTATGGGAGAAGGTGATCTTCCCATTCCATTCCTCCACCAGCTTAGGACATCCCCAAGTTACTTTTTTTTAGCAATGTTTTGGTGTCCTCATCAAAAATAAATAAATAAATGATATTAAGGACAAGCAATGTATGTGAGCACTCCCCATACATGCCAGTGATATTTGTTTGCAGTGTTCCTCCTTCCCCACAGCACAACTGACCAAGTGAGCCTTGTGTCAGGGCGGAAATTAGACCCTGAAGAGACTTGCAAACAGAAGAAGCCAAAATAAACAACTTAATAAGTGATACTAAGTTCATCACTTCAAACAGACTTGAATATATTAGCCTTTTGGGAACTGCTTTTTGGGCTTCCCTGGTGGCTCAGAGGTTAAAGCGTCTGCCCCCAATGCGGGAGACCTGGGTTCGATACCTGGGTCGGGAAGATCCCCTGTAGAAGGAAATGGTAACCCACTCCAGTATTAATGCCTGGAGAATCCCATGGATGGAGGAGCCTGTTAGGCTACAGTCCATGGGGTCGCAAAGAGTCGGACACGACTGAACGACTTCACTTCACGTTTATACCCTCTTGTGGGACATGGCTAGCATTTTGGATCCACTTGTTAAGTGTTTCCTGACATAGTTTAATCTGGGACTTTTAAGAGTCTAGTTTGCTTACTCTGTCTTCTCTGAGGCTTGAGGTCACCAGGAAGAATGGAGGTGGTACTTAATTCCTAAGCATTTGGCCAGGAGCTGGGATATCATGACTAAATGAGGGCCCACTGTCACTCTGAAGTGATCAAGTTAGACCAAATTAGGTACTATCTCCTTTAACACAGCTTTCAAATTTCTGTATTTCTCTGTGCAATTAGAGAATGCTTCAATCCATCCTGTGAATGTGTCAACAAAGATTAGAAAAACAAACACAAAAATTGTTTGCCAAAAGTTTCAACTTCCATTTCACGTATGAAGCTTTCGTTAACAAAAGAAACCACTCGTTATACAGCATAAACAATTTCAACATTTAATGAAGAATTATCCAACTTACTTTCAGCATACAATCATGAAACTAAAGGATAAATACAAACAGTAAGGAAAGTATCGATACATACATCACCTAACTGGGTTGACCAGCATCCAGATTCAAACAGCTCTGTCAAGTTTCATGTAACAGCAAGCTGGAGTCCCAGCTGGGAGAAGTTCCAAGGCAACATTTCCACTTTGTGAGTGAGACCTCAAAACTGCAATAACAGGGGTTCCTGCTTATAAACCCAGGCATGAATAGATACCATCATCAGTTTCCAAGCAAATTGTGGCTCTCATTTTATGTTAATCTTTTTATAAAATGATGTTTATTCTGTCATGCAAGACATTGCTAGGCCATGCGTGTGGTTGGCCAGACCCCATCCAGTGGCTCATAAATTGCGATAGCCACATCCTGTCTTACCTATTGTGCTTCTTAGCTTGAAGTCACAACAGGAGCTCATAAAAGGATCATAGTCAGGGACAGCGTCCAGATAGGTCAGAAACAAGATCAGAGGCCTGTTCTATTTTTCTTGTCTCTGAAGACTGAACAAGATTTGTTGTTGTCATTCAATCACTAAGTCTTGTCTTACTTTTTGTGACCTCATAGATCTCAATGTGCAAGGCTTACTTGTCCCTCACTCTCTCAGAAAGTGAAAGTGTTACTACTTGTTCAATTGTTGTCCCACTGTTTGTCACCCTATCAACTTTGGCCTGCCAGGGTCTTCTGTCCATAGACTTCTCCAGATAAGAATACTGAAATGGGTAGCTATTCCCTTCTTCTGGGGATCTTCCTGACACAGGGATTGAACTCAGGTCTCCTGCATTGCAGGAAGATTCTTTACAATCTGAGCCACAAGGAAAGCCCTGAGTTTGCTCAAATTCATGTCTATTGAATCAGTTATGCTATGCAACCACCTCATCTTCTGTTGCTCCCTTCTCCTCCTGCTCTCAATCTTTTCCAGAATCAGGGACTTTTTTCAACGAGTCAACTCTTCACATCAAGTAACCAAAATATTGGATCTTCAGCTTCAACATTAGACCTTCCAATGGATATTCAGAGTTGACTTCCTTTAGGACTGACTGGTTTGATCACTTTGCAGCTCAAGAGATTCTCAAGAATCTCTTCCAGCACCAAAACTTGAAAGCATCAAATCTTCTGTGTTCAAACTTTTATGGATCCAACTCTCACATTTGGACATAATATGTTAAAAAACCATAGACTTGATTATGCAAACCCTTTCTGCTTTTTATTACGGTGTCTAGGCTTGTCACAGTCTTCCTTCCAAGAAGCAAGAGCTTTTGAATTTCATGGCCACAGTTACTGTCCCCAGTTATTTTGGAGCCCCTAAAAGAAAATGCGTCACTGTTTCCACTCCCCTCTGCCCCACTTTGCACGAAGTGAAGGGACTGGGCACTATGATCTTAGTGTTTTTGAATGTTTAAATTTAGGCTATATATAATGCCTCCTCAAGCAATCACTTTGTCTTCTTGCATGTATTTTTCTTTGGGATGATTTCGGTCCCTGCCTCCAATAAAACGTTATGATCTTCCATCCATAGTTCTTCTGGCCTTCTGTCTTTTAGGTCTAATGCCTGAATCTATTTGTCACTTCCATTTTTTTTTCATTCCTTATGACCATAAAGAATTTGATTTAGGTCACACCTGCATGCACCAATGATTTTTCCCTATTTTCTTCAATTTATCCCTGAATCTTGTAATGACGAGCTCATGATCTGAGCTACAATCAGCTAAAGGTCTTATTTTTGCTGACTGCATAGAATTTCTCCACCCTCAGCTATAAATAATAAAATCAGATTGATTTTTATATTAACCACCTGGTGATGTCCATGTGCACAGTCATCTCTTGTGTTGAGGAAAGAGAGTTTTTGCTCAGACCAGAGTGTTCTCTTGACAAAAATCTATTGCCTTTGCACTGCAACATTTTGTACTCCATGACCAAATATGCCTGTTACTCCAGCTACCTCTTGACTTCCCATTTTTGCATTTTAATCCCCTGTAATTAAAAGGACGTCTCTTTTTCTGGTGTTAGTTCTAGATCATGTTGTAGATCACTACAGAACCGTTCAGCTTCTTCAGCATCAGTGGTTGGGGCATAGATTTGGATTACTATGATGTTGAATGGTTTGCCTTGGTAACAGACTGAGATCATTCTGTTGTTTTTGAATTTGCACCCAAGGACTGTGAAGAAAGCTGATCGCCGAAGAATTGATGCTTTTGAGCTGTGGTGTTGGAGAAGACTCTTGAGAGTCCCTTGTACCGCCAGGAGATCCAACCAGTACATTCTAAGGGAGATCTATCCTGGGTGTTCATTGGAAGGACTGATGCTAAAGCTGAAACTGCAATACTTTGGCCACCTCATGCGACGAGTTGACTCACTGGAAAAGACTCTGATGCTGGGAAAGGTTGGGGGCGGGAGGAGAAGGGGACGACCGAGAATGAGATGGCTGGATGGCATCACTGACTCTGTGGACGTGAGTTTGAGTGAACTCCGGGAGTTGGTCATGGACAGGGAGGCCTGGCGTGCTGTGGTTCATGGGGTCGTGGAGAGTCGGATACGACTGAGCGACTGAACTGAACTGAACTGCATTTTAGAGACTTCTGCTAACTGTGAGTGTTACTCAAGTTTTTTTCTGAGGGATTTTTGTGGCAGTAGTACATATAATGGTTATCTGAATTGAATCCACCCATTACGTTCCATTTTACATCACTGATACCTATGATGTCAATAATCACGCTATCTCCTGGTCATGTCCAGTTTGCCTCCAGTATGGGCCTAACATTCCAGGCCCCTGTGTAATACTGCTATTTAGAGCATCAAATTTTACTTTCACCACTAGATACATCCACAGCTGAGCACCATTCCCAATTTGACCTAGCTGCTTCATTCTTTCACATTCTATTGTTAATTGTCCTGTGGTCTTCCCCAGTAGCATATTGGGAAAATTCTGACCCCAGGGGCTCATTTTCTGGTGTCATATCTTTTTGTCTTTCCATACTGTTCTTGAGGTTATTATGGCAAGAATACTGTAATCATTTATATTTCCTCTTCCAGTGGAAGAAAGGCATTGCTCCTTCTTTCTTTGAGCTTTGCAAGCCCCTTTGCCAGAACAAGGCTGTGTTCAATAAAAAGGAACTACTTCCACTTAATTTCCCTAAAAGAAATCCGTTGCTTTTCAGTGTATCTTTAAAATTCATTTGCCTGTTCTCTCCAAAGTAAGACCCCAAATTTGGATAGGTTTGACTAGGGGAAATGACAACAGTCTGGTTTTTGGATTGTTTCTTAGACAATTATCACAATTCTGTGTGATCTGTTGAATAATGTTAGCTAACAAATGGTAGAGAATGCGCTTAAGCAAGGTTTCCAGATCATCTCTTCCAAAATGGATACTTCTGTGGAAGGAGTTAATAATTTCCCAGACTTGAGAGTCATGGTATACTATTTGAAGCTGCTCGGCCTGTAACCACCCACATGACCCAATCTCCCAGCTTCACTCAGCATACTGGAAACATACCTTTACAGTTTAATTTGGAATCAAGGAATCCATGAGGGAAAAGGGGGCAGATAGCAACAGCAGGAAAAGCTGCCCTAGTGGCTAGTTTTCCCTCCTTATCAGATTTCCTATTATCCTGGGCCTCCTTTACTTCTTTTGGTGACCCTTACAATGGATGACAGATACTTTAACAGGAACTTTGATCACCTCCAGGAACCTGAGAATGAATTTTATGAGTTTAACAAGAGAGCTTTGGGCGCTGATCATCTTTTCCTTCCAGACTGCTGCATGAATATGCAGAAAGAGGAAAATATATTCACAGACTGAATAGATAGAAACCACCTTTCCCTCACCTAATTCCAGAGCTCTTATCGTTGAAAACTTAAACCTTTTGGGCTGAGTCCCTAGGAGAAAAGACCCCCCACTTTGCTGATTTTTTATGGATGCACTATAACATGTCTCAATTTCCTCTCTTCCTTCCCAACAAACCGCTGCTATCTATGTAACCATGCTTCCTCTGGGTCAAAGGGGGGTGCATTAGATACAGCAAGAGTGCAACTCATCAATGACTTTCATGCACTGGTGGCCTAAGGGGAAAATATCTAAAGGGGAAAAAAATGTCTGACAGATTGCTTATTTTATTTCTGGAGTGTCAAGAAGAAGGGCATGATATTGGGTGATACTTCCACCTGCCATCCATCTATTCCCTTTAGTCTCCGAGACTGCTTGCACCTGGTGATATGTGTACATCATTGTGGGCTGGCCCAGGGTCAGCTTGGAGGTCTTGTTAACCACAAGAATTGTAGCTGTTACTGCCCAGAGGCAAACGAGACACCCTTTGGTAAACTTGTCTATTTGTTTTGAGAGGTAAGCCTTAGGTTGTTATGTTATTTGTCCCAACATCCCAAGAGAGATTCCTATCCTTTCAGAGACATATACCCTGAAAGACTTCCACGTTCAGGAGACATAAAGTTTAAGTCATAATATAGCCTCTTTCAGGGTGTTAAGGGTAAACTTGTAGATCTCATATCAGCCGAGTGGTCTTTCCCCATTCCTTCTTAATTTTTCATATGGCGGATTGGGCCAGATTCCATGACCAGGAACCAAGTTCCAGAAAAATCCAGTCAACCTTAAAAATCCTCTAAGCAGTTTCCTCATTTGGGGATGAGTTCAGTTCAGTCGCTCAGTCGTGTCCGACTCTCCGCGACCCCATGAATCACAGCACGCCAGGGCTCCCTGTCCATCACCAATTCCCGGAGTTCACTCAAACTCATGTCCATCGAGTCGGTGATGTCATCCAGCCATCTCATTCTCTGTCGTCCCTGTCTCCTCCCACCCCCAATCTCTCCTAGCATCAGACTCTTTGCCAATGAGTCAACTCGTCGCAAGAGGTGGCCAAAGTATTGGAGTTTCAGCTTTAGCATCAGTCCTTCCAATGAACACCCAGGACTGATCTCCCTTAGAATGGACTGGTTGGATCTCCTTGCAGTACAAGGGACTCTCAAGAGTCTTCTCCAGCACCACACTTCAAAAGCATCAATTCTTCGGTGATCAGCTTTCTTCACAGACCAACTCTCACATCCATACATGAACACTGGAAAAACCATAGCCTTGACTAGACGAACCTTGGTTGGCAAAGTAATATCTCTGCTTTTAAATATGCTATCTAGGTTGGTCATAACTTTCCTTCCAAGGAGTAAGCGTCTGTTAATTTCCTGGCTGCAATCAGCATCCGCAGTGATTTTGGAGCCCCCCAAAATAAAGACTGACACCGTTTCCACTGTATCCCCATCTATTTCCCATGAAGTGATGGGACCAGATGCCATGGTCTTTCTTTTCTGAATGTTGAGCTTCAAGCCAACCTTTTCACTCTCCTCTTTCACTTTCATCAAGAGGCTTTTGAGTTCCTCTTCACTTTCTGCCTTAAGGGTAGTGTCATCTGCATATCTGAGGTTATTGATATTTCTCCCAGCAATCTTGAGTCCAGCTTGTGATTCTTCCAGCCCAGCGTTCCTCATGATATACTCTGTATATAAGTTAAATAAGCAGGGTGACAATATACAACCTTGACATACTCCTTTTCCTATTTGGAAGCAGTCTGTTGTTCCATGTCCAGTTCTAACTGTTGCTTCCTGACCCTGCATACAGGTTTCTCCAGAGGCAGGTCCGGTGGTCTGACATTCCCTCTCTTTCAGAATGTTCCACAGTTTATTGTGATCCACACAGTCAAAGGCTTTGGTATAGTCAATGAAGCAGAAATCGATGTTTTTCTGGATCTCTCTTGCTTTCTCCATGATCCAGCGGATGTTGGCAATTTGATCTCTGGTTCCTCTGCCTTTTCTAAATCCTGCTTTAACATCTGGAAGTTCACGGTTCACATATTGGTGAAGCCTGGCTTTGGGGATAGGAGGTATTTAACCTGAGAGATTTCCTCTGGAGGTCAGGCAGGATTTTTCTTTCTGTAATTATAAATGTACAGTAACTTACTGAATTTCAACTTTTATTGTGATTGGAGACAATGTTTTTTGGCTATTTATAAAAATAAAGAGTTTCACCACATCATTTAGCAAAAGTGATGAATACCTCTATTATAAACTCCACTTAATATGCCACTTTTTGTAAAGTTTTATCTCAATTCTAACAACTTTTACTTCCATTAGGACTCCATCGACAACCCATGCTTTAACGAGGAATTTTGGAAAGTTTAGTTACCTTTTATCTCACAATCATTTTAGTCAATTTTGTTATAAAATTTTCCGTATCCCCAGTGAGGCTTCCCAGGTGGTGAAGTAATAAACAATCCACCTGTCATTGCAGGGTAAGGGAGGATGTAGTTTCAATCCTTGGGCCAGGAAGATCCGCTTTGGTAGAAAATGGCTACCCACTGGAGTATTCTTGCATGGAAAATTTCATGAACAGAGGATCCTAACAGTCTACAGTCTAAGGTACTCTGAAGAGTTTGACACAACTGAGTGACTGATCACACACACAAACCCACGGAGGGGTTGAATCAAAGGACTCAGGCCTTTTCATCAATCAGGCAACTTGATGAATTGTCCTAACTGTTTTGCAATTTCAGTGTAATTTTCTTCCAGCCTTTTAATTAAGTATATAAACCAGGATAAATAGAATAGTGTTGTATGGTAATCTTCAATGTAGGGGGACTGTTTGTATCAAAGCACTTTCTTTAAAACCCATCAATGCTTAATAATCACATAAGACTTCTTCTTTTTTTTTTTTTTTTTGAGATGTGTCCTTTAAAATTGTTCTACTTTTGGGTAAAAGTCCATGGACATACTCTATCTTCATATTTTTATTGTTATTTTTGCTCATATTTCCTTGCTAAGCAACCTATGTCATTCTATGCTGTGCTAAGTCGTTTCAGTAGTGTCCAACTATGTGAGACCCTGTGGACTGCAACCTACCAGGCTCTTCTGTTCGTGGTATTGTCCAGGCAAGGACACTGGAGTGGGCTGCCATTTCCTTCTCTAGATACTCCCCACCCAAGGAGCGAACTCACGACTTTTAAGTTTCCTGCATTGTCTAGTGGTTTCTTTACCACTTAGCACCATCTGTGAAGCAAACTAATTAGCATCAATTATTCTGATGTATTTATTAGAATTTAAAGGCCACTTTAGAGAAAGCAGGGATCACAAATAAGCCTTCCCAAAATGTTTACTTTGGTTTGTTTTAAACCACAGGGAAATTTTTAGGATGATATATATTAAAGTATATAACCATAACATAATCTTTAAAATGGTATATATAATATGTTATCATGAGTTGTTATACATATATAATATACAAATGTAAATAGGTAGAATATGCATATATATGTATGCTAAGTATATATACATTTAATAAACATATTTATATATGTGTGTGTATATACCTTGTGTATGTATACATATCTTGTTTTTAATTTTTTTTCCGATAATTTTTTTATTCATACCTTGGTAATTTTTTATTTTATTTTATTGGAGGCTAATTACTCTACAATATTATATTGGTTGGTTTTGCAATACATTGACAGGAATCCGCCCCAGGTGTACATGTTTTCCCCATCTTGAACCCCCCTCATCCCATCCCATCCCTATGGGTCATCCCAGTGCTCCAGCCCGAGCATCCTGTCTCATGCATTGAACCTGGACTGGCGATTTATTCCACATATGATAATATACAAGTTTCAATGCTGTTCTCCCAAATCATCCCACCCTTGACCTCTCCCACAGAGTCCAAAAGACTGTTCTATACACCTGTGTCTCTTTTGTTGTCTCATATACAGGGTTATCATCTTTCTAAATTCCATATATATACGTTAGTATACTGTATTGATGTTTTTTCTTTCTGACTTACTTCACTCTGTATAATAGGCTTCAGTTTCATCCACCTCATTAGAACTGATTCAAAAGTATTTTTTTAATGGCTGAATAATACTCCATTGTGTATATGTACCAAAGCTTTCTTATCCATTCATCTGCAGATGGACATCTACGTTGCTTCCATATCCTCGCTATCATAAACAGTTCTGCAATGAACACTGGAGTACATGTGTTTCTTTCTAATCTTGTTTCCTCGGTGTGTATGCCCAGGAGTGCAATTGCTGGGTCGTATGGCAATTCTATTTCCAGTTTTTTAAGGAATCTCCACACTGTTCTCCATAGTGGCTGTACTAGTTTGCATTCCCACCAACAGTGTAAGAAGATTCCCTTTTCTCCACACCCTCTCCAGCATTTGTTGCTTGGAGACTTTTGGATAGCAGCCATTCTGACTGGTGTGAAATGGTAAAGGAATTATCGAAGGCATGATTTCAATGAACGCAGACATTTGCATCTTCACAAACACCAAAAAGCACTAAATTCATTAACTTGTCATGCCTGGTTTTCTCTAAATCGCTGTCATCTTCTGATGTTCCAGTCTTCTTCTTTGTTGCAAGAAGTCCTATATCCTGGCACCTTCCTTACTTCTTCTGAGAGAAAAGTCTCTCAGAAAGATCTGAGAGGATACTTCCTGGGCTTAAGTCCACATGAAGTCCTTGGATTACAACAGAATTCTCAGCTTTGAGATGATCCTTATTTTTTTTTTCCCCAGTAGACAAAATACAAAGTTTTCAATCATTATAAACACAAAATAAAACCAAATCTTAAGAAGAGATATTTAGCAGGTAGCTCAGAAATAAAGAATCTACTTGCAATCTAGGAGACGTGGGTTTGACCCCTGGAGTCAAAGAGTCAGACAGGACTCAACTATCAAACAACAAAACTATATACTATGAGAGGGCTTTCCTGGTCGCTCAGGCAGTAAAGAATCCACCTGCAATGCAAGAGACTTGGGCTGAATGCCTGGGTTGGGAACATCCCATGGAGGAGGGCAGGGCAACCCACTCCACTGTTCTTGCCTAGAGAATTCCCATGGACAGAAGAACCTGGTGGGCTACAGTCCATGTGGTAGCAAAGAGTTGGACACAACTGAACCACTAAACTACAATAAAGTTATATTTATACTACTGAGAAGAAGGAGCCTGAAGGAGTCTTTTGGGGCTAGGAAAGAAAACAACAGTCTCAAAGGCCCTTGCTGAATCACCTAACTTCGGAGAAAACAAAACAGAACTTTAGGTCCCACCCTGATGCTCCAGGACGGTTGCATCTACCTGGGACTTATCAACCCCTGTCCAGAGGCCTTCAACCCGCTGCACCTGCCCTGAAGACTTATCACCCCCTGGCCGAAAACTTTCCACTCCCTCAGTTCAGTTCAGTTCAGTCGCTCAGTCATGTCCAACTCTTTGTGACCACATGAATCACAGCACGCCAGGCCTCCAGGTCCATCAGCAACTCTTGGAGTTCACTCAAACTCACGTCCATCGAGTTGGTGATGCCATCCAGACATCTCATTCTCTGTCGTCCCCTTCTCCTCCCGCCCCCAATCCCTCCCAGCATCAGAGTCTTTTCCAGTGAGTCAACTCGTTGCATAAGGTGGCCAAAGTATTGGAGTTTCAGCTCCCTACCCCTGCCCAAAAGACTTATCATCCTCTGCCCAACTACAAATGTCATCTCAGCTAAAGAATATGCAAACCTTCCCGCCTGATTAACGCTTTCCTTATCGCTTCCACAAACCTCCCTATAAATATGGAGTCTGCCTGATCCCTTTTGAAGTGATGGGACCAGATGCCATGTTCTTTGTTTTCTGAATGTTGAGCTTCAAGCCAACATTTTCACTCTCCTCTTTTACTTTCACCAAGAGGCTTTTGAGTTCCTCTTCACTTTCTGCCATAAGGGTAGTGTCATCTGCATATCTGAGATTATTGATATTTCTCCCAGCAATCTTGATTCCAACTTGTGCTTCTTCCAGCCCAGCATTCCTCATGATGTACTCTGCATATAAGTTATATAAGCAAGTTGATAATATACAGCCTTGACGCACTCCCTTTCTTATTGGGAACCAGTCTGTTGTTCCATGTACAGTTCTGACTGTTGCTTCCTGACCTGCATACAGGTTTCTCAAGAGGCAGGTCAGGTGGTCTGGTATTCCCATATCTTTCAGTATACTTGCCTTGAGAACGCCAAAACATGAATAGAAACAAATAAAAATGAAAACACAACAACCCCAAATCTATGGGACAGTGTAAAAGCAGTGCCAAGGGGACGCTTCATAGGCTTACTTCAAGAAAGAAGAAAAAAGTCAAATAAATAGCCTAACTCTACACCTAATGCAATTTGAAAAGGAAGAAATAAAGAACCCCAGTGATAGCAGAAGGAATGAAATATTGAAAATTAGGGCAGAAATAAATGCAAAAGACCTATATATAGAAAACTATAAATCACTGGTAAGAGAAATCAAAAGGACACTAATAGATGAAGAAATATACCTTGTTCATGGATCGGAAGAATCAATAGAGTGAACACGGGTATACTACCGAAAGCAATCTATAGATTCAATGCAATCCCAATCAAGCTACCCACGGTATTTTTCACAGAGCTAGAACAAATAATTTCACAATTTATATGGATATAAAAATTCTCGAATAGCCAAAGCAATCTTGAGAAAGAGGAATGAAACTGGAGGAATCAACCTGCCTGACTTCAGGCTCTACTAAAAAGCCACAGTCATCTAGACAGCATGGTACTGGCAAAAGACAGAATTATAGATCAATGGAACAGAATAGAACGCCCAGAGATAAATCCACGCACCTATGAACACCTTCTCTTTGACAAAGGAGGCTAGAACTTATACAGTGGAGAAAAGACAATGTCTTAACCAGTGGTGTTTGGAAAACTGGTCTACCACTTGTTAAAGAATGAAACTAGAACACTTTGTAACACCATACACAAAAATAAACTCAAAATGGATTAAAGATCTAAACGTAAGACCAGAAACTGTAAAACTCCTACAGGAGAACATAGGCAAAACACTCACCGACATAATCACAGCAGGGTCCTCTATGACCCACCTCCCAGAATATTGGAAATAAAAGCAGAAATAAACAAATGGGACCTAATTAAAATTAAAAACTTCCGCACAGCAAAGGAAACTATAAGCAAGGTGAAAAGACCGCCTTCAGAATGGGAGAAAATAATAGCAAATAATGCAACTGACAAATAATTAATCTCAAAATTATACAAGCAACACCTGCAGCTCAATTCCACAAAAATAAGCGACTCAATAAAAAATGGGCCAAGAACAAAATAAACATTTCTCCGAAAAAGACATACAAATGGTTAACAAACACATGAAAAGGGGTTCAACATCATTCATTATTAAAGAAATGTAATTCAAAACCACAATGAGATACCATTTCACACCAATCAGAATGGCTGCTATCCAAAAGTCTACAAGCAATAAATGCTGGAGGGGTTGTAGAGAAAAGGGATCTCTCTTACACTGTAGGTGGGAATGTAAACTAGTACAGCCACTATGGAGAACAATGTGGAGATTCCTTAAAAAACTGGAAATAGAACTGCCATTCAGTTCAGTTCAGTTCAGTCGCTCAGTCGTGTCCGACTCTCCGCGACCCCATGAACTGCCATAGGACCCAGCAATTGCACTTCTGGGCATACACACCAAGGAAACCAGAACTGAAAGAGACACATGTACCCCAATGTTCATCGCAGCACTGTCGGTAATAGCGAGGACGTGGAAACTACCTAGATGTCCATCTGCAGACGAATGGATAAGAACGCTTTGGCACGTATTCACAAGGGAATTTTACTGAACAATTTAAAATAATGCATTTGGATCAGTTCTCACGAGGTGATGATAAAGGACAGTCTTTTGGACTTTTGGGAGAAGGCAAGGCTGTGATGTTCGGAGAATGGCAATGAAACATGAATATTATCATACGTGAAACGAATCGCCAGTTCACGTTGGATTCATGATACAGGGTGCTCGGGGTGCACTGGGATGACCCAGAGGGATGGGAAGGGAAGGGAGGTGGGAGGGGTTTCAGGGTAGGGAACATATCTTCACCCTGGCCGGATTCATGCCAACGTATGGCAAAACTAATACGATAGTGTAAAGCAATAAGCCTCCAATTTAAGTAAATTTTTATTAAAAATTGTCAACATCCTTTCAGTTCAATTCAGTCGCTCAGTCGTGTCCAAGTCGTGATCTTTGCGACCCCTTAGATCATCAGAAAAGCAAGAAAGTTCCATAAAAAAATCTACTTATGTTTTATTGACTATACCAAAACCTCTTACTGTATGGATTATAACACACTCTGGAAAATTTTGAACAGATGGGAAAACCAGACTACCTTACCTGTATGTCAAGGCTGTATACAGCCAACCTGCTTATTTCAGTTATATTCAGAATACATCATGCAAAATGCCGGGATGGATGAAGCTCAAGCTGGAATCCAGATTGCTGGGAGAAATATCAATAGCCTCAAATACGCAGATAACATCACCCTTATGGCAGAAACCGAGGAAGACCTAAAGATCCTCTTGATGAAAGTGAAAAAAGAGAGGGGAAAAAGTTGGCTTACCGCTCAACTTTCAGAAAACTAAGATCATGACATCTAGTCCCATCACTTCAGGCATATAGATGGGAAAACAATAGAAACAGTTGAAAGACTTTAGCTTTTTGGGGGTGCTTCTAAATCACCGCAGATTTTGGGTGCAGCCATGCACCCAAAAAGTTGCCTGCTCCTTGGAAGAAAAACTATGACCAACCTAGAGAGCATGATAAAAAGAAGAGACATTACTGTGCAAGCAAATGTCCATCTAGACAAAGTTCTGGTTTTTCTAGTAGTCGTGGATGGATGTTACAATCGGACTATGAAGCTGAGCACTGAAGAACTGATTCTTTTGGACTATATTGTGTTCACTTCTCTAAACGTTTTGGAGAAGACTCTTGAGATTCCGTTGGACTGCAAGGAGATCCAACCAGTCAATCCTAAAGAAAATCAACCCTGAATCTTCGTTGGAAGGACTGATTCAGAAGGTAAAACTCCATTAATTTGGCCCCCTGATATGAAGAAGTGACTCATTGGAAAAGATCCTGACACTGGAGAAGATTGAGGGGAGGGGAAGAAGGGGATGACAGAGTATGAAATTGTTCGATGGCAACACTGACTCGATGAACATGATTTTAGCTTTGGATGCTGGTGATGGACAGGAAAGCCTGTTGTGCTGCAGTCTGTGGGGTAACAAAGAGTTGGACATGAATGAGCAACTGGATGGAACCTCTAACTTCACATTTTCCTTGTCTAGAGCAATAAGGAATGCATTGGAAATCTGTAACACTAAGAGGAAATTATAAACTTGAGACCCATCTATGTGTGTTTCTTATCTAGGAACAGGCTGTTTTTGCCTTGAACAAGACTGTCACTGAATAGCAGAGCTACAAACTTCTCACACAAGGAAATATGACTTTTCTTCTTGTCTTAACCATGTTGTCCTGCCTGCTTTTATGTCACAGGTATAAGAAGCTAAATATTCCATTATATTCCACAATTTTTTCCATAGAAAGAAAGTGAATCTTGTTCATATTCAATCCCATCAAGCTACAGGTCCTTTCTGAGATTATATTAAAAAGGGTCAGTGTCCCATTTCTGAAGAAGTTGTACAGTATTAGTGACGTTTTCAGAGTCATTTAAGATATTTGCCTATTTCATATTTTTAAAAGATTGATAAGAGGTCATGTGGGTGGTCTTAAATTTCTCCACGAGAAACACATAAGAAGTACTGATGGAGGTATCTGGATCCTCAGGGAAAGATGTGAGTCATGTAGAAAGATGCAAGGATGGCCTGCACTGTGGCATATTTGAAGGTGTCAGAAGCAGTGGGCTGGACTGTGGATTGCTATAATAAAGCAAAAGGGGATGGCCAATGAAGTCATCAGTAATCCTTTCAGGACTCAAAGGAAAAAGTTGAAATGTGTGCTTTAGACTTGTGATCAAGCAGGATCATCACCTGTAGGCAGTTTATATAATGAGGTGAGAGACTTAATGAGAACATGCTGGGAGAAATAGAGCCTTATTGATATCTATGAAAAATGAAATATTTACAAGGGTTTCTGATTTACCATCAGAATTTTCCCCATACTACCTTGTCAACCAGCCAGCTCATAGCCTATTTTCCCATGGCCTTTCTTTATTTCAGACACGCCTCTGAAGCTTGGTTTCCCTGTGCTTTTGCATTTTATATGACTTTTATTTTCTTGAGAGCCTAGAGTATGCAAGAAGAGTTATTATAAAGTGGGCCATTTAGTGACAGGAAGTAATTTACCAAAAATTAGTACAATTTAAAAAGTGAGAGACGTGTCATAATAGTAAAATGCGTTTCCACAATATCCTGTACCAAATACTGTTACCATTAAATATTCTCAGTTGATTATGTCTTTGTCCTGATGTGCTGCAGTACAGAGTCTGTCCTTTAGATGAAACATTGAGAGATCTTGTTGACATAATTTCTCGACTTGGTAGATGACTTAAAGGTCTGAAATCTTTACCAGTACTTGTAACGTGTCTGAGGCATGGCTTTAGGTGTTAACAGTAAAATTGCCTGGAGCTGTGGCTTTGCTGTTCATCACAGACCTTGCTGGATTGAGCGTCACGTGCATTTCCACTTGTTGGGCCCCTTCAATTCGGACTGGATTGTATTCCTTTTTTTTTTTTTTTTTAGGTATGTAGTTTGCAAACTGGATTGGTAGGCTCCAGGGGTTCTCAGGATTCCAGAGTACTGGTGATAAGAATGGCGGCCATAAACTACAAATTCTGCTGTAGAGTAGGTACCACGAGTAGGCCTATTAAACCCGCTGGGGGAAAGGCCCAAGTAGCTCCCATAGTTTGGAAGATTTGTGATCCCCAGCAGCAGGCTTCCCCATGGCTAGTGAAGACTAGTGTCTTGGTTAGAAAAACTTTAGAGGGGCATGGGTGCCATGATATCACCACATTGTGACATCACTAAAGCAATAGGCAGCAATGCCTTGATCACTGTTGCCTCATAGGGATTTAGAAAGAGATCTATGGTAATGATAAAAGGAGGTATCTTTTTACAAAGTCATGCTTTTTTCTTGATACGCTTATTTTCTTCTACTGCTTCATATAAATTGTGCTCATTCTAATATTTCCTAGATCAATTTACCCATGAATTAGAAATATGTTCTTACCCATTGAATCTCTAATAAACAGTGAAAACTCTTACGGAGCATTAGCAATCTGTGAGGATCAGTTTCCTTTATGGAGAACTTAGGCAAGAAAAGGAGGCCTCATTAGAAATACAAAGCCACTTTTCAAGAGAAAGTGGGTGTATTGCTTTTCTAGGGTTGCCATAACAAGGTGTTCCCAGGTAGCTTAAATAAATATTTTCTAAAACTTCTGGGCATCAAGTCAGTAATCAAAGTGTCAGCAGATACATTTTCTTATGGATTGTGACTGGCCATATTCTGGTTTTGTTTTCACTAGTAATGGCTCTGTGGTGTCCAGGACTGATATCCTTTTCTTATAAAGAACCAGTCATATTAACCCAACTACCTATTTAGAGGTCCAATTTCCAAATAGGGTCAGAACAAAATGACAGTACAGAGATTTAGGTCCTCAACATACAAATTTCGAGAGAATACAATTCCTCATAATATTGCTTTTCTTCTTTCCACTTGTATATTCTTCTGTCTCCCAAAATTCACCCTACTAACCAGGTCTCCTGAACCCAGAAAGCAGATGCGTAAGAAAAATAATTTCTTCTGTAGTAAAGCAAATGAAACAAATTTCAATTTTTTTTAACCTCTCCACAAAGACATAAGGGAAAGACTTTTGCTGAGCCATGAAAGATGCTAGGATTCTTGGCTTTCTGAGAAGAACCAGTGATGAGGCTTGATCGCTCAGAGCTTTTGAGCGATTAAGTTTTATTAAAGTGTAAGAGAGATAAAGAAAGCTTCTGACATCAGAAGGGGGCAGAAGGAGTGTCCCCCTGCTAGCCTGTAACAGTATGTTATATACCTATCAGCAGGCTGCTAATTAGAGAAAGGGAATGTCTCAAAACTCAAGTGGCACGAGGCCCCTCACACACAATATACATTTTGAAATAACAATCTAAATGTCAAGAAATATCAATAACCACAGATATGTGGTACATCACTGACTCAATGGACATGAGTTAGAGTGAACTCTGGGAGTTGGTGATGGACAGGGACGCCTGGCGTGCTGTGATTCATGGGGTCGCAAAGAGACGGACACGACTGAGCGACGGAACTGAACTGAACCACCCTTATGGCAGAAAGCTCAGAAGAGCTAAAGAGACTCTTGATGAAAGCCAAAGAGGAGAGTGAAAAGTCGGCTTAAAACTCACCATTCAGAAAACTAAGATAGTGGCATCCAGTTCTATCACTTCATGGCAAACAGATAGGGAAACAAAAGAAACATTGAGAGACTTCATTATTTTGGGCTCTAAAATCACTGCAGATGGTGACTGCAGCCATTAAAATTACAAGATGATTGCTCCTTGGAAGAAAAGTTATGATCAACCTAGAGTGCATATTAAAAAGCAGAGCCATTACCTTGTAAGAAATGTTCATCTAGTCAAAGTTATGGTTTTTCCAATAGTCACGTATGGATGTGAGAGTTGAACTATAAAGAAAGGTGAGCACCAGAGAATTGCTGCTTGTGAACTGTGGTGTTGGAGAAGACTCATGAGAGTCCCTTGGATTGAAAGGAGATCGATCAAGTCCAAGGAAATCAGTACTGAATATTCATTGGAAAGACTGATGATGAAGCTGAAACTCCAATATTTTGGTCACTTGATACAAAAAAACTGACTCACTGGACAAAACCCTGATGCTGGGAAAGATTGTAAGCTGGAGGAGAAGGGGACGACAGAGGATGAGATAGTTGGATTGCATCACCAACTCTATGGACATGAGTTTGAGTAACTTCTGGGAGTTGGTGATGGACAGGGAAGCCTGGTGTGCTGCAGTCCATGGGGTGGCAAAGAGTTAGACATGACAAGCAACCGAACTGAACTGGCACAAGGTGAGTCATCCTGGGCTATAAAATTATTGGCATGATTCTTGAAGTAAGGCTGGTTTCTCAACAAATATACATTAATAAATATACATTTATAACAAATGTACATGTATACATTAATAAATATACATGTGTAACAAATATACATTAAGTCTCATTAACATAGATTAGGAGAACAACTGTATGAATAAAACATAATGGTTTGTTGAGGCATCATTGGTTCTGAGTCTTAGGGGGAATCGAGGTAAAGAAAGATAGAGTCTAGTGTGTAAATACATAGCTCATTAACATAGCTTCAGAAAAACGTTTCCATAGGAAAAATGCATTGGTTAAGGTTTGAGAAAAGTTAAGTTCAGGTATAACCTGGTGTCATCATAGCAATACAGAATTTTAAAAGAAACCTTTTAATTGTGTATAGAGAACAGAAAATAATCTGACACTTACAGTTTGTTTCCTCCTGCTTCTTAAGAGAGAGGTAAAAAATGTCTGATACTTGAAGCCTATTTCTTCCATTTGGAGACCCCTAAACTCGCTTCCCATTATCCTCTCAAAGGGATGTATTTCAAATATGAATCTTAACTGTTGACTACGCTAAAGCCTTTGACTCTGGATCACAACAAACTGTGGAAAATTCTTCAAAAGATGTAAATACCAGAATGCCTTGCCCATATCCTGAGAAATCTATATGCAGATTTAGAAGCAGCAGTTAGTAACAGACATGGAAGAACAGACTGGTTCCAAATTGGGAAAGGAATACCTTAAGGCTGAATATGGTCATCTTATTTAACTTACATGCAGAGTACATCATGTAAGTAGCAGGGCTGGATGAAGAACAAGCTGGAATCAAGATTACAGGGAGAACTATCAGTAACCTCAGTTATGCACATGACACCAACCTTAGGGCAGAAAGTGAAGGGTAACTGGTTGAAAGACCATCTGGTTTAAAGTGAGAGAAGAGAGTTTCTAAAAACTAAGATCATGGGTTCCTTCACCTCATGACAAATAGACGAATAAACAATGGAAACAGTAACAGACTTTATTTTCTTGGGACACAAAAATCACTGCAGATGGGTGACTTCAGACATGAAATTAAAAGATGTCTGCTCTTTGAAGAAAAACTATGACATACCAGGACAGTGTATTAAAAAGCAGACGAATCACCTTTCTGACAAATGGCTGTTTAGACAAAGCTAAAGTTTTGCCGTAGTCACGCATGGATGCGAACATTGGACCATAACAAAGATGAGTGTGGAAGTAATTAATTTTGAACTGTGATGTTTCAGAAGATTCTTGAGAGTTCCTTGGACAGCAGGGAGATCACACCAGTCAATCCTAAATCAGTCCTGAATATACCTTGTGAGGACTGATGCTGAAGCTCAACTCTAGTACTTTGGCCACCTGATGTGAAGAGCCACCTCATTAGAAAAGTCCCCGATAGTGGGAAAGATCAAAGGCAGGAAGAGAAGGGGACAACAGAGGACGAGATGGTTGGATGACATTGATGACTCAATGGTAAGGAATTTGAGCAAGTTTCAGGAGATGGAGAAGGACAGAGAAACCTCTGTACAGTCAGTGGGGTCACAAAACTTCAAACAGAACTGAGTGATTAAACTGATCCTATCAAACCCAGTTCATTAGAAAATTTTCAAAATAATATTTAATCCTCAAAGAAGATTGAATGATGACATTTATCAGAGTTATTTTCTCTTAAATTCACCTGATAATTGGGGTAGCCATCAGGGTTTGCTAATTTGTTTTTACAGAAGAATGATAAACTTCATATAATTTTAAGACTGAATGCCATTTTGGAATGAGACATTCTCTCAGATAGTCTGTTCCCAGACTATTCTGTACACAGAATTGAGAGATAAATTGCTACTGTTATCAAATTCCCATGTGCCCGACATAGTTAGGCCAAACAATATCAGAAACACTGGAGTTTAAAACAGAGTTTTATTGCAGGGTCATGCAAGGAAATGGGTGACTTATGTCTTTAAAAATCCTGAACTCTCCAAAATCTTTCAACAAAGCCCACTTATTGGAAAGATGAGGGAGGAGTGTGATTAGCTGTGGCAGACTTCGTGTAAGATCCTTTGTTCTTGAAGTAAGGTCATGGTGAGGTAGCTGCGTTTCTGTGAAACTCTAGCTAGGCAAATATTATTCCCTATGCTGAAAGAAAGGTTCTAAGCTTGAGAAGGTCACGGGTTAGTGTTGCCTAGTATCAGCCTGTCAGCCAGCACGTTCTCACACTGATATTGGCACCATATGAGACAAATGTCATGTCAAGGTAAACTCTCAGTGAAACACATGGTATGAGCATGTCAATGTGAAAAGTTGAGGAAAGAGCAGGTGGGGGCAGTATGTGTGGGCCCCTCCACCGGTGTCTGCATGTGAAGGAGAAAACAGGGATGAAGAAAGTGCGATGGGCTGTTTGCATGCAGGGACCTGGGGTCAGTGACAGACAGGAGTTGCCCTAGGGGCAATTTAGAGACTGAGGGTTTTCAGGCTCCAAAGTCTAGGGAATAGCCATCCTTCCAAGATGCCCCATTTATTGTGCCAAAGGTCTTGACATGAATTCGTTCCTTTATCTGAGGTCTTGTTCTAAGCTGTGGAAGGCTTAGGGACAAAGGTGTGGGTCTGTACCTGAGGGAGGGTCGGACCAGCTCTCAGGAGCAGAATCTTTGCTGTTGTCATGTCTGAAGGAGATCTGAAGCATGCAGCTCTCACAGGGACACTGGATTTTACGTGAGCCTCTTAGATATCCCCCAGCCAAAATGTGAGCTGGGTTCTGTGGACCATGAGCTGTATAGACTGTTGGTCCTTTAATGGACAGGAACCTGGTGGACCGGAGTCAACCGATGAGAAAGTAAAGGAGAGAGAAAGAGGCTGATATTCCTTGGTTTACACAGAAAGCCAATAAAGCCCCTGGCACGGGGCTTGCTCTGTTCACGAAGGCCTCAGGCATCCTCCTGATGGCGTGAAGGCACAGAACGCCTTCTCGGGAGGGTCATAGAAGCCTGGGCAGGAAAGTGAACACAGAGAGCCTCTACGCTCCAGGAATTAGTCTGAAAAACAGAGCGGGGTACAGAGAGAGAGAGAGAAAGCAAGACACGGGGACCAAAGCTCTGGTGTTTTATTCAACATTGTGTAGGTATTTATACTGTCTTCAGTTCAGTTCAGTTCAGTCGCTCAGTCGTGTCCGACTCTTTGCGACCCCATGAATCACAGCACGCCAGGCTTCCCTGTCCATCACCAACTCCCAAAGTTCACTCAAACTCATGTCCATCGAGTCGGTGATGCCATCCTGTCTTACAAGCTAGCTATTTTCAGCAGAGATAGAATCAAAACGTGCAAGTTATCAAGGAAACATGAGGTCATCCATACGAAAGAGAGAGAGTTGTAAATAATCACTTTTATCATATGGTTCATAAAAAGGAAGAGGGTCCTTATCACTGTATAGAAAAACCAATGAATGAAATGCCTGGATTCCTCAGCCACCGGGAGAGGGTTGCCTCTCCTCTTAATTTCTGAGGAATTAATAAGGAACAGAGAATTCCTAACAGATCCAAAACAGCACACAGGAAGCCTTCTGTTATGCTTCCTGACAATAGAAGAACCTGGGATGTAGGCAGGTCTACCACAGCCTAGTGATGGGAGCGAAGAAAGACTTGCATTCTGCAAGTCAGTGATGCCTGGGATGGAATCAGCTGTCTTGATGCATTTGTGAGAGGAATAATGCTTTCTTCACAAGGGAGATATGAACCATGTGCCCAGACGGGATGGCTTCCCAGGGTGCCATCACTCTTGGGGTTCTGTGTCTGTGGGTTGTACTAAACTCTAGAGCCAACGGGAAGGGAGCTCACCTTACTGTGTCGTCCTCATGATCAAGGCCTTGGCAAAGACCCTAGGTGTACATGTGCACGTTCTTCATGACATTGTATCAGACACAGACCTGTCATGTTCTCTTTGGTCTTTTAGAGAACATGGTGTCTATTTGGCCTTTTCTTGTTACAGGACTATAACCCTTTGAGCGAAAGGAAAACAGTTACTAGCATTAAGCTACACAGAAAGAGCAGGGGCACCTCACTCAGAAGGTCGCAGACATGAGGACGTGCTGGACCTATGATGAAGGCGTGACATTGACAAGGAATGATCTTTGGGGGGTGCATGCTGAGAAATGGGTGTTCCATTTCAGCCGAGACAAAGTCCATGGCAATTTTTCTGTGGTTCGTGGAAAGAGAGCTCAGTGACTGGAATCATGCCAATGTGATCCTCACTTTGAACCTGTCCAAGACGATGGGAGAATACAGAACACATGCACATTACTCATCTGCCCAGGGCAAGTATTTCAAACCCTGCCCACCTCTTGAGCAAGTCAGTCATCTTCATGAGCAAATCCTGAGTTTTTAACCTTCGAGGGTGACTCATAGAGGTAGAAGTGTGGGTTGACTTGATCAACGAGGGAATGAAATAAAATAATCAGACTACAAGAAGGGCGCTTACCAAAATCCATTATCCTGGACAAGTAAATCTATCACTCTATCTATCTTTTTCCTTTAATGGGTGTGTGTGTGTATGTATGTGTGTGTGTGTTTGTGCAGCACCACAAATGAATGCGTGAGCCTTCAGAAACTTCCTGGCCAGGGATGGGAGAACAGACAGCAAATGTGGGGTGGGAATGAAGGAAAATATTTAAAACACCATATCATATAAGTAGACATGGGGAAACATGCAACTAGAATACCAGCTCCCATCAAGAATAACAACTTTCTGCCTTCTGCCTCTGTTATCTTCTTTAAGTAGGATTTGCTCACCACTCACCACCTCCACCTCTGTAATTTTGCTTGCCCATCACATCGACTGAAACCTAACGTGCCCGAGGAGGTGGGATCTGAGCTGCTTATGTGGGAAAGTCCTGAAGACCCAGAAATCTGTGCTGTATGAAAGATACCCAGAGCAATTCCCTGTCATTCAGTCTCTGGAAGTGACTCCACTGAGCTTGCACAGGAGCTGAATAAACGCTGTGGTTCTGCATCTCCAAGTTCCACTTGTCTCTCTCTGCCACTACACTTTCTATACCATATTCTGGCTTATTGGCTAGGAAGCCGACAAATGTGTGCACCACCATTGTCAGGGAACCAGGGAAAGTCACAGCAGCTGGCCTGGTGACAGACAGATAAGTGCCTCCCGGCTGTTTGCTGGAACCCAACAGTTGCATGAGCTGTGCCACTCCATTCTACTTCCTGAACGGACTCATAAGGATAGCAGAAGTTGGTTCCAGGATACAGTGTCGGACTGCTGATTGCCTGGGGCACATCGCCCTGAGTCAGGACCCGCCACACAGTGCAAGGAGAGCCTGATCACCTTTCAGCGACCAGAGAAACACTCAGAAAAGGTTTTATTCCCTTGAGTGGTCTGACAATCCTGGTGTGTGTGTGTGAGTGACTGAGGTGAATGAGAGTCCGTGCACCCCTGTCTGCAAGCTGCAGAGCCTGAGTGAGTCCCAACCTGTGGTTCCACGGTGATCAACCTCATCCAGCTTAGGGCAGCAGCAGTCTCTTGGGGGTCTACTCTCTCCCTGTGAGTCTGGTCCAGGTCAGGAGTTTATATTGACCTGCCAAGGCTAAAAGGTGCCTAAGTCTCTGAAAGGGGAGAAGCTAGGAGGATGAAAATCAGTGTTTCCATTTGTTGTGTGACATCACCTCAGGGAGGGATCTCTTCCATAATGGGGAACTTGACTTCAAAACCCAGTAGCTCAGAGTGTATGGTTAAGAATTATAAGAAAGGATTCTCTGGAGATTATGGTGTGAAATTGAGCGCTAGAAAGCTGTTCACTCTTTACACACTAGAGTGGCCCTCCTTTGTGGTTAGTTGGCACTCAGTCAGGACCTTAAATGTGTCCATTGCCCAGCAGTACATAGAGTTGTTACTGGAGACCCTGGCCACTCTGACCAATTTCCATGTATTGAA
Organism: Moschus berezovskii; assembly: GCF_049115385.1. Taxonomy (NCBI): domain Eukaryota; kingdom Metazoa; phylum Chordata; class Mammalia; order Artiodactyla; family Moschidae; genus Moschus; species Moschus berezovskii. The sequence continues at coordinate 81,571,315 of NC_142489.1, forward strand.
CAATGGCTAAAAATCGCCCACCTAAGGCCTTCCTGGGTTAGGATCTGCGTGACCGGTCAGGGACAATGGAAGCTTCTTGTGGCTCAATCAGGAAAACCAAGAAAAATTTTCATGTCAGTAAAAGGAACCACCTATCCTCCAAGGTGAGCCTGGAGACGTGCCTCTGATGCCCCCACCTTGCATCCCCATGGCTCCCTAATCAGGAGCAGCAGGTCTGCATTTATCAGACAGTCCACTGCCTCCATTGCGCCTTCTTCTCCTGAAGCTACTGAACCTGTTGTGCCCTCACTGCCAGCCACACAAGAGCCAAAGAGCAGTCATCTCTGGCTGGCTCAAGGGGCAGCTGTATGCACACTTCAAATACATCTAACAGAGACTCAGAGAGAATTGTATTGCTTCCAATGGGACTCTACAAGAGGGGGAAACTGTTCTCTCTTACCAATGGTTTTCCGTGACTGATCAACTCAACTGGAAGCATCATGCCCCCTCACACTCTGAAAAACCTCAAGTGCTGATTGATCTAGAATCCATTATCCAGAGTCACAGCCCTACTTGGGTGGACTGTCAAAAGCTTCTCTTCACCCTGTTCTACACCGAGGAGCACCAACAAATTGTGAGAGAGGCTCGGAAATGTTGTGAGGCCAATAGACGTGGGGGACTAAGCACAGGAAGCCTTAATGAAAGAAAGCCCTGTAGGGACCCCAGCATTCATGGAGTGAGAAACCAGGTGGAGAGATATAAAACACCTTAGAGACATTGCCTAGGCCATTGCAATCTCATTCCTCACCTCCCTGCACTCTGCTATTCTGTCTCCCAGTGGTGTATAAATTGTCTACAAAATAATGCTTGCAAGGCGCCTAGTGGCCTGGCAGGGACACAGTTCTGTGGACTATCCCCACTTGAAGATATGGATTTAGATTTCATTGAAGTCACTACAACCTGAGGATTCAGATACATTTGAGTTTACCTCTGCGCCTTTTCGTGGTGGGTAGAGAACTTTGAATGAGAAGAAGAAAAGCAAGAAAAGTGACTAAAGTACTCCTTAGAGACATAGTCCCCAGGTATGGAATGTCTTTGATCATAGGGTCAAACAATAGACTGTCAATTGTAGCTGAGACAACCCAACAGGTGGCAAGGGCTTTGATGATCTGGTGGAAACTGCATACTGCCTACTGCCTCCAGAGTTCAGGGGAAGCAGAATATATGAACAGAAACCTCACACAAACCCTGGCCAAGCTAGGTCAGGAGACCAGCTTACGATGGGTAGACATATTACCCATGGTCCTTTTGAAGGTAAGATGTTAACCCAGGTTCAGTTCAGTTCAGTTCAGTTCAGTCACTCAGTTGTGTCCGACTCTCCGTGACCCCGTGAATCACAGCACGCCAGGCCCCCCTGTCCAGGTTAGGGATACGGTTTCCCCCTTTTGAAATCTTGTTTGAATGACTGCCCCCATTGGTCAACTTAAGACGGGACACCAAAAACTGGGAGACTTAAATTTACATAAATAGTTGCAAGAATTTGGACACACCATCTCCCAAATACACAAATGGGTCATGGATATGATACCCATATCGTTAGTCATAACAGTACACCACCACAAACACGAGGACCAAGTACGTGTACAAGACTGGAAGAAGGAGCCCTTGAAATCAGTGTGGAGAGGATCCTATTCTGTAGTTTTAACCACTCCACCTGCTCTCAAGGTGACAGGAAAATTGCTTGGATTCATCACTTCAGAGTCGATCTTTGTGGTCCAACCCATAGCTCAGGAAAGTGGGAAGCAGCCCTCGATCTGGATGCACATCCCTGAACTGCAGCTGACCTTGCAAAGATGGAAACAATGATCCCAAAGTCCTGCTCTGGCCACACCAGAAGCTGGACAGTCAGTGAACGGCTGAAGCTTAAGAAACCAGCAGGACCAGTGAACTATGGATGCATTGGCTCTTAATTGGACTGGGGCTCCCTCTATTTATCTTAGTCAAAATAACATTCTACTTTATGTCTCCCTCAGAGTGGATTATCATCTAAAAGCTTATTCTGCTTTGTTTATTTCCTCATACTCCTTATTTTTTTGTGGTCTCCTTTTACTGTAAACAGCTTATATATGAAGAAAAGAAAAAAAAAAATGTTTCCTTGTAGTTCTGTTCAGATGTAAAATATCCACTCAGTTCAGAAATCAGGGGGAATGTCCTGCTTATATAACTTTGCAATGAATAACATTGTATAACATCACATAAGTCATGCCCCGCATCCACCTTTTATACACACCTACTAGTTACTTGAATGCTATTGATCTGTTTCTAAGTGTTCCTAATTAGCGGGGGGGGGGGGGGTTGGAGGAGCATTTTTGGTTTTATCATATGGCTAGTTTACAATGCGAAGATGACTTGTGGTATTCTATCACCATGGGCGAAATAGTATGCCAGGACTGGGACTCAACAAATTATTGAGGCTGGCCTGAAGACACCTAATCCTGGTTAACTCTCTTGTCAAGCACAGCTGACACCCTGATTCCTAAAACTAGATCCAAAGGATTGGACTCCAAGCCAGGTGACAAGGGACTATATGACCAATTCCAAGCTTCCCTGAAAGACAAACTAGAAATGCCTACTCTTGAAAATAATCTCTTATTCACCAAACTGAGGAAGTAGACAAAGAACTAGCTATCACTAATTGTGGGGCCTGTGGAGTATCCCTGATGAGCGAGACATCATATTGGAGAGGCGCTGGACTAAATGCCCTCCAGATATTTCAATGGAATCAAATCATCAACAGGCACTCAGGGGGATCTGTCTGGAGTTGGAATTTGCCCTCAATGATGGTAGGTGAGGAAAGTTTAAGTTGAACATTACACTAGGGTTTGGAAAAAAGAGTGTAAAAAGTCCTTGTTTATAAAGTTGCCAACAGTGTCATTTGTGACCAGAACACCTGACCTGGTACTTGGGCCTGTCAAAAGGGAAAAGGAAAAGCTTGATTCCTCTGCCTGTCAGTTTCTCTTGTTATGTAATTGTACTGGAGTCCAGCCTGGTCTTGATCCATTCTTGGAAGTCCGAGGTGTCAGCCCATACTGGGATCATCTTAATTCTTCCAACCCAGACTTAGGGCAGGTCCCAGATGTGTTCTGGGTTTCTGGGAAAAAGGACCCATTCAGTTCAGTTCAGTTCATTTCAGCCGCTCAGTCGTGTCCGACTCTCTGCGACCCCATGAATCACAGCACGCCAGGCCTCCCTCTCCATCACCAACTCCCAGAGTTCACTCAAACTCATGTCCACAGAGTCGGTGATGCCATCCAGCCATTTTATTCACTGTCGTCCCCTTCTCCTCCCGCCCCCAACCTTTCCTAGCATCAGACTCTTTTCCAGTGAGTCACCTCTTCGCATCAGGTGGCCAAACTATTGCAGTTTTAGCTTTAGTCTTTCCAATGAACACCCAGGATTGATCTTCTTTAGAATGGACCGGTTGGATCTCCTTGCAGTCCAAGGGACTCAAGAGTCTTCTCCAGCACCACAGTTGAAAAGCATCAATTCTTTGGCGATCAGCTTTCTTCACAGTCCACCTCTCACATCCATACATGACCACGGGAAAATCTATAGCCTTGACTAGACGGACCGACTACCAAAGAAAGGCAATGCTAAAGATTTTTCAAACTACTGCACAATTGCACTCATCTCACAGGCTAATAAAGTAATGCTCAAAATTCTCCAAGCCAGGCTTCAACAATATGCAAACCATGAACTTCCAGATATTCAAGCTGGATTTAGAAAAGTCAGAGGAACCAGAGATCAAATTGCCAACATCCACTGAATCACAGATAAAGCAAGAGAGTTACAGACAAACATCTATTTCTGCTTTATTGACTAAGCCAAAGCCTTTGACTATGTGGATCACAATAAACTGTGGAAAATTCTGAAAGAGATGGGACTATCAGGCCACTTAACCTGCCTCTTGAGAAACCCATATGCAAGTGAGCAAGCAACAGTTAGAACCGGACATGGAACAACAGACTTGTTCCAAATAGGAAAAGGAGTATGTCAAGGCTATAAATTGTCATCCTGCTTATCTAACTTATATGCAGGGAACATCATGAGAAACACTTGGCTGGAAGAACCACAAGGTGGAATCAAGATTGCCGAGAGAAATATCAATAAACTTAGATATGCAGATTATACCACCCTTATGGCATAAAGTGAAGAACTAAAGAGCTTCTTGATGAAAGTGAAAGAGGAGAGTGAAAAAGTTGACTTAAAGCTAAATATTCAGAAAACTAAGATCATGGCCTCTGGTCCCATCATTTCATGGCAAATGGAGTAACAGTGGAAACAGTGGCTGACTTTATTCTTTTGGGCTCCAAAATTACTGCAGATTGTGATTGCAGCCATGAAATTAAAAGGCGGTTCTTCCATGAAGGAGAGTTATGACCAACCTAGATAGTATATTGAAAAGCAGAGACGTTACTTTGCAAACAAAGGTCCATCTAGTGAAGGCTATGGTTTCTCCGGTGGTCATGTATGGATGTGAGAGTTGGACTGAGAAGAAAGCTGACCACAGAAGAATTGATGCTTTTGAACTGTGGTGTTGGAGAAGATTATTGAGAGTCCCTTGGACTTCAAGGAGATCCAACCAGTCAATCCTCAAGTAGCTCAGTCTTGGGTGTTCATTGGAAGGACTGGTGTTAAAGCTGAAAGTATAATACTTTGGCCGCCTGATGTGAAAAGCTGACTCATTTGAAAAGACCTTAATGCTGGGAAAGATTGAATGTGCAAGAAGAAGGGGATGACAGAGGTTGAGATGTTTGGATAGCATCACAGACTCAATGGACATGAGTTCGGGTAAACTCCAGGAGTTAGTGATGGGAGGCCTGGTGTGCTGTGGTTCATGGGGTCGCAGAGTTGGACATGACTGAGCAACTGAGCTGACTGATTTAGAAATAAAATGGGCGTAACGAAATTGTGAATAAGGGCAGACTCCTAGAGATTTTTGTTTTTTTGTTTTGTCGCTTCTATGCCTTGGTTCATCCCAGTCGTTTATATTATAAACATGTCTCAATCAAAAGAGCAGATTTGGAATTTCAGGAAGGCTTTCTGGAGCAAAGAGCTAATATAATTTGCTTTTTTCTTTAAAGAGATACAAGAAAACGCATGGGTACTTTTTTTTTTTTTCAAATCTACACATCTACAAATACAAAAATGTTCTTTGTTTAATGATAGGACTTCATGTAGTTCTCCCTGAAAGGCTAAACCTTTTTCTAAATTATCCCTGCACATTTTTTAATAGACTACTGGCTCTTTCTTTTCCTTCAAAAAAAAAAAAAAAACTTATGTGGAGAGTCTTGTTTTTCTTTTTCTGCACTCATGTTTTGGAAACTCTTTCCATCTTCTTAAATAAGGGTTTCTAATTTATCTTGTCTTAAGGAGTCTGGTCCATTTGGATATTTCTTTTCCTATTTGAGAATAATATTCTTTAACTTAACTTTCCCCTTGTTTAGAGCACTAAGGAGCACATTGGAAGTCTCTGGAATTGAGAGGAAATTCCAGACTTGAGATCCACATATATCTCTTCCTTATCTAGAAGGAGGCTAATTTATGACTTGAAGTGATTTGTTGTAAAATCAAAGAAGGAAAATCTTACATCTGAAAGATATGTGGTTCTGCTTCTTGTATTTGTCATGGGGTCCTGCATATTTTTGTCACAGTGAGAGGTTAAATATTCCATTGTAGTCCACAATTGTTTTCATAGCAAGAATGCGAATCTCTATTATATTCATTCCCAGCAAGCTACCAGTCCTTTCCACAGAATGTATCAGGGAGGTTGAGTGTCTCTTCTCTGAAGGAGTTCTTGGGTATTAGTGAAGCTTTCTTTGTGTTTTAGAATATTTACCTATTTCATATTTTAATAAGAGTGATAAGAGTTCATGATGGTGGTAAAATTGTCCTCATGAAGAACACATAAGAAGTATATAGAGAGGTATCTGGATGCTCAGAAGAAGATGGAGATGACGTTAGGAAGATGAAAGGATGGCCACTACACGGACATATTTGAAAGTGTCAGAAACAAAAGGCTAGACCACTGGTTTCTATAGTAAAACAAAAGGGAATGGCCAATGAGGTCATCAGTAATCCTGTCATGAGACAAAGGAAGAAGTTAAAAATGTATGATTTAGATTTGAGATCAAGCAGGATCATTACCTGTAGGCAGTATATGCAATGAGGGAAGAGACTTAATGAGAACTACATGGGAAGAATAGGGGTTTACTAATATCTATGACAAATGAACTAATTGCAAGGTTTGCTAACACTTCATCAGAGTTTCCCCACACTATCTTGTCACACAGCCAATTCATGGCCTATTTTCTCGTGGTTTTTTTTTTTCCCAACACTCCTGAGACGCCTGGCTTGTCTGTGCTTTTATATTTTATCTGCACTTACATTTTCTTGAAAGCCTCTGGTATGACAAGACTAGTTACTATAAAGTGGGATATTTGGTGGCAGGAAGTTATTTAGCACAACTGATACATTTAGAAAAGTGAGAGAAAAATCCTAACATAAAAATGTGACTTCAAATTAGTGCTATCTCCTTTTGTGTAAGTGGAGAAGCATTCAAAGAGAAAGAAAGTGAAACCCAAGAGAGGTAGTTATATGTCCTCATAATTGAAATATGCTTAAGAAAACAGTCTATGCACAGGTGAATATTAGCTCCATCTCTATTAAATATGACAAGTGTTTGAACCATATTTTTTTTACTTTTAATTTTCTTTTGGAGGCTAATTACTTTACAATATTATATTGGTTGGTTTTGCCAAACATTGACATGAATCCGCCCCGGGCGTACATATGTTCCCCTTCTTCAAACCCCCTCCCACCTCCCTCCTTCCCTTATCCTCCCTCTGGGTCATCCCCGTTCACCAGCCCCAAACATCCTGTATCATGCGTCGAACCTGGACTTGTGATTCATGTCACATATGATATTATACATGTTTCAATGCCATTCTCCCAAATCATCCCAATCTCACCCTCTTCCACAGAGTCCAAAAGATTGTTCTATACACCTGTGGCTCTTTTGCTGAACAATTATGATAGAGCAAGTCTCTGGCAAGTACCAGCCCCCACTCACAAGTAATATCTCCTGAATTTCCAAGCGGTATCATTCAGGTGGTCTAATCTTGTGTGCTGAGGATTTTTAATATTGTAAAAGATTACTGATGCCAGAGACGACATTGTTTAATATATTTTGAACTATGTCCCCAAGGCCTGCAGCCAGGTCTGGAGCAGCTTCCACAATCTCGAAGAGCCATATCCTAGCTTTGAAGTCACCCCTTCATTCTCCTCTCCATCTTATTCCATTTCATCACCAAACTTTGGCATTCTCTGTCACTAACCCTGTATGCAGGTCAGGAAGCAACAGTCAGAACTGTACATGGAACAACAGACTGGTTCCAAATAGGAAAAGGAATATGTCAAGGCTGTATATTGTCACTTTGCTTATTTAACTTCTATGCAGAGTACATCATGAGGAACGCTGGGTTGGAAGAAGCACAAGCTGGAATCAAGATTGCTGGGAGAAATATCAGTAACCTCAGATATGCAGATGACACTACCCTTATGGCAGAAAGTGAAGAGGAACTCACTTTCATCAAAAGCCTCTTGATGAAAGTGAAAGAGGAGAGTGAAAAGGTTGGCTTGAAGCTCAACATTCAGAAAACAAAGATCATGGCATCTGGTCCCATCACTTCATGGGAAATAGATGGAAAAACTGTGGAAACAGTGTCAGACTTTATTTTTGGGGGCTCCAAAATCACTGCAGATGCTGATTGCAGCGATGAAATTAAAAGACACTTACTCCTTGGAAGGAAAGTTATGACCAACCTAGATAACATATTAAAAAGCAGAGACATTACTTTGCCAACCAAGGTCTGTCTAGTCAAGGCTATGGTTTTTCCCGTGGCCATGTATGGATGTGAGAGTTGGACTGTGAAGAAAGCTGATGGCCGAAGAATTGATGCTTTTGAACTGTGGTGTTGGAGAAGACTCTTGAGAGTCCCTTGGACTGTAAGGAGATCCAACCAGTCCATTCTAAAGGAGATCAACCCTGGGTGTTCACTGGAAGGACTGATGCTAAAGCTGAAACTCCATTACTTTGGACACCTCATGCAACTAGTTGACTCACTGGAAAAGACTCTGATGTTGGGAAAGGTTGGGGGCGGGAGGAGAAGGGGACGACCGAGAGTGAGATGGCTGGATGGCATCACCGACTCTGTGGACATGAGTTTGAGTGAACTCCGGGAGTTGGTGATGGACAGGGAGGCCTGGCGTGCTGTGATTCATAGGGTCTCAAAGAGTCAGACATGACTGAACGACTGAATTGAACTGAAGATTGAAGGTGAAAGATATTTTGGGTAACAATTTCTTGAGTTGGTAGAGGACTTAACATTATTTTTTACTTATTTTTTTTTTAATTTATAAAGAAAGATAACAAAAATACAAAGTCTTAAAATCTACGGAATATGGGAAACATTATCCACTGAGGCCTTACATGCAGTAGACTTTAAATAAAAAGGAAAAACAATGCATATACAAGTATACATCCAGTTTAAAAATTTAGCAAAATGAGCAAAATAATCATAAAAGAAATCCCCTAATGTATACCAGGGAGTAATGCAATAAAAATAAAATTGAGAGGTTCAGCAGAGTCAAAGCTGCCTTAACAAGCTTCACTAAAAAGGGAAACATCAGGTAACAATAATCAACAAGAAAAATCTTACAAATAAACAATATGAAAAATGGGAATTATTCATAAAAGCATTAAGAATATAAATAACAGAAGCAAATTTATGCCTATACTTTCGAAGATTAGTTGTCTTGTATACAGGTTATCATTACCATCTTTCTAAATTACACATATATATGTTAGTATACTGTATTGGAGTTTTCATTTCTGGCTTATTTCACTCTGCATAATGGGCTCCAGTTTCATCCACCTCATTAGAACTAATTCAAATGTGTTCTTTTTAATTGCTGAGTAATATTCCATTGTGTATATGTACCACAGCTTTCTTATCCATTTGTCTGCAAATGGACATCTAGGTTACTTGCATGTCCTGGCTATTATAAACAGTGCAGCGATGAACATTGGTGTATATGTGTGTCTTTCAATGCTAGTTTTCTCGGTGTGTATGCCCAGCAGTGGGATTGCTGGGTGGTATGGCAGTTCTATTTCCAGTATTTTTAATGAATCTCCACACTGTTCTCCATAGTGACTCTGCTAGTTTGCATTCCCACCAACAGTGTAAGCGGGTTCCCTTTTCTCCATGCCCTCTCCAACATTTATTGCTTATAGACTTTTGGATAGCAACCATTCTCACTGGAGTGAAATGGTACCTTTTTGCGGTTTTGATTTGCATTTCGTTGATTGTGAGTGATGTTGAGCATATTTTCCTATGTTTGTTAGCCCTCTTTATGTCTTCTTTGGAGAAATGTTTGTTTAATTCTTTGGCCCATTTTTTGACTGAGTCATTTATTTTTCTGGAATTGAGCTGCAGGAATTTCTTGTATATTTTTCAGATTAATTCTTTGTCAGTTACTTCATTTGGTATTATTTTCTCCCATTCTGAATGCGGTCTTTTCACCTTGCTTATAGTTTCCTTTGCTGTGCAGAAGCTTTTATTTTAATTAGGGTCCATTTGTTTATTTTTGCTTTTATTTCCGATATTCTGGGAAGTGGGTCATGGAGGATCCTGCTGTGATATATGTCGCAGAGTGTTTTGCCTATGTTCTTCTCTACGAGTTTTATAGTTTCTGGTCTTACACTTACATCTTTAATCCATTTTGAGTTTACTTTTGTGTATGGTGTTAAGGATTGTTCTAGTGTCATTCTTTTACAAGAGGTTAGCAAGTTATCACAGTACAACTTGTTAAAGAGATTGTCTTTTTTCCATTTTATATTCTTGCCTCCTTTGTCAAAGATAAGTTGTACATAGGTTCATGGCTTTATCTCTGGGCTTTCTATTTTGTTCCATTGATTTATATTTCCATCTTTATGCCAGTGTCATACTGTCTTGATGACTATGGCTTTTTAATAGAGCCTGAAGTCCAGAAATAGCTCAACTGGAATTCCATCACCTCCACTAGCTTTGTTCGTAGTGATGCTTTCTAAGGCCCACTTGACTTCACATTCCAAGATGTCTGGCTCTAGTCAGTGATCACATTATCGTGACTATCTTGGTCATGAAGATCTTTTTTGTACAGTTCTTCTGTGTATTCCTGCCACCTCTTCTTAACATCCTCTGCTTCTGTTAGGTCCATACCATTTCTGTCCTTTATCGAGCCCATCTTTGCATGAAATGTTCCTTTGGGATCTCTAATTTTCTTGAAGAGGTCTCTTGCTTTTCCTATTCTGTTGTCTTCCTCTATTTCTTTGCATTGATCATTGAGGAAGGCTTTCTTATCTCTCCTTGCTATTCTTTGGAACTCTGCATTCAGATGCTTATATCTTTCCTTTTCTCCTTTGCTTTTCGCCTCTCTTCTTTTCACAGCTATTTGTAACGCCTCCTCAGACAGCCATTTCGCTTTCCTGCATTTCTTTTTCATGGGGATGGTCTTGGTCCCTGTCTCCTGTACAATGTCACGAACCTCCGTCCAGTGTTCATCAGGCACTCTATCAATCAGATCTATTCCCTGAAATCTATTTCTCACTTCCACTGTAAAATCATAAGGGATTTGATTGAGGTCATATCTGAATGGTCTAGTGGTTTTCCCTACTTTCTTCAATTTAAGTCTGAATTTCGCAATAAGGAGTTCATGATCTGAGCCACAGTCAGCTCCTGGTCTTGTTTTCGCTAACTGTATACAGCTTCTCCATCTTTGGTTGCAAAGAATATAATCAATCTGATTTTGGTGTTGTCCATCTGGTGATGTCCATGTGTAGAGTCTTCTCTTGTGTTGTTGGAAGAGGGTGTTTGCTATGACCAGTGCATTCTCTTGACAAAACTCTATTAGCCTTTGCCCTGCTTCATTCCGTGCTTCAAGGCCAAATTTGCCAGTTACTCCAGGTGTTTCTTGACTTCCTACTTTTGCATTCCAGTCCCCTATAATGAAAAGGACATTTTTTTTTTGGGTGCTAGTTCTAAAAGGTCTTGTAGGTCTTCATAGAACCGATTAACTTCGGCTTCTTCAGCATTACTGGCTGGGGCATAGGCATGGATTACTGAAATATTGAATGGTTTGCCTTTGAAACAAACAGAAATCATCCTGTCATTTTTAAGATTGCATCCAAGTACTGCATTTTGGACTCTTTTGTTGACCACGATGGCTACTCCATTTCTTCTAAGGGATTCCTGCCCACAGTAGTAGATATAATGGACATCTGAGTTAAATTCACCCATTCCAGTCCATTTTAATTCACTGATTCCTAGAATGTCGATGTTCACTCTTGCCATCTCCTGTTTGACCACTTCCAATTTGCCTTGATTCATGGACCTAACATTCCAGGTTCTTATGCAATATTGCTCTTTACAGCACCGGAAAGATGATGCTGTGAAAGTGCTGCAGTCAATATGCCAGCAAATTCGGAAAACTCAGCAGTGGCCACAGGACTGGAAGAGGTCAGTCTTCATTCCAATCCCAAAGAAAGGCAATGCCAAAGAATGCTCAAAGTACCGGACAATTGCACTCTTCTCACACGCTAGTAAAGTCATGCTCAAAATTCTCCAAGCCAGGCTTCAGCAGTATGTAAACCGTGAACTCCCAGATGTTCAAGCAGGTTTTAGAAAAGGCAGAGGCACCAGAGATCAAATTGCCAACATCCGCTGGATCATGGAGAAAGCAAGAGAGTTTCAGAAAAACATCTATTTCTGCTTCATTGACTATGCCAAAGCCTTTGACTGTGTGGATCCCAATAAACTGTGGAACATTCTGAAAGAGATGGGAATCCCAGACCACCGGACCTGCCTTTTGAGAAACCTGTATGCAGGTCAGGAAGCAACTGTTAGAACTGGACATGGAACAACGGACTGGTTCCAAATAGGAAAAGGTGTACGTCAAGGTTGTATATTGTCACCTGGCTTATTTAACTTATATGCAGAGTACATCATGAGGGACGCTGGACTGGAAGAAGCACAAGCTGGAATCAAGATTACTGGGAGAAATATCAATAACCTCAGATATGCAGATGACACTACCCTTAAGGCAGAAAGTGAAGAGGAACTCAAAAGCCTCTTGATGAAAGTGAAAGAGGAGAGTGAAAAGGTTGGCTTGAAGCTCAACATTCAGAAAACAAAGATCATGGCATCTGGTCCCATCACTTCATGGGAAATAGATGGAAAAACAGTGGAAACTGTGTCAGACTTTATTTTGGGGGGCTCCAAAATCACTGCAGATGCTAATTGCAGCCATGAAATTAAAAGACGCTTGCTCCTTGGAAGAAAAGTTATGACCAACCTAGATAACATATTAAAAAGCAGAGACATTACTTTGCCAACCAAGGTCCGTATAGTCAAGGCTATGGTTTTTCCCGTGGTCATGTATGGATGTGAGAGTTGGACTGTGAAGAAGGCTGATCGCCGAAGAATCGATGCTTTTGAACTGTGGTGTTGGAGAAGACTCTTGAGAGTCCCTTATACTGCAAGGAGATCCAACCAGTCCATTCTAAAGGAGATCAATCCTGGATGTTCATTGGAGGGACTGATGCTAAAGCTGAAACTGCAATAATTTGGCCACCTCATGCGACGAGTTGACTCACTGGAAAAGACTCTGATGCTGGGAAAGGTTGGGGGTGGGAGGAGAAGGGGACGACAGAGAATGAGATGGCTGAATGGCATCACCGACTCTGTGGACATGAGTTTGAGTGTACTCCGGGAGTTGGTGATGGACAGGGAGGCCTGGTGTGCTGTGATTCATGGGGTCGCGGAGAGGCGGACACGACTGAGGGTCTGAACTGAACTGAACTAAAGTCCAGAAGGTTGATTCCACCAGTTCCATTCTTCTTTCTCAAGATTGCTTTGGCTATTCGAGATTTTTTGCATTTCCATACAAATTGTGAAATTATTTGTTCTAACTCTGTGAAAAATACTCTTGGTTGCTTAATAAGGATTGCATTGAATCTATAAATTACATTGGGTAGTATATTCATTTTCACAATATTAATTCTTCCAATCCATGAACACGGTATATTTCTCCATATATTAGTGTCCTCTCTAATTTCTTTCACCAGTGTTTGATAGTTTTCTATATATAGGTCTTTTATTTCTTTAGGTAGATATATTCCTAAGTATTTTATTCTTTTCGTTGCAACGGTGAATGGAATTATTTCCTTCAATTCTCTTTCTATTTACTCATTGTTGTATAGAAATTCAAGGGATTCCTGTGTGTTGATTTTATATCCTGCAACATTACTCTATTCATTGATTAGCTCTAGTAATTTTCTGGTAGAGTGTTTTTCTGTGTAGAGGATCATGACATCTGCAAACAGTGAGAGTTTTACTTTTTCTTTTCAATTTGGATTCATTTTATGTCTTTTTCTGTTCTAATTGCTGTGGCCAAAACTCCAGAATTATGTTGAATAGTCGTGGTGAGATTGGGCACCCTTATCTTGTTCCTGACTTTAGGGGAAATGCTTTCTTTTTTTCACCATTGAGGATAATGCTTGCTGTGGGTTTGTCATTATAGCTTTTATTATGTTCAGGTATGTCCCTTCTATTCCCACTTTCTGGAGGGTTTTTATCCTAAATGGATGTTGAATTTTTTCAAAGGCCTTTTCTGCATCTATTGAGAGAATCATATATTTTTTTTTTATTTTTCAGTTTGTTAATGTGGTGTATTACATTGATTGATTTGCAAATATTGAAGACTCTTTGCATCCCTGGGATAAAGCCCACTTGGTCATGATATATGACCTTTTTAATGTGTGTTGGATTCTCATTGCTAAAATTTTGTGAAGGATTTTTGCATCTATGTTCATCAGTGATATTGGCCTGTAGTTCTCCTTTTTTGCGCCATCTTTGTCAGGTTTTGGTGTTAGGATGATGCTGGCCTCATAGAATGAGTTTGGAAGTTTTCCTACCTCTGAAATTTTCTGGAAGGTTTTGAGTAGGATATGTGTTAGCTCTTCTCTAAATTTTTGGTAGAATTCGGCTGTGAATGCATCTGGACCTGGGCTTTTGTTTTCTGGAAGATTTCTAATTACAGTTTCGATTTCCGTGCTTGTAATGGGTCTGTTAAGATTTTCTATTTCTTCCTGGTTCAGTTTTGGAAAGTTGTCCTCTTCTAAGAATTTGTCCATTTCTTCCAAGTTGTCCATATTGTTGGCATATAATTGCTTATAGTAGTCTCTAAGATCCTTTTTATTTCTGTGTTGTCTGTGTGATCTCTCCATTTTCATTTCTAATTTTATTGATTTGGTTTTTCTCCCTTTGTTTCTTGATGAGTCTGACTAGTGGTCTGTCAATTTTATTTACCCGCTCAAATAACCAGCTTTTGGGTTTGTTGATTTTTGCTATAGTCTCCTTTGTTTCTTTAGCATTTATTTATGCCCTAATTTTTGCGATTTCTTTCTTTCTACGAATGCTGGGATTCTTCGATTCTTCCTTTTCTAGTTGCTTTAAGTGAAAAGTTAAATTATTTATTTGACTTTTTTCTTGTTTCTTGAGGTATGCCTGTATTGATAAGAACCTTCCTCTTAGTACTTCTTTTACAGTGTCCCACAGGTTTTGGGTTGTTGTGTTTTCATTTTCATTTGTTTCTACGCATATTTTGATTTCTTCTATGATTTGTTGGTTATTCAGCACCATGTTGTCTAGTCTCCTTATTTTGGAATTTTTCATAGTTTTTCTCCTGTAGTTGAGATCTAATCTTACTGCATTGTGGTCAGAAAAGATGCTTGGAATGATTTCAATTTTTTTTTGAATTTACCAAGGCTAGATTTATGGCCTAGGACGTGATCTATCCTAGAGATGGTTCCGTGTGCGCTTGAGAAAAAGGTGAAATTCATTGTTTTGGGGTGAAATGTCCTATAGAGACCTAATAAGTGTAACTGATCTATTGTATCATTTAATGTTTGTGTCTCCCTATTAATTTTCTGTTAGTTGATCTATACATAGGTGTGAGTGGAGTATTAAAGTCTCCTACTGCTGCTGCTGCTGCTGCTGCTGCTAAGTCACTTCAGTCGTGTCCGACTCTGTGTGACCCCATAGACGGAAGGCCACCAGGCTCCCCCGTCCCTGGGATTCTCCAGGCAAGAACACTGGAGTGGGTACTATTGTGTTATTGTTAACTTCCCCTTTCATACTTGCTAGCATTTGTCTTACATAATGCGGTGCTCCTATGTTGGGTACATATATATTTATAATTGTTCTATCTTCTTCTTGGATTGATCCTTTGATCATTATGTAGTGTCCTCTTTGTCTCTTTTCACAGCCTTTGTTTTAAAGTCTATTTTATCTGATATGCGTATTACTTCTCCTGCTTTCTTTTCGTCTTCTTTTGCGTGGAGTACCTTTTTACAACCCCTAACTTTCAGTCTGTTTGTGTCCCTCATTTAGAGGTGGGTCTCTTGTAGACAACATATGTGGGGGTCTTGTTTTTGTATCCATTCATCCAGCCTTTGTCTTTGGTTGGGGCTTTCAACCCATTTACATTTAAGGTAATTATTGATAAGTATGATCCCGTTGCCATTTAGTTTTTTGTTTTGGGTTCTAGTTTATACACCCTCTCTGTTTCTTCTCTAGAGAAAGTCCTTTAGGATTTGTTGGAGAGCTGGTTTAGCGATGCTGAATTCTCTCAGCTTTTGCTTGTCTGTAACGCTTTTGATTTCTCCTTCATATTTGAATGAGATCCTCGCATGGTACAGTAATCTGGGCTGTCAGTTAATTTCTATCAGTACTTTAAGTATGTCCTACCATTCCCTCACAAAGATCATGGCATCTGGTCCCATCACTTCATGGGAAATAGATGGAAAAACAGTGGAAACAGTGTCAGACTTTGTTTTTTTGGGCTCCAAAATCACTGCAGATGCTGATTGCAGCCATGAAATTAAAAGACGCTTGCTCCTTGGAAGGAAAGTTATGACCAACCTAGATAGTATATTAAAAAGCAGAGACATTACTTTGCCGACCAAGGTCCGTCTAGTCAAGGCAATGGTTTTTCCCGTGGTCATGTATGGATGTGAGAGTTGGACTGTGAAGAAAGCTGATCGCCGAAGAATCGATGCTTTTGAACTGTGGTGTTGGAGAAGACTCTTGAGAGTCCCTTATACTGCAAGGAGATCCAACCAGTCCATTCTAAAGGAGATCAATCCTGGATGTTCATTGGAGGGACTGATGCTAAAGCTGAAACTGCAATACTTTGGCCACCTCATGAGACGAGTTGACTCACTGGAAAAGACTCTGATGCTGGGAAAGGTTGGGGGCGGGAGGAGCAGGGGACGACGGAGAATGAGATGGCTGGATGGCATCACCGACTCTGTGGACATGAGTTTGAGTGTACTCCGGGAGTTGGTGATGGACAGGGAGGCCTGGCGTGCTGTGATTCATGGGGTCGCGGAGAGTCGGACACGACTGAGCGACTGAACTGAACTGAACTGAACCATTCCCTCCTGGCCTGAAGGGTTTCTATTGTAAGATTAGCTGTTATCCTTATGGGAATCACCTTGTGTGTTATTTGTTATTTTTCCCTTGCTGCTTTTAATATTTGTTCTTTGTGTTTGATCTTTGTTAATTTGATTATATGTGTCTTGGGGTATTTCGCCTTGGGTTTATCCTGTTTAGGACTCTCTAGGTTTCTTGGACTTGGGTGATTATTTCCTTCCCCATTTTAGGGAAGTTTTCAACTATTATCTCCTCAAGTATTTTCTCATGGTCTTATTTTCTTCTTCTTCTGGGACTTCTATGATTCAAATGTTGGGGCATTTAACATTGTCCCAGAGGTCTCTGATACTGTCGTCATTTCTTTTAATTCGTTTTTCTTTTTCCTCTCTGTTTCATTTATTTCTACCATTTTATCTTCTAACTCTCTTATCCTATCTTCTGCCTCCGTTACTCTACTGTTGCTTCCCTCTACAGTGCTTTTTATCTCATCTATTGAATTATTGTATATTGACTCTTTTATTTCTTCTAGATCCTTGTTAAACTTTTCTTGCATCTTCTCAATTTTTGTCTCCAGGTTATTTGTCTGTAACTCCAATTTGTTTTCAAGATTTTGGATCATTTTCACCATCATTATTTGGAATTCTTTATCAGGTAGGTTCCCTATCTCTTCCCCTTTTGTTTGGATTAGTTGTCATTTATCCTGTTCCTTTACGTGCTGGTATATCTCTGCCTCTTCATCTTGCTTATATTGTTGTGTTTGGGGTGGCCTTTCCGTCTTCTGGCAATTTGTGGAGTTCTCATTATTGTAAAGTTTCCTCACTGTGTGTGGGGTTGGATGGGTTATTTGTCAAGCTTCCCTGGTTAGGGAAGCTTGTATCAGTGATCTTGAGGGTAGAGCTTGATTTCTTCTCTCTGGAGTGCAATGAAGTGTCCAGTAATGAGTTATGAGATGTCAATAGTTTTGGAGTGACGTTGGGTAGCCTTTATACTGAAATTCAGGGCTATTTTCCTGTGTTGCTGGAGAATTTGAATCGTATGTCTTACTCTGGAATTGGTTGATCCTTGGATGATGCTTGGTTTCAGTGTAAGTATGGAGGCATTTGATGATTTCCTATCAATTAATGTTCCCTGGAGTCAGGAACTCTCTGGTGTTCTCATGATTTGGACTTAAGCCTCTGCCTCTGATTTTCAGTCTCATTCCTGCATTAGCCTCAAGACTTCGCCATCTAGCACTTCCAAGGTTATTCCCTCTATGTCAACTTCTGTTTGCTGATCTCTTCAGTGTCTAGTTTCCACCCTGATACAAAGGGAAGGTGGTGGTCACTTTTTTAAGCTCCCTTGTTCAGTTGTGCTGTGGGGAGGGAGGAACTGGCATCTGTGGGGCGTACTCTAAGTGTCTCTGCCACACTGGGTTTTCTGTCCCAGTGTGCACTGCACAGGCTCTAGGTTGTTCTGCCAGGAACTGTCTGAAGCTTCACTGGTTTGCATGCACTTTCCAGGTCAAAACCATTCAGGTTCAGGTACTCGGGTACTCCACAAAGGCACAGATTCAGTTGGGCCTGCGGTTTGTGCCCTTCCCAGTTCCGAGCAGCTCAGGTGACCAGGTGTTTGGCGACCGCAGTCGCTGCAACCTATCGCCTCCCCGTCTCTGTCACTTGGTTTTCTGGATGTACAACCGGCACCCTTTCACAAGCGGATGTCAACTAGTAAGAAGGCCAATAAATCTTGGTTAGCAGCAAAGCCTGTTTGCAGTTTGGTATCGAATGTCTGTCTCGGTAGAGGACCTAAAGTCTTCACTTGCGACATGTCCCTGACATAGCTGTAGGTGTTAACAGTGAAGTTGCCTGAAGCTGTGGTTTTTCTGCTCGTCACAGCCCTTGTTGTGGTTGAGGATCATATACATCTACATGGGGTGGAGCCTGTCAGGTTTGAATGGATTGTAAGCTTGCAGTTTTCAACCTTGAATGGTGATCTCTTGGGGTTCTCAGAAATCCAGAGGACTCTTGATAAGTGTGGTGGCAGTAGACTACAAATTCTGCCACAGAGAAGGTGATACCAACATGCCTGGAAAATTGACTGGAGAGAAGGCCCACGTGGTTCCAATGCTTGGGAGGCCTTGAGATCCTCTAAACTTCCCCATGGCTACTGCCATCTAATGTCTTTATACGGAGCTTAGGGAGGCAAGGTTGCAATGGCATCAACATTTTTTTATGTCACTGATGAAATAGGCAGCAATTCCTTTGTCACTACACGTTGTCTCCTAGGGATTTAGCAAGAAATCTATGGTAAGAATAAAAGGAGTGGACTGCATCTTTCTTACGAGGACAAAATACCTTCCTGATACACTTATTTTTTTCTACCACTTCCCGTAAATTATTCACATTCTAATCTTCCCTAGGTCAAATTTACCGATAAAATAAGAATAAATTATAGCCTAGTTGAGTCTCTAAAGAAACTTGAATATTCTTAGTGAGCATTAGGAACCTGTAAGGATTATGGGTAAGAAAGTTCTTTACTAGTTTCCTTTCCCTGAGTACATAGGTAGGAAAAGGAGTCTCACTTGAAATTGATAGCCTCTTTGCAAAGAGTTTGTGGGTATTTGTGTTGCTATATCAGGTGTACCATACCATACCAGTTAGCTTAATTAATTTTCCCCTCAAACTTCTGGGGATCAAGTCAGCAATCAAATGGTAGGCAGATTTATTTTTTCTTCTTCTTCTGGATAGTGACTGTCCATCTTCTGCCTTTTTCTTCACATAGTAATGTTTCTGTGTTTTCTCTGATCACCTTTTCTTCCAGAGAAACAATTATATTAAGTACATATTTAGAGGTTCTATTTCCAAATAGGGTCAGAAAGAAATGAGAGTTTATTCATATTTTGACTAAATACAAATAGGGTTAGGTTTTCAACATACAAATTTTGAGAGAATACAACTTATTCATAAAATTGATTTCCATCTTTTCACTTGGTACTGAAGTATATTCATCTGTGTCACAGATTTCAACCAACTAATTGTGTCTTCTCAACCCAGAAAGCAGTTATGTGGGAAAAAAAAAAAGTGATGCACATGATAAGTAAACTACTAATACTTTACACAGACAAAAGTTTTATTTTGTACATCAGTTCAGTTCAGTCTCTCAGTCGTATCTGACTCTTTGTGGCTCCATGAACCGCTGCATGCCAGGCTTCCCTGTCCATCACCAACTCCCAGAGTTTACCCAAACTCATTTCCACTGATTTGGGGACGCCATCCAACCAATTCATCCTCTGTCATCTCCTTCTCCTCCTGCCCTCAATCTTTCCCAGTATCAGGGTCTTTTCTAATGAGTCAGCTCTTCAAATCAGGTGACCAAACATTGTATTTTCAGCATCAACTCCCACCATTGATCTCCTTTAGGATAGACTGCTTGGATCTCCTTGGAGTCCAACGGACTCTCAAGAGTCTTATCCAACACCACAGTTCCAAAACATAAATTCTGGGCTCAGCTTTCTTTATGGTCCAACTCTCACATCCATTCATGACTACTGGAAAAACCATAGTCTTGACTAGATGGGACTTCCTTGGGAAAATAATGTCTCTGCTTTTTAATATGCTGTCTAGGTTGGTCATAACTTTCCTTCTAAGGAGTAAATATCTTTTAATCATGGCTGAAATCACCATCTGCAGTGATTTTGGAGACCAAAAGAATAAAGTCAACCACTGTTTCCACCGTTTCCCCACCTATTTCCCGTGAAGTGATGGGACCAGATGCCATGATCTTAAAACATTCAGCTTTCTGAATGTTGAGCTTTAAACCAACTTTTTCACTCTCCTCTTTCACTTTAGTCAAGATGCTCCTTAGTTCTTCACTTTTTCTATCAGGGTGATGTCATCTGCATTTCTGAAGTTACTGATATTTCTCTAGGCAATCTTGATTCTAGTTTGTGCTTCATCCAGATCCAGCAAATCATTGACTGTGCTAAAGACTTTGTGTGGATCACAACAATCTGAAAAATTCTTAAATGGATGGGAATACCAGACCACCTTAACTGCCCTGCCACCTGAGACTTCTGAATGCAGATCAGGAAACAATATATTGAACTTTGTCTGCAACAAAGGACTGGTCCAATTTGGAAAAGTGTAGGTATGTCAAGGTTGAATATTGTCATCTCATTTACTTAACTTATATGCAAAATACATCATGAGAAATGAAGGACTGGAGAAACACAAGATGGAATGAAGATTGCAGGAAGAAATAAAAATAACCTTGATATTCAGATGACACCTTCCTTATGGAAGAAAGTGAAGAGGAACTAAAGAGGCTCTGGTTGAAAGTGAAAGATGAGAGTGAAAAAGTTGACTTAAAACTCAACGTACAAAAAACTAAGACCATGGCATTCAGACATGGTAGATAGATGGGGAAACAGAAAAATGACCAACTATTTTTTTTTTTTGGGGGGGGGGTACAAAATACTGCTTTTGACTGTAGCAATGAAATTAAAACACGCTTGCTCTTTTGAAGAAAAGCTATCAATACCTATACAGCATTTTAAAAAGCAGGCCCATTACTTTACTGACAAAGGTCTATATAGTCAAAGTTATGGTTTTTGCAGTAGTTATGAATTGGTGTGAGACTTAGACCAATAAGAAAGTCACGTGTCAAATAACTGATGTTTTTCAATTGTGGTATTGCAGTAGGCTCTTGAGAGTCCCTTGGAGTGCTAAGAGATCAAAACAATCAATCCTAAAGGAAATCAGTCCATAATATTCATTGGGAGGACTAATGCTGAAGCTGATGCCACAATGCTTTGGCCACCTGACGTGAAGATCCATTTCATTGCAAAAGAGCCTGATGTGGGGAAAGATTGAAGACAGGAAGAGAAGGAAATGACAGAGGCCAAGATGGTTGGATGGCATCACCGACTAAATGGATTTGAATTTGAACTTGCTTGTCAAGATTGAGAAGGACAAGGAAGCCTGACGTGCTGAAGTTCACGGAGTGGTAAAGATTCAGACATGACAGAGTCTGAACTAATCCTAGCAAGCAGAGTTGATTACAAAATTTACAAAATGAAAAATAGTCCTTAAACAAGACCTAATCACATTTTTTTCCAGTTATTTTGCCCTAAATTAACCTGGTAATTGGGGTAGCCACCAATGTTTACTCATTGTTTTCTACAGAAAAATGATAAACTTTAAAAACTTTCATGACTGTATGTGGTTTTAGAATGAGACCTTCTTACAGATACTCTCTTAACCTCCACAGAAATCAGAAATGAGGTGATACTGTTAACGAGCATCCATGTTTGCAGCATAGTTAGGCCAGACAATATCAGAGCACTGGAGCTTAATGCAGAGAGAGAGAGTTATTGCAGGGCTATACAAGGAGATGGTTGGTTTACTGTGAAGAAAGCTGATAGCCAAAGAATTGATGCTTTTGAACTGTGGTGTTGGAGAAGACGCTTGAGAGTCCCTTCGACTGCAAGGCGATCCAACCAGTCCATTCTAGAGGAGATCAATCCTGGGTGTTCATTGGAAGGACTGATGCTAAAGCTGAAAATCCAAGACTTTGGCCACCTCATGCGACAAGTTGACTCACTGGAAAAGACTCTGATGCTGTGAGGGATTGGCGGTGGGAGGAGACAGGGATGACAGAGAATGAGATGGCTGGATGGCATCACCAACTCGTTGGATATGAGTTTGAGTGAACTTCGGAGTTGGTGATGGACAGGGAGGCCTGGCGTGCTGTGATTCATGGGGTCGCAAAGAGTTGGACACGACTGAGCAACTGAACTGAATACAAAGAGATGGGTGGTTTACACGTTTAAAAATCCTGAAATCCCCCGAAAGCTTTCAGCAAATTCCACTTCTTATTGAAAGATGAGGAAGGTGTTTGATTAGCTATTGCAAATTACTTGCTGTCAGATCCTCTGTACTTGAAGTAAATTATGTGGTGTAACTGTGTTCCTATAAACTTGTTATTCCCTATGTTGAAAGGAAATGTTCCAGTATTTACTTTCACCTTCTAAGGCCCTGGTTAGAAGGAAGGGGTCCCTCATTTCCTGTCTGGGAACATTTATCCAGCACCCAGTCAGTGCTCCCACCAGTGCCCAGTCTCTGCTGAGGAGGCAGCTCTCAGTTCTCTGTGCCCTGGTCTTACCAAGGTCCTCATATCTTGTACAACCACCTTCAGTGAGGGAGCCGGGCGTCCAGCAAACAACTAGGACTCAGTAATTTCAGTCTCCCCTAGTGGGATCTTGGTCCCTTAGAGTGTGACCCATTCAGATTGCCACAAGCTTTAGGGCAGAGAGGTGGGAATGGGAAAGAGTTTAGCTATTGCTCTGAACACTGGGCCCGGCCAGTGAGTGACTCTAGCAAGAGCTCTGGGCCTCTGCAAGACACAGCTTTTAGCTTGTGTACATATTCCACAGCTTGCTACTCAACCCAAGGAGAGAGATCCTGGAGGGCCCTGGGCAAAGACGCTGTAGCATATACTTCAAGTACAGAGAATCTGACAGCAAGAAATTTGCAACAGTCAATCACATTCGTCCCTTCAGTCAGTTCAGTTCAGTTCAGTCACTCAGTCGTGTCCAACTCTCTGCAACCCCATGAATCACAGCACGCCAGGCCTCCCTGTCCATCACCAACTCCCGGAGTTCACTCAAACTCATGTCCACAGAGTCGGTGATGCCATCGAGCCATCTCATTCTCTGTCGTCTCCTTCTCCTCCCGCTCCCAACCTTTCCCAGCATCAGAGTGTTTTCCAGTGAGTCAACTCGTCACATGAGGTGGCCAAAGTAGTGCAGTTTCAGCTTTAGCATCAGTCCTTCCAATGAACACCCAGGATTGATCTCCTTTAGAATGGATTGGTTGGATATCCTTGCAGTCCAAGGGACTCTCAAGAGTCTTCTCCAACACCACAGTTCAAAAGCATCAATTCTTCGACAATCAGCTTTCTTCAAAGTCCAACTCTCACATCCATACATGACCACGGGAAAAACCATAGCCTTGACTAGACGGACCTTTGTTGCGTCCCTTCCCTTTCCTGAAAGCTTTTGGGGATTTCAGGAGGATTTTTAAAGGGTGCTCATATATATATATATATATATGACTGTTGGTGGAGCTGGTCTTCTAACTTCACTAATGGTCTTGAGCTAAGGGCTTCAGCTCCATTATGCCCCATTCCACTGATATAGCCCTGATAATTATATCTCTCTGTTTCTATAACTCAGGTATTTTTAACTAACAGTATCATGCAATGATGAATTTTTTGTCTTCCTTGGTTGAATTGTAATATTTAACAAAAAAATTATTGGAGTATAGTTGCTTTACACTCTTGTATCAGTTTCTGCTGTACATCAAAATGAACCAGTTATATGAATACATAAATCCCTTCCCTCTTGGAATGCCTTCCCATTTAGGCCAAAACAGAGCATTGTGTAGAGATCTTTGTACATTTCTTTCTTCTTATTTTGTTAATAATTTAAACTAATTTATTTTAACTGGATGATGTTTACTATACAATATTGTGATGTCTTTTACCATACATCAGTGTTAATGAGCCATTCGTGTACATGTGTCCCACAGATCCTTAAGCTTTCCCACAACTTCCTTCCCACTCTATTCCTCTCGGTTATTCCACAGCACTACTTTAGGCTGCTCTGTTTCATTCATGTGCAAACCTCAACGAGGATTTTCTTACATCAGCTATTCAGTTATATATATATCACATATGAAAATACAGGTGCAGGTTTTTCCACATGAAATATGAAATCTATATCACATTTAATTATCTAGCTGTAAATTTTTGGTAATGATATAAGGATTACTATATGTTTGACATATGAATATCTGTGTACATATTTTCTGCCATGAATATAGAATTATTTGTTATTCACATAGGAAAATTTTAGCACACAATTTCCTTATTGAAGTATGGAAATTTATATTTCACAAATGAGCTACTCAATTGAATTTTCTGAGTGTAATTCTCTGCACTGAATTTCAAACATGAAATTCCAGGAGCAAATTTTCATTCCTAAAATATGAAATAAGAAAATTTCACAAATGAAAGTCTAGACAGAGATTAAGTTACATGAAATTTGGTACACTTTCTATTTCAGATAAAAAAGAATCTGATCACAGATATCCTAGATTTAAGTGTATCACATATGAAAATACACATTCTCTTTGTTCCACATTAAATATGTAATTTTCTATATTTCACAAATGATAACCTAGGCATGAATTTTCATACATAAATATGGGATTCACGATATTCCATATATGAAAGTCTGAAATGAAATGTTAAAGCCTTCATATTAAACTGCACATTTTCCTACACAATATATGGAATTCTCTGTTTAATATTTGAAAAAATGGACATTAGTTTTCCTTCATTAAGTATCAAATTCATTGTACTTCACAGTAAGCAGACTAGCACAGGCTTTGTAGACATAGATTCTCATATGTGACCTATGGACTTTTGTGTTTCAAGTGTGTACATCACATTAGAAGTTTTCCTAAATGAAATATGGAGTTATGTATATTTTACAGTAGATAATTGGAGCAAAGTTTTTTCTGCTATATCAATATATGGGATTCTGTGTATTACATATATGAAAATCGTAATAAAATTTTTACCTAAATATGTAAATTTCTATATTTGACATAGAAATTTGGGAACAAATTTTCTTACATATACCATGAAATCTCTACATTTCAGATATAGAAATCTGTGAACAGGTTTTCATACATGATCTATGAGATTTTCAAATAAGGAAATTTCAGGTCAGATATTTGTAACAAAATTATTGACCTCTCTATATTACATGAATGAATTAAATGGGTGCCAATTTTCTCCCACTTGAAATGTGGAATTCTCTATATATCACATTTGATATCTGACCACCCATTTTTTACATGAAATATGAAATTCTATATTTATCACATAAGAAAATCTCAAATTTTCCTATAGGAAGTATTGAACATCTCATATATCACATAAGAAAAAGTGGGTGCCATTTTCCCAGAAGCAATCTGCAGTTCTGTATATTTCACATATCAAAATCTGCACACCCATTTAACTACATAAAATATGGAATGCTTTATATTTCACATATGAAAATCAGGTGTTTTTATACAGTTAAAATTGGAATTCTCTAAATTTATTTATGAAAATCTCAGTGCTATTTTTACTTCATGAAATATTGAATTTTTTTCACTCCATGAAAATCTGTATGCAGATTTTCTTATATGAAATATGGGATTCTCTGTTTTTCATGTATGAAAATCAGGGTGGAGATTTCTCTATATTTCACACATGAAAACATTGGCACTGGTTTCCTTAAGATACAGAGAACCAATATGGTGTTGGAATCACCTCTGTTTCACAAATGAAAATATGGGCACCACTGTTTCTTCATGAAATATGGAATTCTTCATATTTCTCATACATATAAAAAGACAACGAATTTCTACCCCCAAAATATGGAATTCTCTGTAATTTTTATACAAAAAAAAATTTCTGTAGATGCTGGATTTCTTTCATGGATGCTGGATCCCTCTATAATTCACATTTGAAGATCAGAATGAAGATTTTCCTATAAGAAATAAGAAATCTCTATATTTCATATAAACCACTGGCTTTTCAGGTGTGGACACATGAATCCCTGTTTGTGTTTGTGTCCCTGTGCCTTG
Source organism: Moschus berezovskii (assembly GCF_049115385.1). Taxonomy (NCBI): domain Eukaryota; kingdom Metazoa; phylum Chordata; class Mammalia; order Artiodactyla; family Moschidae; genus Moschus; species Moschus berezovskii. The sequence continues at coordinate 81,597,569 of NC_142489.1, forward strand.
CATGTGTATATTGTGTCACTTGTGTTTGTGTGTGTGTGTGTGTGTACGTGTTTGGCTCACTGCAAACACAGAAATGAAGGTTAAAGAACATGAGATGTGGAACAACCAGAAGTGTAAGAATGAGGCATCCACAGATCAGGGGAGACTAGTTTCCCACAACTCTGCAGTGCCCCTGCCCAGGACAGGAATGAGGAAAGGATGGCCAGTGGCTACTCCAGCTAGTGGGTCCACAAGTCTGCAATTACATCAGGAGACATAAACAAGCTCACAATTTCTCCTGTGTCATTTTCTGTGTTTGTATCGTAAGAGAGGGTGAAGGGTTTGAGTTATCAACCAGAGTAAATCAAGTGCTGAGGGGTTTCAAAACCCCTGTTTGTGGACCCCTCTGTCTGTGGGGGCATTGGCTGCCAAGTGGAAATAGTGGTCGTGACTAAGGCAGGACCCAGGATTGTGAAGAGGTCAAGGTTCTTCAGAAAAGGGCAGAGACTTAGAGGAGGAGGCACAGAGAGCCTGCTGCCCTAGAGACTAGCTCCACATGTGGGAAGGAGACAGTGTAAGAGCCTGGGCTAGTGCTGCCTGGGATCATTAACCTGTAATCCGGAACACTCCTTCTCCAAGTGTGGCACATACTGGCACCATGCAAGGCAAATGTCTTGCTAAAGTAGGTGGTCAGTGTAAAATGCCAGGCATCCTATTAGAGACAGTGTGTGAATTTCAAATCCATTTTGGCACTTCCAGCCTACCTAGCAGTGCAGAAACCTGAAGAAAGCAGAGGTGTGAGATGTGTGTTTGTGCCCCTCTGCCACAGTGTGCCTATGAATGAGGGAACAGTGATGAAGCTAAACAGGCATGCTGTTTGCATGCATGGACCCTAGAAAAGAGAGAAAAGGAGAAGTTCAGAGCCAGCTGGTTTAACGCTCCAGGAATTAGGGAATAGCACTCCTTCCAAACATGCACGATTGTCCATGCCTAAAGTCCTGATGTGAATTCCTTCCTTTCTTTGTGTTCTCATCCTTCTCTGTGGAGGGCAGAGGGACAGTGGTGTGGCTCTACACCTGAGGGAGGGTTCTGTCTAACTCGCTGGAGCGCAATTTCTCGTTTTGTAATGGGCACCCTGAAGGAAATTCACACCACGTGACTCTCACAGGGAACTTGGAATCTGAGTGTCTTGGATGTACCCAGCCCAACTGTAAACTGGGGTCCATGGACCACATGCTGTGTAGGCTATCAGGGATTCCTGAGCTGTAGGCCTAGCTACCACAGCCTAATAAGGGCTGCAGAATGAGAGAACTGGTGTTCAGTAAGTCAGTGATGACTGGTGGGGATAAAGGCTTCAAGAGGCATGAGCTGTGGGCCCAGAGTGGGTCGGATTCCCAGGGTGCCACTCTGTGGGGACACTGTGTGTGTGGATAGTAGTAAAGAGCAGAGCCAATGGGAAGGAAAGCCCCTTAACATTCTAGCATTACGTCCAGTGCCTTATTTTGGCAGGACTCTTGGGATCCATGTGCATCTCCTTCACAAAATTGTATCAGAGCCTTTGGCCTGTAACATTCTCTTTGGCTTCTTGGAAGACCTCTTTTTTGACCTTTTCCTGGTACAGTGAGATAACACTTTGGGGAAAAGGAAAGTTGCAAAGAGAAAAATACACTTAGGAAGACCAGAGGAACCTCACAAAGAATGTTGCAGCTCTGCGGGTGTTTGGACTGTGATGATGGTGCAGCATTGACAAAGAATGATCTTGAGGGGTGCAGAATAATATACAAGTGCTTCAAGTCAGCTCAGTGCTAAGTTCGGGGCCATTTTTGTGTGGTTCCTGGAAGGAAAGCTGAGGGAATGGGATCATGACAACTTGATTGCCAGTGTGAACTTGTCCAACAGTTCCTCCGTGGTGGCAGAAGGACATCCCAGAGGGCCTGCTGCACAATGTTATCATCTTCTGGCGTTAGGACATCAGTACACAATTTTAGGAAAATAAAAACAAAAACCAAAACAAACAAGCGTACAACAACCAGACCATGACAACTAGCAAACACAATGTAAGTGAAGGTTAAGTCTTTGGACAAGCCCATATTTGTATGAGAAAGTACACAGAGAAGTTTTTCACTGTGTCATGTGTGCAGATTCTTCTATTTTTGGCCAAGGGTTGAAGAAACATGTGTAAAAAGTACTAAAGAACCAGGAAGCTTTGATTATTCATGAAGTCAACTTCTCAAGTTTATTTCTTGAGTGTTAAAACTAGTCCTCCATCTCAAATGCATTCAGCATATGAGTGTTCAGGAAGTTCACAGATTAGGCACCAAAAAACACACCGGTGAACTTTTTTCTTGGGTTTCATTATGTACACACTCAGTTTATAATCTGGGAAAGAATACCTAGCATCACTTGCTATGAACCATCCGAGGGTTTACTCTCCTTTTTTGTATTACAGAAACCAGCTAAATATGGATTCCCTATAAATTCTCAGAAGAAATATGTTTCAGAAATTACTAGATGAATGGTCTCTCACTACACACAAGTAAATTTTTACTGAGGTCATAAAACAAGGAATGAACTTCATTTCGTCTTAATACAGAGGATAATTTCAAATCACACTGTTAAAAATCAAAGTTAGTATTGAAATTTGCTGTAAAATACACAGACCCATAAATACACCAGTGACACAAAGCAAGGCCAAAATATACTGAGTGCAACACTTTCTTGTATTATTCAGTGGCTGTTCCTTCCTTTCCCTTATCTCAGCCAAGGGAAAATTAACAAAAGACTTACTTTCCAGAATTTACTTAGGAAATTAGATTTTCACACGTACAATGTGATTCTAATACTCAAAAATCTGAGCACTATTTGGTTATAATGCACATGACTTTTGAGAATGAAATTACATACAACCAATTTTATCTGTAAAGGATCATCTAGTGACTTTACCCTCCATGGTTGTCGTACTTGATAAATATTTAAAATGCTAAGTAGAAACTGGAGCCTATTATACAGAGTGAAGTAAGCCAGAAAGAAAAACACCAATACAGTATACTAACGCATATATATGGAATTTAGAAAGATGCAAATGATAACCCTGTATACGAGACAGCAAAAGAGACACAGATGTATAGAACAGTCTTTGGGACTCTATGGGAGAGGGTGAGGGTGGGATGATTTGGGAGAATGGCATTGAAACACGTATGCTGTCATATGTGAAACGAATCACTAGTTCAGGGTCAATGCATGTTATAGGATGCTCGGGGCTGGCATGCGGGGATGACCCAGAGGGAGGATAAAGGGAGGAGGGAGGTGGGAAGGGGGTTCAGGAAGGGGAACTTATGTAAACCCGGGGCAAATTAATGTCAATGTATGGCAAAACCAACCAATATAATAATGTAAAATAATTTGCCTCCAATACAAAATAAATTAATTACCAAAATAAAATAAAATAAAATGCTAAGTAAAAACATTCTCAACAAACAGATCAAAACTTTCAACGTTAAGAAAACTGAGTATTAATTACTGTCAAATTTCTGCAATTTCTAATCCATCAATTGAACATATGACTCCAACTTGTCTTCTGAAATCTTCATTTGGAAATGCCCTTCTTATGATGTTGGCAACCCCAAATTTTGAAAAGAATATATGTTATCAAACAGAATAAAATTACACTTGGGCAAGGTAAGTAAGAAAATTGCCCTTTTCATTAGCTTCAAATGCATACTTCTGCTTTCTTTACAGTCTATCAAAATCTCAAGAAACCTTTAGATAACTGGAATACATAGAAAGATTCTGCAAACAGACAAGTCCATTCAAACAGACAAGTTTATTTAAAACACCCATTAACTGGAGGTCAAACAGGAGAGGAATCTTCTCTCTTCTTCCTTTCCAGTGTTTTGATGCATAATTTGTGGTGTGTTTCCATTACATTGAAAGAAGCAAGTGCTAACATTTTACTCAGAATACTTCAGCTTCATCAGTTTTTAAAAGAAATATGATACTTGCAAACAACGAAAACAAACCATTGTTTATTTAAGGCACATCATTTAAGGCACAGTGTGCCTTAAACTACATTCATACTGAGGTTTTAGTCTTCTTAGCAGATGATGACCAAAATTCAAAGGGTGCATGATCCTCAGACCTCTGCGTTCAATACAGATCTGTAAGTGAAAAGAACATCAGACCTACAGAAAAATTAATTCTAATAATGCATATAGGATCATCTTACAGTAATTACAAAGTCCGTTTGAACTAAAGTTAAGGACACTGACCAGATTGTTTTCACAGTTCCTGTGTGTTTTCACTGAATCTCTATGATCTCCAAGAGAATAGAACATGTTATGCAAGCTATTCTCTTTTTCCATGATTTAAATTTACTTATTCATCTTAATTGGAGTTTAGCCTTTTTTCTTATCCTAAAGAGTGAAGGACAGTACTAAATCAAATTCTTCTGATACAGTCTGATCGCAGGAGAAACACTCTAATTAATCCCAGGATAACTAACTCTGATAAGAACTGCGATTCTGACATAAAACAAATAAAACTAAACAGAATTTCCAAAATAACACTAATGCTTTTAATTACCCTTGTCTTTTGTCCTTTCCCTAACTGAGCTGCTTAGTCACAGCTACAAAAAGCTGTTATCTTTTCCGTCTAAAACAAGGCTTATCTCTGTGGGACTTGGGGTTCAAGTGTTCCCTTTGGTTAGATTCCTTGCCTTCAACCCTAGCTCAGGAGTGACAACGTTCAGGTCTCAAATAACATACTATGCAACTGGTGCATTTTACATTCTTACCACAGAAAATAGCTGTCAGTTGTACCTCCACAGAATTAATTTAGCCACAAGGAATCTCTGGCAAAACTGAACAAAATGTAAGAGAGAGAGGACAGCATTTCTATGAAATCTGTTATCAGCATTACAAATGACCTAGATACTACAAAGATATCATTAAACTGAAACCCATTTAAAAGACACTTGATTACTGGAATCCTTCTTTGTATGTAATCATTTTTCAGTTTCTGATTTACAACGGATTCATAAAGATCAGCGTCCACTCTTTCAAGTGAAACTGCCTTTTTTTCTTTAGCTATGATAGACATGACATCTTTGAGATGTTCATTTTAACCTTTACATGATTCAAAACTCCAAATACATAAAAGACGATGACGGAAGCGTCAAAATATATAAAACAAAAATCGACGTAAAATTGTTAGAGCCTCTGATAAATGATAACAAAACCGGAAGAGAAAAAATGAAAAAACGCTTTTAATGATACTGCAACAATACTTTTCTAATCCCTTTTCCTTTCCTATTTCTCGTGCACTTTAAAATGCATACAACATCAGTAGATTATAGGGCTTCCCTGGTGGCTCAGAGGGTAAAACATCTGCCAGCAATGCTGGAGACCCGGTTTCCAGACCTGGGTCGAGAAGATCCTCTGGAAGAGGAAATGGCAACCCACTCCAGTAATCTTGAACAGAGAACCTCACTGAAATGGACGGAGGAGCCTAGTAGGCTACAGTCCAAGAGGTCGCAAAGAGTCAGACACTACTGAACGACTTCACTTTCACCTCAGTAGAGTATTATCATACGTTTAAAAATCTGTAACAATCTGGCTTTAAAAAAATGGCAAAAATGTCTCCATTGAAGGTGCATATCCAGCTGTTCTAATTCATAGTGTGACTCATCTCAAAGAGCCTGGGTTTTCAAGGTTCTTTTTGGCCATGCCACGCAGGCTGCTGATCATTCTTTTCGGAGCAGGAATTGAACTCACGACCCCTACAGTGGACACTGAGAATCTGAAAATTCTAGACCACCAGGGAAGTGCCTTGGTTTCATTTTCTAAATGATTGGGAAATCCATCAAAGTATAAATGGACTGGTATGGACAGGATTGATGCGACAGACTGTGTAGAAAGTCGCAAGCTGTATAATCTTGGGAAATATGTGATTGCTCACTTCCACTTAAAATTCAGTTTCTCTGAGTGTCTGAAAATGCTCTTAATAAAAACGTTGGTGACTGAAAGATATTGAAATCTGTGTACTAGGGCAGTGATGCAATTTAGACTTCCTAAAATCTCCTCTCGGAATTCTGAAATTCTACCTTAGTATTCAATCCAACAGTCATTGACGTTTTTGCACGAAGGACCAAAACAAGAAGAAGACACCTAACAGGCCTTACAAGAGTATATATAAACCATACTGTCATTGCAATTATTGATATGTCTGTCTGAAAAGTCAAGAGATACAAATCAGTAAAATTTTTACTGAAATACATTCATAGTAGAACAGTGAGGTAGTTAAGTCTTATCACCACTTTCTCCTTACCAAGATAAGCAACCATTTCACACACAAAAACTCCAAACTAAAAGTTTGTCCTAGAGAGATACAGGACAATTAATGTAACTTCTAAACACATGGGCAACAAAACAGGCCTTCATTTTAAGAATGCTTTGGAGTACACTAAAATTCCAGAGCTTCAGCAAACTGGCTGCAGCATACTTTACTTCTATTAACGTACCAGCTTTGGGAGATGATACATTTTAAACCTGTCTGCAAAACATCTTAATGCTATCTCTGTAGACCCCCCTTGGGTAATAAAGTGTCATTATGAAGTGCCCACTGTCAGACCTAATTGATTTAAGAAAACAAACAAACAAACAAGGATCCCATGAATTATAAAGTTTTCAAAAATTCACAACGGTTGACACAGTGGTTCTTGAATTTTAATGAATATTCAAATTCATGGATACCTACTCTTCAATATATATTCAATTCAAGCGTTCAACCTTCTGAGACCTGAGGTGGTGGAAGATGTGGCTGCTTTCTTGTACAAGACATGAAAGAGCACACATGCACATGGTTCAATCTGGACTTACACCTCACCTCAATGTCTTCATCCTCACCTGCAGTGTCCTTAAACTGGATTTCGTCATCATCTTCAGGATCAAAGGTATCTGTTTCACTATGTTCTGCTAAAAACACAGTAAGAGCATACTCTTAAAAATATCAAATCAAGGTGTTCCTAGATTAATTGCTGATTTAAAAAAATAATACTGGATAAATAGTGAAACACTGAACTGTACAAGAAACTGCTTGGACTCAATCTTCGATTCAACTGTCTCATTCCGAGAAAAATCTTCCTAACTGCAAACATATCACAGAGAACAAAGTCACAATGAAACCACTAAAAGAAATTCACAGCCAAGTAAGTATTGATCTGATTCCCACTTATCTTAGGATTTCTTAAATGGCCTAATTGTCATCAGAATCTTCACTCTTCCTAAAAATCACCTCACTTTATAATAAAATGCACTGTAATAGAAAAAGTAACACTGCTCTCATGTTCAAAACGTGAGTTTAGTATATGTCCTCTCTTTTGTTACCAGAAGCATATTTTAATCTTTCCAAGCTTACTAGAGGAAGAATAGAATACTTTTCTCTTTAAGAAATAAAAGGGATATCTTTTAAAAACACTCTCCACAAAACACCACAACGACACTCTATATACTAAGAAACACTGAACACTGCTCCATAAAAATCCATACCAGTACCATAATTGTTGTTATAGAGTTTCTGAAACCAGGTATACTCTCTTAAGAATTGTTCACAAGAGGCACTACTTTAACAATTCTTACAGATAAGTCTTGAGTCTGTAAACTTTATAATTCGCCACCCAAAGAACATATTGTAGGAAGAGAATCCATTACTAAGTTGTTAATATACTGAAGTATTTAGTACACAGTTACAGTGAATTGAAGCCTATATGTAAAAATACATAATAGAGAATTCTGAAACAACTGCTTCACCTAAACACTAACTAGCAAATGCTATGAGAAGACAAGGAAATGTAAAAACTTTGATATTAACTACCATATTCTGGAAGTTTTCCGTAAGCCTTCAGACTTCTAGCTTCAGCTGCATTGTACTTTAAAATTACATCTGCTTTGTTATCCTTGGAGAAGAACAAGGAAGGATCAAAACCAGTCATGCAAAGAATCATCATTTCTTTCATAAGTTAATTTCAAATTAAACACTCTTATGTAAAACGTTACTATTGGCTCACCTTCCTTCTATCATCTGCACACACACACACACACACACACACACACACAAATCCTCATGACGAGGTTGGCATGCATGACCAAATAAAGTATAGACTAGGATTGTGATGTATACAATGCACTGAATCAAAGTAAGAAAAGGAAACATGGGTGGTGGTGGTTTTGCAATGTTGTCCTTGTTCACACTCTAACACTGTAGTTCAAGGTGGAAGTGGTATTTTTACCCAAGAGAAACCTGTCTATAATGCAGAGTTCTTAGAGTATCTTAATGAGTCGAATTGTTGGAGTTGCTTTAAAAAGATACCGGTATCTTCCTAAAACCTGGCAGGCTTGAAGTGAAGGCCTTGTGTGTTTATAAAGCTCTTCTGGGTGTTTCTGATGCAAATATGCCTGAAAAGCACTGCCCTAAAAATGTTCATTTGAGGCGATGTTTCTAAATGTTTACAATTAACCTAGCAAAGGCCTACAGAAAGGCAATTGAAAATATCACAGTCATAAAACTGCAGTGTAATACATACCAACACTTATCAAACTCTAATGTGCACAAAACACATGTAGGTATTGTGTGAAAACTCTGAGTCCAACTCAGTAGGGAAGAGGTTAGCTAACAATGTGCTAATACACTTCCATAGAGTGGGGATGCTGCTATTATCTTTACATTATGATTCGAGCAACAAGGGTTTGTTTTTATCCACACCAGGTGAAAAATCAGAAGAGCTGTTTGTGGCTATCACTTTAAAGTTAGCATTTTAACCCCTTAATGAATTAATAAAACTGTGGTTACACTGTCCATGAGACAAAGAATTAACCTGGGAACTAACAATTTTTCGCTCCATTTCCGGGATTATAGGCTGTTAAACTAAAATAAGTGGGCACAAAATTGATACACATTTAAAGACAGAGTATATATTGCTGTCATCACATACTCAAAATGGAAAGGTTATGAATGGATGATCCAGATCACAAAAACATACAAGGGAAAAATATTCAGTAAAATCAACATACAAAAATCAGGTATAGTAGTAATGTGTCCGTATTACCCAAAGTAATGTAGAGATTCCATGTAATTCCTATAAAATTCAAGTAGCAGTTATTTTCAGAGACAAAGTTAGATGGAACCTCAAACTATCTTAAGGGCCAAAGCGATCTTGAGGAAGAATAAAGCTGGAGGGCACACATTTCCTGCATTTCAAACACAACTGTCCAAACAATATGGCACTAGAATTCCACCAATAATGCAGATGCTGGAAAAAAACTGAGCACTCAGAATACAATTTTTCAAAGACAGTCAACTAATACGAACGGAAGCAAGGTTACTGTGGAGAGAAGACGTCCTTCCCAATAAACAGGACTGAGAAAACAGTACTTAACCTAAACGTGGACCCCTATCATGCACCAGAAACTACCTAAATGTACCCTGAACTAGATCACAGATTTAAACACAGACCTGAAACCATAAAACTGCTGCAAGGGAACATGGTGTAAAACTACCAAATGTAGTGCTCTTGCACTCTGATTTTGGTATAGGACTCCAAAGCCATAAGGAATGCAAACAAAACCTAGTAGGTGTAAATACTTCACACTAAATTGCTTTTGCACAGAAAAGGAAATTGTCAACAACGACTAAAAAGACAGGGTACTAGATCGGTAAACATATTTGCGAATGATATGACCAATAAGGGATTAACATCCAAAGTAGATAAATCCTGCCTTTTGCAACAACGTGAATGAACCTGGAGAGTAGTGTGCTAAGAGAAGCAAGTCACACAGAGAAAGAAAGCACTGTAGGACCTCATTTTTATGTGGAGTCAGGACTGAACACAAACTAGTCAAAGTTCAGGGATGCTCCTGATCTCTCTCAGCTTCGAGTGACCTGGATTTTCTGCACAGGCCTGAAATGAAGAGAAGAACTATCAGTCGCCTGGCTGACTATCAAAGGTATGCCCCTGCAAGCTCAAAGCCTAAAAGGAGAGACTGAGAGCCTTGCTGGTTTTTAATGAAACCTCAAACATGGGCTGTCTGTGACATTGTGAACAAACATTCAGTGGCCACGTGCAAGGAAAAGACATATGACGTACACAATCTGTCTCTGAAATCACGCAACAAACCATGGCAAGAAAAAATCCTTGGGAGAACAAATCTGATCTCCCATCTCACCATGTAATATTTGCATTTTCTGGCTTTCAATGACAACAAAAACCACGAGACACACAAAGAAACACGGAAAGGTGTTCAGTCACATACCAGAAAATAAGTACTCAATACAAACCATGGCTGAGAAAGCCTAGAAGCTGGACATAACAGAGATGTTACCTCAGGTAGCATTCATTAAGAGAAGACAAGAAACAAGGTGCATAATATGTTTTTAGTTGAGAAGAATATTTTACTGGAGAATCAAGACAAACATATTCTTTAAAACAAAACTAGTGGAGATAAAACGTGGAGTCAGTTCAGTTCAGTCGCTCAGTCGTGTCCGACTCTCCGCGACCCCATGAATCACAGCACGTCAGGCCTCCCTGTCCATCACCAACTCCCGGAGTTCACTCAAACTCATGTCCACAGAGTCAGTGATGCCATCCAGCCATCTCATTCTCCGTCGTCCCCTTCTCCTCCTGTCTCCAACCTTTCCCAGCATCAGAGTCTTTTCCAGTGAGTCAACTCGTCGCATGAGGTGGCCAAAGTATTGCAGTTTCAGCTTTAGCATCAGTCCCTCCAATGAACATCCAGGATTAACTGGCTTCAAAATGTCTCTTTAATCACTAAGAGCACAATCACACCAAAAAAATCAACAAGGAAACAGAAGACTGAAACTTTACAAATCACATCGTCTTAACTATTTACAGAAAATATGACCCGATAATAGAATATAGAGAAAGAGAAAGTGAAATCACTCAGTCGTGTCCGACTCTTTGCCACCCCATGGACTGTAGTCCACCAGGCTCCTCCCTCCATGGGATTCTCCAAGCAAGAGTAGTGGAGTGGGTTGCCATTTCCTTCTGCAGGGGATCTTCCCAACCCATGGATCGAACCCGGGTCTCCTGCATTCCAGGCAAAGGCTTTAACCTCTGAGCCACCAGGGAGAGAGAGAACAATTATTTCACTCAAAATTTTGTTGAGCACACGTGATGCGTTTGACACAAAAATCGAAAGGATTTCTGTCTTACAAGTCATACTTCAAGTATTAATATCGTAGTGGGCAACTACCAAGTAATTTTCTAAGTATTCATATTGGATTTATAACTTACACTCTAAATGACCTAGTCTATGTCTTACCTTTCTCCTATAATTGAAAACAAAAGAAAAAAAAAAAAAAAAACTTTCTTTGGAGATAGAGGTTTGGCCTGATTTAATTGCAACATCTACAGCAGTGATTACTCAAACTTGGATTTAAGACCTTTATATTTAAACTTCGTAACTGAGAAGCCAATATAAAGTTACTATTTTTTTCTTTTAATGAATGAGAATACTAACTAATATCACTGTCTTATGCTACTGTTTAGCAAAGGGCTTTTAAAAAAATATTTAAAAAGCAAAATAGGTGGAGTCCTCTGGTGGCCCAGTGATAAGGACTCAGGGCTTCCTCAGCAGTATTCTGGGTTCAATCCTTGACTGGGGATCTAAGCTCCCACAAGCTGCAGTGCCATCAAAAATGAAAGAAAAATTATGAAAGGAAAATGAATAATATAGCTCTGTGATATACATATCATAAAATAAGAAGATACCTTCTCATTTTACTGCAGAACACGCAAAGTGTGTGTGCCATAATTATGTGCACCATAATCCCTGAAAACCGATCATAGAGCCTTGAATACACCTGGACTTTAAAGGAGGACAGACCGATGAGCTGTAGTAGTTATCCAAAATTATAAGAGAATATTTAGTACTTATTATATTTAAAGTAAATAAACAGTCAGTCTTCCCACAAAACACTATGTACTGGCATTCAGCCAGAATCCTATTATCTTAAACATCGTGGATCATAATAAATTTTGATGCCAGAAGGATGAGAATCATAACTGGCTAGAACAGGTCGATTGCATTTTATTGCATCATCTAAATACTGATATTAATAATTCCTAAATTGAGGAACATTATAAAATTAACTGTAATTGTTACCTGATATCCTCGAAGATCAATCAATATAATATCGGAAGTATTTATCCAAACCTATATTTAAACAAACAAAGAAACAAAAAAGCTCACAGTATACTCCATGAAAAGTGCAAATAATAGTGTTCGATGTAAAGCCATACTGAATACAAAAAATACAATTCTTTCGGTATGGGAAAAGTAGCTATTAATAATTACGGCGAAACTGCAGATGAGTGTGTGTGTGGGTGTCGTGTGTGGATGTGCCTGTATCTGTGTATTATCTCTGTGTGTGCTCATGCCTAGGAGGCAAAGTTTAGTTAAAGATACTTACCGTGTTAATTAAAAACTAAAGTTAGGCAGTTCAGTTTGGGTCCAATTTTCTAATTTAGGATATTGCAATATATAATAATTTTACTTCAACTGAAGCATTTAAATTTACGAAAGCATAATTCTTTTATTGCTTTACATGAATTACTTTTACTCACAAATCGCACTGGACGTTTCTAGTTCTTTTAAACAAATGAAAAGAAGTCATATACACAAATATAGCCATCTAGTTACCAATCGACATCAATTCAGGCCCCTAACTCACTACTAACTGGAAAAGAAGGACTCAACAGAACAAAACTGTTTTGAATTATGCTTGAAGGAACTTTTAAACAATATGATCAATCAATGTGCCAAAATTACTGAATAAGATGCTTTATCGTGTTCCAATTTCAAATGTTCCTAACGCCACATAGAACTGTTCCCACAAAGCAAAGTCTTATCCAGGACCACACAGTACATTTAATTAGCAATTAGACTCCTTTTGTCTTAAAAATAATTTTCAGGTGTTTTATTTTTCTTTCTTTCTTTCCTGGCTTAATATTTTTGTTAAGAGACTAGGCCATTTGTTTCATACACGAAATGTGTCTGTTTCCTCAAGAGCAAACATTTCTGGCATAAGTCCAGGCTAGGTATCACAAATCTTTCTTTCTAAATCTAAACCCTATTTTTAAAGTTACCAAGGATTTTCTAGTTTTATGTCCTTATATTGCCTTATATATCACTGATTTTGAAGTTTTCAAGAATGCACCAAATTCAGTCACTTGGAAGAACAGATATATATTTTAAAGGTAATTTTTGTACTAAAGGAAAATATGTCTCCACACTGACCTTTCTTCTCAAACTTCCTCGGATATGACATATCCTTGTCACTCCATCAAAACACATTGCTTCCAAACGTGCATTTCCCAACATTTTGGTTACTTGAGCATATTCTTAGGAAGGGACAAAACAGAAAAAAACAAAACCGTAAAATACTGTTCAATTTTTCTTAAAATGCAACTCTTGTTATTAGGTTGGTAATGCCACTTTTAGTGCAAAATTTAGACCAAACCATGATTTTAAAAAGAACACAATGTTCAAGTATTACAACAAATGAGTGCTGTCTCAAGGTGACGTATGCTAATTTTATCCACGAAAATGAGAGGACACTTAAGATCTCAAAGAATGTCTATAGTCTCTTCCAGCTACACTTTTGCATTTATCCTCCTGTCTTTAGAGCAAGGAAAAGTCAACAAAAGTGAAGCAGTTAATTTAAAATCACAAATGTTGGGGGGAGGAACAAGATGGGGGAGGAAGAGGATGGCGAGACCACTCTCTCCTCCACAAATTCATCAAAAGAACATTTGAACAAGGAGTAAAGTCCACAAAACAACTTCTGAATGCTGGCAGAGGACGTCAGGAACCCAGAAAAGCAGCCCATTGTCTTCGAAAGGAGGTAGGAAAAAACATAAAAGATAAAATGCGAGACAAAAGAAGTAAGGACGGAGCTCCGTCCAGGGAAGGGAGGCTTTAAAAAGAGAGAAGTTTCCAAACACCAGGAAACACTCTCACTGGCGAATCTGTGGTGATCCTTGGAAGATCAGAGGGCCACATAACCCTATTTTTTTTTTAAGATTTTTTTAAAACCCACAGACTACCTGCCAAACGGTAACTCCCAGCGGAGAAGCAGCGCAGACGCCTGCATACGCCATTAGCAAGCGGGGGCTGGGCAGGGAGGAGCCGGCTGAACTGCTTAGAGAGAGGACTGGGCTTGAATGCCACGAGAACAATTTGGGAGAACTGGGGAGAGCAAGAGCGGACTGTGGGATAGCTTCCCCATGAAAAGATGGAAAGCTCTAACCTAATACTCGGCTAGCCCCACTCACAGAATAAAGGATTGAGCAGAGCAAGCCGGCTGCGGTCGGCCCATCCCCCATCCCCCGCCGAGACAGGCAGGGAGCGCAGCCAGAGCCGGAGCGGGCAACCGCGGCCCCAGAAAAGCATCTGATACAAACTGCACACAGGCTTGTTGCTAATCAGGACTTCTTGGGCTCGGGCGGGTCAATAACCCCCTGAGAAGGTGAGCCGATTGTACACCCAGAAAACTGAGTGGCGGGGACTGGGGAGGCAATAAGTCGCAGAGACAGCGCTCGCCAAACACCTGGTCCCCTGAACTGCTCGGACCAGGGAAGGCACAAAACGCAGGCCCAACCAAGTCTGCGCCTTTGTGGAGTACCTGAGAACCTGAACTTGAGCCGCTCAGACCTGGGAAGTGCATACAACCCAGTGCCGGCCTCGGACAGTTCCCAGCAGAGCAACCTAGAGCCTGTACAGTGTAGACTGGGACAGCATACGTGCTGTGAGCGGGGGCAAACCCAGTGTGGCCGAGATGCTGTGAGCACTCCCCACAGACGCCAGAGATATTCGTCTGCAGCGTTCCTCCCTTCCCAAAACAGGACTGAACAACTGAGCCTTAAAAAGTGTCCACCCACCCCCTAGTATCAGGGAGGAAATTAGACACTGAAGAGACCAGCAAACAGAAGCTAAAACAGAGGGAACCACCTTGGAAATGACAGATAGAGACGTCTAGAGGCTACTCCAAGAATAAGACCAAAAACCAGAGGCAAGAGGCTTAAGCCCAAATCCTGAGAACACCAGAGAACTCCTGACTCCAGGGAACATTAATCAATAGGAGCTCATCATACGTCTCCATACCTACACTAAAACCAAGCACCACCCAAGGGTCAACAAGTTCCAGAGCAAGACATACCACGCAAATTCTCCAGTAACACAGGAAACTAGCCCTGAGCTTCAATATTCAGGCTGCCCAAAGGCACTCCAAACCCACTGACATCTCATAACTCGTAACTGGACACTTCACTACACTCCAGAGAGAAAAAATCCAGCTACACCCACCAGAACACTGACACAAGCTTCCATAACCAAGGAACCTTGACAAGTCACCTGTCCAACCACACACACAACGAGGAAACTACATAATAAAGAGAACTCCACAAATGGCCAGAAGAGGGAAAGACCACCCCAAGCAAAGCATTTTAAGCAAGATGAAGAGGCAGAGAAATACCCAGCAAGTAAAGGAACAAGATAAATGCCCATCAACACAAACAAAAGAGGAAGATATAGGGAATCAACCTGATAAAGAACTTCGAATTTTGATGGTGAAAATGATTCAAAATCTTGAAAGCAAAATGGAGTTACAGATAAATAACCTGGAGAAAAAGATTGAGAAGATGGAAGAAAGGTTTAATAAGGACTTAGAGGAAATAAAAAAGAGTCAATATACAATGAATAATGCAATAGATGAGATCAGAAACACTCTGGAAGGGACAAACAGTAGAATAACAGAGGCAGAAGACAGGATAAGCGAGCTAGAAGATAGAATTGTAGAAATAAATGAAACAGAGAGAGAAAAAAGAAAAACAAATTAAAAGAAATGAGAACAATATTAGAGACCTCTGGGACAATGTTAAACGCTCCAACATTCGAATCATAGGAATCCCAGAAGAAGAAGACAAAAAGAAAGACCATGAAAGAATACTTGAGGAGATAAGAGTTGAAAACTTCCCTAAAATAGGGAAAGAAATAATCACCCAAGTCCAAGAAACATAGAGAGTCCCCAACAGGATAAACCCAAGGCGAAATACTCCAAGACACATATTAATCAAATTAACAAAGATCAAACACAAAGAACAAATATTAAAAGCAGCAAGGGAAAAACAGCAAATAACACACAAGGGGATTCCCATAAGGATAACAGCCGATCTTTCAACAGAAACTCTTCAGGCCAGGAGGGAATGGCAAGACATACTTAAAGTGATGAATGAAAATAAACTACAGCCCAGACTACTGTACCCAGCAAGGATCTCATTCAAATATGAAGGAGAAATCAAAAGCTTTACAGACAAGCAAAAGCTGAGAGAATTCAGCATTACCAAACCAGCTCTCCAACAAATGCTAAAGGATCTTTTCTAGACTGGAAACACAGAAAGGGTGTATAAACTCGAACCCAAAGCAATAAAGAAAATGGATACGGGATCGTACTTATCAATAATTACCTTAAACGTAAATGGGTTCAATGCCCCAACCAAAAGACAAAGGCTGGCTGAATGGATACAAAAACAAGACCCCCATATATGTTGTCTGCAAGAGACCCACCTCAAAACGAGGGACACATACAGACTGAAAGTGAAGGGCTGGAAAAAGATATTCCATGCAAATAGAGACCAAAAAAAAGCAGAAGTAGCAATACTCATATCAGATAAAATAGACTTTAAAACAAAGGCTGTGAAAAGAGACAAAGAAGGAAACTACATAATGATCAAAGGATCAATCCAAGATGAAGATATAACAATTCTAAATATTTATGCACCCAACATAGGAGCACCGCAATATGTAAGACAATTACTAACAAGTATGAAAGGGGAAATTAACAATAATGCAATAATAGTGGGAGATTTTAATACCCCACTTACATCTATGGATAGATCAACTAAACAGAAAATTAACAAGGAAACACAAACTTTAAATGATACAATAGACCAGTTAGACCTAATAGATATCTACAGGACATTTCACTCCAAAACAATGAATTTCACCTTTTTCTCAAGCGCACACGGAACCGTTTCCAGGATAGATCACATCCTGGGCCATAAATCTAGCCTTGGAAAATTCAAAAAAAGTTGAAATCATTTCATGCATCTTTTCTGACCACAATGCAGTACGATTAGATCTCAATTACAGAAGAAAAACTATTAAAAATGCCAGCATATGGAGGCTGAACAACACGCTGCTGAATAATGAACAAATCACAGAAGAAATCAAAAGAGAAATCAAAATATGCATAGAAATGAATGAAAATGAAAACACAACAACCCAAAACCTCTGGGACACTGTAAAAGCACTGCCAAGGGTCAAGTTCATAGCAATACAGGCACATCTCAAGAAACAAGAAAAAAGTCAACTAAATAACCTAACTCTACATCTAAAGCAACTAGAAAATGAAGAAATGAAGAAGCCCAGTGTCAGTAGAAGGAAAGAAATCGTAAAATTTAGGGCAGAGATAAATGCAAAAGAAACAAAAGAGACCATAGCAAAAATCAACAAAGTCAAAAGCTGGTTCTTCGAGAAGGTAAATAAAATTGACAAACCACTAGCCAGACTTATCAAGAAACAAAGGGAGAAGAACCAAATCAATAAAATTAGAAATGAAAATGGAGAGATCACAACTGACAACACAGAAATACAAAGGATTATTAGAGAATACTATCAGCAATTTTATGGCAATAAAATGAATAACCTGGAAGAAATGGACAAATTCCTAGAAAAGTACAACTTCCCAAAACTGAACCAGGAAGAAAGAAATTCTGAACAGACCCATCACAAGCACGGAACTAGAGGCTGTATTCAGGAATCTTCCAGCAAACAAAAGCCCAGGTCCAGACGGCTTCACAGCCGAATTCTACCAAAAATTTAGAGAAGAACTAACACCTATTCTACTTAAACTGTTCAAGAAAATTGCTGAGAAAGGGAAACTTCCAAACTCATTCTATGAGGCCACCATCACCCTAATCCCGAAACCTGGTAAAGACCCCACAAGAAAAAGAAAACTACAGGCCAATATCACTGATGAACATAGATGCAAAAATCCTTAACAAAATTCTAGCAATCAGAATCCAACAACATATTAAGAAGATCATACATCATGACCAAGTGGGCTTTATCCCAGGAATGCAAAGATTCTTCAATATCCGCAAATCAATCAATGTAATACACCACATTAACAAACTGAAAAATAAAAATCATATGATTATCTCAATAGATGCAGAGAAAGCCTTTGACAAAATTCAACATCCATTTATGATAAAAAATCCTCCAGAAAGTGGGAATAGAAGGGACATACCTCAACATAATAAAAGCTATATATGACAAACCCACAACAAACATTATCTTCAATGGTGAAAAACTGAAAGCATTTCCCCTAAAGTCAGGAACAAGACAAGGGTGTCCACTCTCACCACTACTATTCAACATAGTTTTGGAAGTTTTGGCCACAGCAATCAGAGCAGAAAAAGACATAAAAGGAATACAAATTGGAAAAGAAGAAGTAAAACTTTCACTGTTCACTGATGACATGATCCTCCACACAGAAAACCCTAGAGACTCTACCAGAAAACTACTAGAGCTAATCAATGATTACAGTAACGTTGCAGGATATAAAATCTACACACAGAAATCCCTTGCATTCCTATTCACTAATAATGAGAAAATAGAAAGAGAAATTAAGGAAACTATTCCATTCACTGTTGCAACGAAAAGAATTAAATACCTAGGAATATATCTACCTAAGGAAACAAAAGACTTGTACATAGAAATCTATAAAACACTACTGAAAACAATCAAAGATGACACTAATAGATGGAGAAATATATCATACTCATGGATTGGAAGAATAAATATTGTAAAAATGAGTATACTACCCAAAGTAATTTATACATTCAATGCAATCCCTATCAAGCTACCAACGATCTTTTTCACAGAACTAGAACAAATAATCTAACAATTTGTATGGAAATACAAAAAACCTCGAATAGCCAAAGCAATCTTGAGGAAGAAAAATGGAACTGGGGGAATCAACAAGCTGGACTTCAGGCTCTACTACAAAGCCACAGACATCAAGAGAGTTTTGTACTGGTATAAAGACAGAAATATAGATCAATGGAACAAAATAGAAAGACCAGAGATAAATCTAAGCACCTACGGACACCTTATCTTCGACAAAGGAGGAAAGAATATTCAAAGAAGAAAAGACAACCTCCTTAACAAGTGGTGCTGGGAAAACTGGTCAACCACTTGTAAAAAAATGAAACCAGAACACTCCCTAACACCATAAACAAAAATAAACTCAAAATGGATTAAAGATATAAATGTAAGACCAGAAACTATAAAACTCCTAGAGGAGAACATAGGCAAAACCCTCTCCGACATAAATCACAGCAGGATCCTCCATGATCCACCTCCCAGAATATTGGAAATAAAAGCAAAAATAAACAAATGGGACCTAATTAAAATCAAAAGCTTCTGCACAGCAAAGAAAACTATAAGCAAGGTGAAAAAACAGCCTTCAGAATGGAAGAAAATAATAGCAAATGAAGCAACTGACAAAGAATTAATCTGAAACATATACAAGCAGCTCCTGAACTCATTTTCAGAAAAATAAATGGCCCAATCAAAACATGGGTTGGCCAGAGAACTAAACAGAGATTTCTCCAAAGAAGACATACAGATGGATAACAAATATATGAAAAGATGCTCAATATCACTCAGAGAAATGCAATTCAAAACCACAATGAGG
The DNA here is from genome assembly GCF_049115385.1 of Moschus berezovskii. Classification (NCBI taxonomy): domain Eukaryota; kingdom Metazoa; phylum Chordata; class Mammalia; order Artiodactyla; family Moschidae; genus Moschus; species Moschus berezovskii. Next base: position 81,617,381 of record NC_142489.1, read on the forward strand.
TCCCATTTCATGCCAGTAAGAATGATTGCTATCCAAAAGTCTACAAGCAAAAAATGCTGCAGAGGGTGTGGAGAAAAGGGAACCCTCTTACACTGTTAGTGGGAATGCAAACTAGTACAACCACTATGGAGAACAGTGCGGAGATTCCTTAAAAACTGGAAATAGAACTGCCATAAGACCCAGCAATCCCACTAATGGGCATATACACCGAGGAAACCAGAATTGAAAGAGATACATGCACTCCAATGTTGATCGCAGCACTGTTTATAAAAGCCAGGGCATGGAGGCAACCTGAAGTCCATCTGCAGACGAATGGATAAGAAAGCTGTGGTACATATACACTATGAAATATTACTCAGCCATTAAAAAGAATGCATTTGAATGAGTTCTAATGAAGTGGATGAAACTGGAGCCTATTATACAGAGCGAAGTAAGCCAGAATGAAAAATATCATTACAGTATACTAATGCATATATATACGGAATTTTGAAAAATGATAATGATAACCCTGTATACAAGACAGCAAAAGAGACACAGATGTATAGAACAGTCTTTTGGACTCTGTGGGAGAGGGCAATGGTGGGATGATTTGGGGTAATGACATTAAAACATGTATATTATCATATGTGGAACGAATCGCCAATCCAGGTTCCATGCATGATACAGGATGCTCAGGGTTGGTGCACTGGGATGAACAAGAGGGATGGGATGGGGAGTGATGTGGGAGGAGGGTTCAAGATGGGGAACACATGCAAACAAGGGGCAGATTCAAGGCAATATATGGCAAAACCAATACAATAATATAAAGAAAAAAAAATTTTTTTTGTTTTTTGTACAGTTCTTCTGTGTATTCCTGCCAACTCTTTTTAATATCTTCTGCTTCTGTTAGGTCCATACAATTTCTGTCCTTTATCGAGCCCATCTTTGCATGAAATGTTCCCTTGGAATCTCTAATTTTCTTGAAGAGCTCTCTTGTTTTTCCTATTCTGTTGTTTTCCTCTATTTCTTTGCATTGATCACTGAGGAAGTCTTTCTTATCTCTCCTTGCTATTCTCTGGAACTCTGCATTCAGATGCTTATATCTTTCCTTTTCACCTCTCTTCTTTTTACAGCTATTTTTAAGGCCTCCTCAGACAGCCATTTCGCTTTCCTGCATTTCTTTTCCATGGGGATGGTCTTGGTCCCTGTCTCCTGAACAATGTCACGAACGTCCGTCCAGAGTTCATCAAGCACTCTATGTATGAGATCTAGACCTTTAAATCTATTTCTTACTTCCACTGTATAATCATAAGGGATTTGATTTAGGTCATATGTGAATGGTCTAGTGGTTTTCCCTACTTTCTTCAGTTTCAGTCTGAATTTGGCAGTAAGGAGTTCATGATCTGAGCCACAGTCAGCTCCTGGTCTTGTTTTCGCTAACTGTATACAGCTTCTCCATCTTGGCTGCAAAGAATATAATCAATCTGATTTAGGTATTGACCATCTGGTGATGTCCATGTGTAGAGTCTTCTCTTGTGTTGTTGGAAGAGGGTGTTTGCTATGACCAGTGCATTCTCTTGACAAAACTCTATTAGCCTTTGCCCTGCTTCATTCCGTGCTCCAAGGCCAAATTTGCCTGTTATTCCAGGTGTTTCTTGACTTCCTTCTTTTGCATTCCAGTCCCCTAGAATGAAAAGGACATCTTTTTTGGGTGTTACTTCTAAAAGGTCTTGTACGTCTTCATAAAACCGATTAACTTCGGCTTCTTCAGCATTACTGGTTGGGACATAGGCCTGGATTACTGTAATATTGAATGGTTTGCCTTGGAAACGAACAGAAATCATTCTGTCATTTTTAAGATTGCATCCAAGTACTGCATTTCGGACTCTTTTGTTGACCACGATGGCTACTCCATTTCTTCTAAGGGTTTCCTGCCCACAGTAGTAGATATAATGGTCATCCGAGTTAAACTCACCCATTCCAGTCCTTTTTAATTCACTGATTCCTAGAATGTTGACGTTCACTCTTGCCATCTCCTGTTTGACCACTTCCAATTTGCCTTGATTCATGGACCTAACATTCCAGGTTCCTATGCAATATTACTCTTTACAGCACCGGATCTTGCTTCTATCACTGGTCACATCTACAGCTGGGTATTGGTTTTGCTTTTGCTCCATCCCTTTATTCCTTCTATAGTTATTTCTCCACTGAGCTCCAGTAGCATACTGGGCACCTATCGACCTGGGGAATTCCTCATTCAGTATCCTATCATTTTGCCCTTTGTTACTGTTCATGGGGTTCTCAAGGCAAGTATACTGAAGTGGTTTGCCATTCCCTTCTTCAGTGGACCACATTCGTCTGTGGTCCATGTGATCAGTCCTGTGATTATGATTTCAGTGTGTCTGCCCTCTGATGCCCCCTAGCAATACCTACCGTCTTATTTGGGTTTCTCCTACCTTGGTCGTGGAAAATCTCTTCACAGCCGCTCCAGCAAAGTGCAGCCGCTGTACCTTACCTTGGACGAGGGGTATCTCCTCAAGGCCGCCCCTCCTGACCTTGAACAGCAGATCTAAATAGTGATATACAAAGAATTCCATATATCAACTAGAAATAGTTACACTTAAATGGTGAAATAAAAAAGATAAGACTACCATATTTCATGTCAGAAAGTAAGTGCCTTGGTTTTATATGTGAAATTTAGAGGATTCCCAAATGCACATGAGACTATCTACACCCATATTTTCATGAAATAATTGCTGAGGTTCCATATTTCATGTGCGAAATTTTTTGCCCAGGTTTTCAAAACAGGAAATAGGGGTCATTCCGTATTTCATGCAGAGAAAATGGCATCAAAATATTTATATGTGAAATATACAGATTTCCACTGGTCATGTGGGGAATCCAAAATCTAAAAATTCACATGTTACTATAGAGATGTACACATTTCCCTGTAGAAAAATTTATACCCAGACTTTCATGTGACACATAGAGTTTATTGCGTTTTTCATTTTGGGAAAATTTCACATGGACTTTCATCAATGCAATACAGAGAATTATAAATGTAAATAGGGAAATCAGGTATCAGTCAGATGAGAAATAAGTCAATTCTATATATTTTTTGCTTGTCCGAGATCTTAATTTTTGAATCATCAGTTCAGTTCATTTGCCCAGTCGTGTCTGCCTCTTAGCGACCCCATGGACCACAGCATGCCAGGCCTTCCTGTCCATCACCAACTCTCAGAGTTTAATCAGACTTATGTCCATTTAAACCATGATGCCATCTAACCATCTCATTCTCTGTCGTCCCCTTCTCCTGCCTTCAATCTTTCCCAACATCAGGTTCTTTTCAAATGAGTCATCTCTTCTGAATCATGGACAATTCCATATTTTATGTGTGAAAAATCTGACACAGCTTTTCAAATGTGAATAATAGAGGCTTTGTAATTCATATGAGCAAATCTGTCCTCAGATTTTCAAATGTTAAGTATACCAGATTCCATATTTCTTGTCGGAAGATTGTATCGGTGAAATATACAGAATTTTATTGCTCAATCATGAAAATCACATTGTCTTATATGAAATAGAAGATTCCAAATTTTTTGTAGCAAAAGCGATGCCATTTTTCAAATATGAAATGCAGAGCAATCTGCATTTAATGATGGAAAGCAGCACACAGATTTTCAAATGAGAAATCTGAAAATTGCATCACGATTTCCTATTTCATGCAGAAAATTCTGTGTCCATACGTTCATATAATATACAGAAAATTCCCTACTTTTAATTGAAAAATCTATCCCCTGGTTCTTATGTGAAACTGAGAATTTTTTTCTTTCATGTAGGACTATCTGGTGTGATTTCAATACATGAAACAGAAAATTTGGTAATGCATCCATAATCACATGTTGTTTCACATATGAAAATATATCCCTAGATTTTCATATTTGAAATATCAAATATTTCATGTCATTTTTCATGTCCATATTCCATGTCAAAATATTTTAATTCAGATTTTGGTGCATGAAATATTCAAACTGTCATAGTTTAGGAGGTAAGTTCTGTACCATGACATTCATTAATGAAGTAGAGAAAGGCAGGAACATCTAATTTTTCTATGGACATATAGACAATTCCATGTTTCAAGGTCGAAAATCTCATCCCAATTAATATATGTGAAATACAGTTGTTGGTGATATTCTGTCACTCAGTCAGGTCCAACTGGTTGCAAGACAGGACAGCGGCACTCCAGACCTCCTTATTCTTACTGTCTCCGACATTTTGCTGAGACTCATGTTCATGGAGTCAAGTGATGCTGTCCAACGATCTCACCCACTGTCGTCCCCTTCTCCTGCTGTCCTACATCTACCCACATCAGAGCCGATAATAATTATTATTATGTTCAGTGACAAGGCAGAACCTCAATCTTTTCCCATGTATTATTTCTTCACACGAGGGTAGCCAAAGTATTGTAATTTCAGCTTCAACTTCAGTCTTTCCAATGGATATTTAGGGTTAGTTTCCTTTAGGATTGGTGGGGTTGATCTCCTTGCTAGACAAGGGTCTCTCAAGAGCCATCTCTCGCACCCAGTCGCAAAGTCTCAATTCTTTGGCACTCAGCCCACTTTATAGTGAAACTAGCACATCCGTACATGTCTACTGGTAAAACCATAGCTCTGACTATAGGGACGTTTGTTGCCAAAGAGATGTCTCTCCTTTTCATTACATTGTGTCTATGTCTAGGCTTATCATAGCTTTTCTTCCCAGGAGCAGGGGTCTTTTACTTTCGTGGATGTAGTCACTGTCCCCAGAGATTTTGAAGCCGAAGAAATCTGTCTGCCACTATTTTCATTTTCATCCTTTCTATTTGCCAAAACATTGCTAGTCTTTGTCCTGCGTCATTTCATACACCAAGGCCAAACATGCCCATTGCACCAGGTATCTTCTGATTCTCTGTTTTCACATTCCAGAACCCTATAATGAAATGGACATATTTTCTCAGCATTAATTTTAGAAAGGGCTTGCAAGTCTTCCTAAAATCACTCAAGTTCCCTAGTAGCAGAGATGGTAAAGAATTGAAAAGCAGAGACTTCCATTTTTCATGTATTAAAATCTGCACCCAGATGTTCTTGTTCAAGAAAAAGAACTCCTCATTCCTTGTAGGAAAAATAACTATCCTGATCTTTAGCTGTGAAGTGTAGAAAATTCTATATGTAATGTAGGAAAAAAAATCTTCACCAAATATTCATATGTAAATTGTAGAGAACTGATATTTCAAATCGGAATATAGGCATTGATTTGACTATGTGAAATAAGTAATTCCATATTTCCAGTAGGAAATTTGGCAACTGTATAGATGATGTGAAACAAAATGATTTCATACTTCATGGAAAAAAAGCACCATGCCTAGAGTTTCAAATACGGAAAATATAGAAATCCATATTACATGTAGGAAAATCAGAGCGAGCTTTTCATTTGTGAGATACAGACAATTGGAATTTTGGCCCATATTTTGCTAAATGGAATATAGACAATTCATTATTTTAATGGAGTCCAACTTCAATTGAGTTTTTATGTGTGAAATATAGAGAATTCCATATTTAAAGGAAGAAAATCTGTGCCCAGATTGACATATACTAAAACCAATGGCTAGCATTTAATAAGTGAAATATGCAAAATTCCAGATGTCATGAAGGAAATTTAGCATCCAGTTATGTATAGGTGAAATATATTTAATTCCCATTTTCATGTAGAAAAATATGCATACAGATTCTCATATGAAATAGAGATTTTCATTGAATTTTCTTTTCTCTCTCTCTTTTTGTTTTAAACTGCAAAGACTTTTATTTTTACTCAAAATGATACAGAAAATCATTCCACTGGTACTGAACAGTGGAATAAAATGAATTGACAGGATAGAGTGACAGAACTGAGGCTTTCAAACTCTGCTGGTTACGAGTAGACGCTTGAGAGTTCCTTGGACTGTAAGGAGATCAAACCAGCTAATCCTAAAGGAAATCAGTCCTAAAATTTCATTAGAAGGACTGATGCTGAAGCTTAAGCTCCAATACTTTGACCACCTGAAGCAAAGAGACAACTCATTGGAAAAGACTCTGATGCTGGGAAAGATTGAAGGCAGGAGGAGAAGGGGATGACAGAGGATGAGATGGCTGGATGGTATCAGTGATCGGATGGACATGATTTTGAGCAAGCTCTGGGAGTTGGTGATGGACAGGAAAACTGGTGTGCTGCAGTCCATGAAGTAACAAAGAGTCAGATATGACTAATGATGGAACAACAATTAATAAAGAAGGTTAGCAGTAATGATGGCTTGAAACCCTTCAGTATAAGTGAAGATGATGAGAAGTGTTCAAATGCTAGATTTGCCAAAGACTGAAATGTGGCCTGTGAAGGAAAAAAGTCAATGATGACTCTGCCATCTTTTCTTTTTCTTTTTTAACAATTGGAATTGAGTTGCCATTTTTTGAGAAAAAGACTAAAGCAGGTTTTGGAGTCAGGCAAGAAATGTGCTAAATTGGAGACAATTATTGGTCAATTATGTAGAAATATCTAGGAGATTAGAAATTTCCTTTTTAGAAGAAAGAACTATCTTTTAAAAGTTCCTTTTAAATTATTATAAGAGAGTTTCCCAGTTTCTGTCATATGAATAAGTCCTTGGTGGGATCTAGAATGCTGACTTTCTTCTAGACATGCTCAGTATACTTAAAACCCAGACTGAAAAAGCCTACATTGTCAAGTTGAGTCCCTGATTCCACATCTCTTGGGGTGTTATTTTGTTCCCTCTTGTTCAAAAAAGTGAATTGCCTTCTGCATTAAACTGAATTGTATACAGTACTTGTACCAGTCTGAAATGTACCACATTAAGAAAGAAAAGACTGGATATGAAGAATGTCCAAACTCGATTTTCAATAAAAAATGCCCTATTAGCCTAGCAGCACTGAGTTTTAGCCTTGTAATTCCTCCAGTGATGTTTTCCCAGTGGTCCTGTTTGACACACTTAACTCTTGGGGTTTCTTGTTGGACTTACTGATTTGTGACATGAATTAGAAAATTTGGTAGAACAGGAGTTCCTCTGGGTGTATGCAGTGTCCTGTAGGTACTTGATTAGTCCCTACTTACAAAATCTGAGCCTATTTGCAGGTAAAGGGATTAACTAGATATTCAGTAAGGTATTCACAGAGGTTAAAGTTTAGCTACAAGGGCTCTCAGTACCACGTTTATTAAGTACTGGGATGAAATGAGAGCTATACTTCAATTTTGACATTTGAATGATTATTTCAAATGAGGTAAATCCTCCCTAAAATCTCCAAGCCAACTTTATTTGTCCCTCCTAAAATGTCTATTACTTGACTAGGTATTGAGATCCAATTGAAGATATACAATGTTAGCTATGCACGTTGTTAAGTATAGTGTTCTGGTGACATTCAGCAGTGTTCAGTAATTAGCTGAATGAACAGGTGTAAAATTATATTAGTTATCCAGATGCTAATTTGCAGTAACGTGTGCTGCCTGATTTGGGAGGGTTCTTGTCTGAACTACAACCAGTAAGATTTGTTACTTAATTAGGAAATCATTGTGTGTGTGTGTGTGTGTGTGTGTTTGTGTGTGTGTGTCTGTGTTTGTGATTCCCACCATTAGAACCATTAGTCTTGTTTTGGTCTAAACTTTGGGAACATTCTTGGTAATGTCATTCCTATGGCTTTAGGTACTATACAGGTGACAGGATGAAATCTACCTTTCTGTGGGATGTCTTAGTTAGTGCACAGCTCTAGGCAATGCAGAGAGGGGAACATTCACAGATGTAATATGCAGCTTATAAAAGGAGATAGAAATTCACTCTCCCACTGCAAATTGAATCAACCATTCCTTCCAAAGTTTGGTAAACAAATGTGTTATCCCTTTCTGAATGGATTCACAAACAATTGAAAATGAAACTGTGCATCCTTTTGGCTAAGATCAAGTGAGATCTCCATTTTCATTGTGGAAATTGAGGGTTGAGAAATTCACATATGCAATATAGAGAATTCCATATTTCATACATGGGATTTACATGCATACATTCATATTTGAAACTCTGAGTTCTGTGTTTCACGTAGAAATATTTTGCCCATACGGCAATATGCGACCTATGGAGAATTCCCTATTTAGAGACTGAATTCTCTCTATATAAAGAGAATTACAGATGAAGAATCTCTAAATAAGGAATATCAAAGTCAGCATCCCGCTAAGGGACATGACTCATAAGTGCCAGGGGCATTGAAGTCAGCTCATTTACTGTACAGAGGCCCTTTCAAAGTGGTTCTGTTTTCTTCCTGCCTCCAAGTGAGAACACATGCCAGCTAACCCTATCACCTCAGCGCTTTGGGGCTGGGAGCAGCAGGAGGATCATCCTAAGCCATCCACTACAAAGCACTGATGCTTAAAAATTTTGTGAATACTTGAGTGATGTTGGAAAGTGGCAAATTCTGCAGTTTCAGTTCAGTTCAGGCGCTCAGTCATGTCCTACTATTCATGAGCCCATAGCCTTCAGTATGCCATACCTCCCTGCATATCATCAACTACAGGAGTGTGCTCAAAGTGATCTCCATTGAGTCGATGATGCCATCAAGGCATCTTATCCTCTGTCATCCCATTCTCCTCTTGCCTTCAATCTTTCCCAACATCAGGGTCTTCTCCAGTGAGTCAGTTCTTCACATAAGGTGGCCAAATTACTGGAGTCTCAGCTTCAACATCAGTCCTTACAAAGAGCACTTAGGACTGCTCTCTTTGAGGATGCACTGTTTGAATCTCCTTGAAGTCCAAGGGATTCTCAAGAATCTTATTCAACACCACAGTTGGAAAGCATCAGTGTTTCAGTGCTCAGGTTTTTTTTTTTTTTTTTTTTTTTTAATAGTCCAAATCTCACATTCATACAGGTCTAGTGGCGAAACCATATCCTTCATAAGATGGACCTTTGTTGATAAAGTAATGTCTCTGCTTTTTAATATGCTGTCTACATGGATCATAAGTTTCCTTCTGAGGAGACCGTGTCTCTTAATTTCATGGCTGCAGTCACCATCTGCAGTGATTTTGGAGATCAAACAAATAAAGGCAGCCACTTTTTCAATTCTTTCCCCATTTATTTGTCATGAAGTGATGGAACCAGAGGCCATGATCTTAGTTTTCTGAATGATGAACTTTAAGCCAGGATTTTCACTCTCCTCTTTCACTTTCATCAAGAGGCTCTTTAGTTCTTTTTCACGTTCAGCGATAAGGGTGGTATGATCTTCATATCTAAGGTTATTGATATTTCTCTCTGCAATCTTGTCTCCAGGGTGTGCTTCATCCAGCCCAGTGTTTCTCATGATGTATTTGACAATATACAGCCTGATGTACTCCTTTTCCTATTTGGAAATAGTCTGTTGTTCCACATCCAGTTTTCACTGATGCTTCCTGACCTGCATGAAGACTTTTCAGGATGTAAGTCAGGTGGTCTGGTATTCCCATCTCTTTCAGTATTTTCCTCAGTTTATTGTGATCCACACAGTCAAAGGTTTTGGCATAGTCAATAAAGCGGAAATAGATGTTTTTCTGGAACTCTCTTGCTTTTGCGATGATCCAGAGAATGTTGGCAATCTGCTCTCTAGTTCCTCTGCCTTTTCTAAAGCCAGCTTAAACATCTGGAAGTCCATGATTCACATATTGCTGAAGTTTGGTTGGAGAATTTTCAACATTACTTTACTCATATGTGAGTTGAGTGTAACTGAGTGGTAGCTTGAGCTTCTTTGGCATTGCCTCTTTTGGACAATTCTACTCAGCAAGCAGCATCAACTTATGCTACAGAGCCATCAGACTCCCAAACCTTACATAAAAGAAAGATGTACCTGATCCTGTGGCTGAAAGAATAATGCTGCATTTGAGAAAGACAGAAAGCTCTTTGTAGGGGTTCTGCATACCCCATCTCTTTGCATTGTAATCTGACCCATTCTGTTTCTTGGCTGCTTTGAATCTCCCTGAAAGGCCCTGAGTGCTCTCTTCCCACCACTTGATATCCTTGGGCTTGATTCCCTGGCTTCAATCTGCCAGCCTGTCCAGTTCTGGCAGTTCGCATGCAGTTTTGGGCCAGTGAGTGGACACACAGACACAGATGCACCCAACGCTAAAAGGAAATTTTCACAGATGCAGAACCATACCTTTGCTTGTCCAGGATAATGGACTTGGGTAAGCACCTCTTATTTTCTCTGGTGGTTTTCTTCCATTTCCTTGTCAATCAAGTTCGTGTCCTCTTCTATCTATACTGTTTATTCTGGAAGGTTACAAAATGTTAGGATATGCTCATGAGGAGGACTGACCTGCAAAGAGTTGGGTTGGCTGGAAATGCTCGTGGTGGACAACTGAATGAGTGGTGCTATTCTGTATTCCTCCATCACATTGACTGGTTCACAGTGCCAGTCACATTGGCATGATTCTATTCCATACGCTTTCCTTCCAGCAGCCACACCAGAAATAGCATGGGGCTTTGGACCGCACTGACTTTGAGCACCTCATCTCAGAAAGCTCTCTCAAAATCATTGTTTGTCAATAACATGCTCTTATGGCAGGCCCAGTACCTATTCAGGCCCAAGACCTTCTGAGAGAAGTGCGCCTGTGCCTCCTAATTGTGTAATAGTCTGTTTGGAGATGTTTTCACTTCCCCCTCCCGCTCTGGTTATCTCCCTGTAGCAGGGAAAGGCCAAATCGAGGCCTCCAAAAGGCCAAAGAGAATGTGACAGGACTGTGTCTGAAACAATATCATGAAGAAGGTACCTATGGATCCAAAGCACCTCTGCTGAAACAAGTCACTGAACGTGAAATCCAAACGGTCAGGTGGCTTCCTTTTTTGGCAACACCACAGTTTACTTCTACCCACACATACACAGAACCCCCACACAGATCACACCATGGAGAGCCTGCCTACCCTGGGCCCACAAATCATGGCTCTATTGTTCAGAATGTGGCATTCCTCTCCCAAATGTTCCAAGAGGGCATGATTCCAGGCCAGGCCTCCCTAACATGCTAAATGCCAAGGCTCTCTTTCTCTTGCCCTCATAAAGCTGTGGTAGAGAGTCTCATGGTGCACATTTCACTCAGGATTACCACAAAAAAAATCAGAGATTGTCCTTCAGTGAGACTTTCAGAACCATCCCTCAAGTTCAGAGAGATATTTTGCCTCTCTGCCATCCACAGGCAAGGATGAGATCCCAGAGAAAGAAAGAAATTTATGTCAGGATTTCTGGCTGAAGAAGCCGGACATCTTTGTGATGACTGCTATTCCTTGTGCCCTAAGACTGAAAAGCTGAAGGCTCTGAACTGTTCTCAGGAACATCACTGTCCTAGGATCCCTTGATGCAAACAGCCAACCATCATTCAGTTCAAGTTATTTCTGTCCCTCATTCATCCTACAATTTATGACCCCATCAACCAAAGCATGCCAGCCTTACCTGTTCATTGAAAACTTGCTTAAATACATCTCCATCAAGTGGTAATGCAATATCTCTCTTGCTGTTCTTTGGAAAATGTTGATGCCATCCAACCTTCTTAATTTCTGTCGTCCAATTCTCCTTCTGTCGTCAGTCTTTCGCAGTATCAGAGTGTTTTACAGTGTCTTTCATCACCTCAAGTGGCCAAAATACTGCAGTTTCAGCTTCAGCATCTCTCCGAATACTCATGAACAAGATGCAGTGTAAATCTCAATCGTCTTTTCCAATATGATGGATCAAAATATCAGTTCTTCGGTAGTCAGCTTTAAGGTCCAAACCTCACATCCATACATGACTACTGGAAAAACCATAGCTTTGACTAGATGGACGTAATGTGTCTGCTTTTTAAAATGCTGTCTATATTTTCCTAGCTTTTATTGCCGCAGTCACCATCTACAGTGATTTTGAAGTCCAAGAAAGCAAAGCCTGTCATGGTTTCCACTGTTTCCCTGTCTCTTTGCCATGAAGCGTTGGTACCAGATGCCAGGAACTTCAGTCATTGAATGTTCAGGTTGAAACCAAAATTTTCACTCTCCAATTTCACTTTCATTAAGAGATTTCTTAGTTTCTCTTCACTTTCTGCCGCAATGTTGGTGGCATCGTATATCTGTGTTTGTTTCTATTTCTCCTAGCAAACTGGATGCCAGCTTGTGCTTCATCCAGCTTGGCATTTCACATGACGCAATCTACATAAGTATATAGGATGACAATACATAGCCTTGAGTTGCTACTTTGCCCAGCTTGGAACCAGTCCATTGTTCCCCATCCATGATAACTGTTGTTTCATTATCTGCATAGAAGTTTCTCAGGAGGCGTGTCAGGTATTCCCATCTCTTGAAGAATTTTCCACACTTTTTTTGTTCCATAAGCTGAAGGTTTTGACATAGTCAATAAAGCAGTGGATGTTTTTGTGGAACTTGCTTGCTTTTTTGAGCATACAACGGGTTTGGGCAATTTGATCTCTGGTTCCTCTGCCTTTTCTAAATGCAGCTTGAACCTCTGGAAATTCTTTCTTTGCATACTGTTGAAAACTTCCTGGAGAATTCCGTGCATTACTCTTTGCTTTATGTGAGATGAATGCAATTGTGTGTTAGTTCAAAGAGTCTGACATTGTCTTTCTTTGGGAATGCAATGAAAAGTGATCATTTTCAGTCTTGTGGCCACTGCTGAGTTCTCCAAATTTACCTTCATATTGAGTGCAGCACTTTCACAGCATCATATTTTAGGATTTGAAATATCTCAACTGGATAGTCATCACCTCCAAAAGGTTTGTTCTCACTAATGTTTCTTAATGTTAAAGCCTTCCTGACTGTGCATTCTAGGATATATGGGTCTAGTTGATTGATGATACCATCGTGCTTTTCAGGGTTGAACACTTTCTTTGTGTTTTTGCCACCTCTTCTAATATTTCTGCTTCTCTTTTTTCCCTAAAATGTGTATCCTTTATTGTGCCCTTCATTGCATAAAATGTTCCCCTGGTATATTTAATTTTCTTGAGGTGATCTCTAGACTTTCTTATTCTATTGTTTTCCTCTATTTCTTATCATAGATCAGTAAGGACGATTTTCTTATAAGCCATAGCTATTCTTCAAAACTCTGCATTCAGATGGGTGTAAATTTCCTGTTCTTTTTTCCCTTCCACTTCTCTCTCTCTTTCTCTCTCTTTTTGTTTCCTTTTCCTCAGTTGTTTTTAAGGCTTCTTCAGGTAACCATTTTGCCTTTTGCATTTCTTTCTGTTGGGGATATTCTTCATTGTTTCACTTTGTACAATATCACAAACTTCTGTACAAAGTTCTCTTTCAGATCTAATTCCTGGAATCAATTTTACATTTGCCATTGCAATCAAAAGATATTTTATTTAGGTTATACCTGAATGATGAAGGGGTTTTCTCTACTTTCTTCAATATAAGTACAAATTTTTTTCAATATATGTTGTTGGTCTGAGCCACAGTCAACTCCCAGTATTGTTTTGGCTGACTGTATAGAGACTTCAGCAATACATGAACTGTAAATTTCCAGATGTTCAAGCTGCGTTTAGAAAAGACAGAGGAACCAGAGATCACATTGCCAACATCTGCTCAATCATCAAGAAAGCAAGAGAGTTCCAGAAAACACATCTATTTCTGCTTTATTGACTATGCCACAGCCTTTGTCTGTGTGGATCACAATAAATTGTGGAAAATTTTGAAAGAGATGGGGATACCAGGTCACCTGACCTACCTTTTGAGAAACCTATATGCAGGTCAGGAATCAACAGTTAAAACTGGACATGAAACAACAGACTGATTCCAAATAGCGAAAGGAGTATTTCAAGGCTTTTTATTGTCACCCTGCTTATTTAATTTCTATGCAGAGTACATCATGAGAAATGCTGGGCTGGAAGAAGCTGGAATCAAAATTGCCGGGAATAATATCAATAACCTGAAGTATGCAGATGGCACCACCCAAATGGAAGAGGGTGAAGAAGAACTGAAAAGTCTCTTGATGAAAGTGAAAGAGGAGAGTATCAAAGTTGTCTTAGAGCTCAACTTTCGAAAACTAAGATCATCATATCTGGTCCCATCACTTCATGGAAATAGATGGGGAAAGAGTGGAAACAGTGTCAGGCTTTTTTTGGGGGGCTCCAAAGTCCCTGAAGATGGTGATTGTTGGCATGTATGTAAAAGTCATTGACTCCTCATAAGGAAAGTGATGACTAACCTTGATATTATATTAAAAAGCAAAGACATGACTGCCAGCAAAGGTCCATCTAGTCAAGTCTATTGTTTTTCCATTGGTCATGTATGGATTGAGAGTTAGGTGGTGAAGAATGTTGAGTGCCAAACAATTGATGCTTTTGAACTGTGGTTTTGGAGAGACTCTTGAGAGTCCCTTGGATTGCAAGGAAATTCAACCAGTCCAAAAGGACTGATTCTAAAGGAGATCAGTGTTGTGTGACCTTTGAAAGGACTGATGCTAAAGCTGAAACTCTAATATTTTGGTCACCTCATGCGAAGAGTTGACTCAATAGACAATACCCTGATGCTGGGAGGGATTGGGGGCAGGAGGAGAAGGGGATGATAGAAGATGAGATGGTTGGATGGCATCCCCCATGCAATGGACATGAGTTTCAGTAACTTAGGAGTTGGTGATTGACAGAGAGGCCTGTTGTGCTGCAGTACATGGGGTCACAAAGACTTGGACATGGCTCAGCGACTGAACTGAACTGATCTGAACTGAAAGAGATTCTCTATCCTCAGCTCCATTGTATATTATCAGTTTGATTTGTGCATTGATCATCTGATGATGTGCATGTATGAAGTCACATCTCATGTTAGAAGAGGGTGTAGCCAATGACAGTAACTTGTCTTGGCAAAACTGTTTTAGATTTTGCCCTGGTTTATTTTGCACCCGAAGGCCAAACATGTCTGTTTCTTTAGGTAGTTCTCAATTTCCTACTTTTCCATTCCAGTCCCATATGATGAAAATAGCATCTTATTTTTTGTGTGTAAGTCCTAGAATGTCCTACTGGTAATCACAGACCTACTCAACCTCAGCTTCACCCTGGCCTACAGCTCAACTTCTACTTTAGCATTACTGGTCATGACGCAGACTTGGATTGCTGTGCTACTGAATGGTTAGTCTTGAAAGCAAGCAGAGATGTTTCATTTTTATATTGCAATCATGTACTGAAATTCACACTGTTTTTATTGATGAGGGCAGCTTCTTTCATTTCTCCTCTAGGGATTCTTGCCCAACTTAGAAGACAAAATGATCATCTGAATTAAATTTATCCATTCCATTTAATTTTAATTCAATGATTGCTGAAACTTTGATCTTCACACTTGTCATCTCCTGTTTGACCACGTAAATTTTACCTTCATCATGGACCTCACATTCTAGGTTCCTATGAAATATCATTCTTTACAGCATCACACTTTACTTTTATCACCACTCACATCCAAAACTTGGTGTTGTTTCTCCTTTGGCTCCATCTCTTCATTTTCTCTGGAGTTACTTCCTCACTGAGTTCCAGAAGTATTTAGGACACTTAACAACCTGGAGAGTTCATCTTTCAGTATCCTATCTTTTTGGCCTTTCATATCGTTCATGGGGTTTTCAAAGCAAGGATACTTAAGTGGTTTTCCATTCCCTTCTCCAGTTGACCACATTTTGCCAAAATTCTCCACTATGTCCAATCTATCATGGGTGGCCCTGCACGGCAGGTCTCATAGTTTCATTGAGGTAGACAAGGTGTGATCCATTTGAAGTTTGGTTAGTTTTCTGTGATTGTGCTTTTCATTCTCTCTGCGCTCTGATGGATAAAGATAAGAGGCTCATGAAAACTTCCTGATGGAAGAAACTGACTGTGAGTGAGCCTTGGTCCAACTCTGATATATGGGGCCATATTCAGTGAATCTTTAATCCAATTTACTCTTGATGGGTGTGGCTGTGTTCAGGCCTTGTTGTTTGAACTGAGACCAAACTATCATATGGGAAATGAAAGTCATATCCTTCAAAAGGATTTGAGCAAGCACTCTTGTATTCAGGGCCTGAGACCCCTCTGCAATCCACTTTCTGACGGAGACTCCTGGATACTCACAAGCAAGTCTGGCTCAGTCTCTTTTGGGGACATTGCTCCTTATTCTTGACTCCTCATGCGCACCAGGTTTTGAATGTGCCCTCCAACAGTCTGTTTCACTCCTGTAGAAGCTGTATAATCAAATTCCACTGGCCTCCAGAGTCAAATTCCCTGTGGTTTCCAGTCCCTTGGCCAGATCCCTGGGTTGATAAAACTGTAGGAGTCCTAGAGCATCCTTAAATGTATGAAACTTTCTTTGGAATCATTATCCTGCAACTTGTGGATTGTGTACTAGGCGGCTTTATGTTAGATTGAAAGGTGACCTCCTCTGAGAGAGATTATGTCAGAAACTGCATGACCCAGGCGTGTAGCAGCTGGAGCCTCTCTTCCCTGTCAGGCCATTGCTGACCCATGCCTCTGCAGGAGACACTCAATCACTCAAATGCAGTTCTGACTCTCTCTCTGTGCAGTCACTGGGTATAGGTGCACAAAATGTTTTATTGAGCACTTTAGATATCGCTTGTATTTATTGATTCTAAATGCAAATTCACCACTGCTACAGTCTTATTGGGGCTTTTCCTTTGACTTTGGACATCTGTTGTTGTTGCTGTTTTCGGTGGGACTCAACATTCTCGTGTCAATGGTCCTTCAGAAGCAAGCTGTAATTTTGGAGTTCTCACAGGGAAAGTTGGGTTCACACCCTTCTACTTTCCCATCTTCACTCCCTCACGGGCACACACTGCCAAAGGCGGAAATGCCTCCATCCCACGTCTGCACTTTCTTCACCTTTCTGAGCTGTTAGATAGACTTGAAGTGCCTGGACAAAGCCAAGGTCACCCTGTGTTTTCTGGATGCGTGTCGTTTCAAAATGAAGGATCCTACCTTTTCATGTCATTTGTCTCACATGATGCTACTGTTGGTCACTCGTAAAGAGAGAGTGTTTTACCTGATTGGCTGATCCGAGGCAGCACTCTCCCAGGGCCTTCCCCTAATTTGGAAAAGTTCTCTAGTGCAATAGGTTTTCTTTCTGTTCCTCCTCCTTTCAGTTTCTACTCTTTTCTGAAGGACCTTCACCTCTTCACACTCTTATTTCCAGTTATAGCCATGTCCACTGTTTCTGCAGGCCAGCCTACTTCCCACAGACTGAGGGGTCCACAGGCTACGTTTTAAAAGCCCCACACCACTGGAGTTATACTGGATTAATCTTTAAGCGTTCCACATTCTCTTCTTGGTACAAACACACATCACCACAGCAGAAACTGTGAGCTTCTTCATGTCTCTTGATGTAAATCCAGATTTGTGAATTCACAGTCCTAAGTTGTCATTGGTCATCCTTTCCTCATTCCCTGTCTCAGAGATGCATGGGCCAGTCTCTCCCAGTTTGTGGATGCCTGGTGCCTCCTACTGCTTGCTCCATATCTCGTGGTCTGTAAATTTCATCTCTGGGTCAGCTGTGATTCGATTCAAATCCACAGAGAAAAACACACAGACATGTGGAACAAGCCTACGTGGCTACACACACACATGTGCAAGGCACATTGAACCATAGGCAAACAGGGAACATAGGTGTTTCTGCAGCTGAAGAACCAGTGCCTCATATGAAATATAGAGATTTCCATATTTCTTATAGGAAAATATCCATTCTGAACTCAAATATGAAGTGTAGAGAAGTCCAAATTCCATGACGGAGACTCCCCCCAGGTTTTGATACAGTAAATACAAGTCATTTCCCACTTCATGGAATCAATTCTTTATTTTGGTATATGTTTTCAGAAATACAACAAACTCTTTACTTCATGAAGAAACAGTGGTGCCCATATTTTCACTTGTGCAATAGAGATAATTCCAATTTCATACTGGTTTTCCATGTCTTCAAAAAGCAATGATAAGATTTCCATATGTGAAATTTCCAGAACTTCACCCTTGATGGTAGAGAGTCACCACGCAGATCCATGTATGAGGTGTAGACTAGCCCACATTTCACATTAAAAAAAAAAAAATTCCAAATTTTCTTAAAATGAAGAAAAACATTCAATATATCATGGAGTAAAACAAGCATCGCCATATTTGCACGTAAAAATGTAGGTAATTCTCCATTTGAGTTCAATTCAGTCCAGTCTGTCAGTCGTGTTCAACTCTTGCTACCCCATGAACTTCAGCTTGTCATGCTTAACTGTCCATCACCAACTCCCAGAGATTACTCAAACTCATATCTGTCCTGTCGGTGATGCCATCTAACCATGTTATCCTCTGTCATCCTCTTCTCTTATTGCCTTCAATGTTTCCCAGCATCAGGATCTTTTCCAATGAGTCAGTTCTTTGCATCAGGGGTCGGGAATATTGGAGTTTGTGTTTCAGCATCTGTGCTTCCAATGTATATTCAGGACTGATTTCCTTCAGCCTCTTTGACGTCCTAGAGACTCTCAAGGTTCTTCACCAATGCCACATTTTAAAGGCATCAATTCTTCCATGCTCAGCTGTCTTTACACTCTAAATCTCACATCTGTACATTACTGCAGGAGAGAACATTACTTTGACCAGGTGGACCTTCGCTGGCAAAGCAATGTCTCTGCTTTTCAATATGCTGTCTAGGTAGTTCATAGCTATTAATCCAAGTACCAAGTGCCTTTTAATTTTATGGCTGCAGTCACAATCTGCAATTATTTTGGAGCCCGCCCCCCCCAAATAAACTCTATCAGTATTTCCATTGTTTCTCCATCCATATTTTAAGCATGGATGGGACCATATGTCATGATATTAGTTTTCTGAATGTTGAATTTTAACTCATAATTTTTGCTCTCCTCTTTCATTGTCATCAAGAGGTTCTGTATATCTACTTCATCTTCCACCATAAGAGTGACTTCATCGAGTATTTGAGGCTGTTGATATTTCTCGAAGCAATCTTTATTCATGCTTGTGCTTCTTAAAGCCTGGCATTTAGCATGTTTTACACAACATATGAAGTATGGACGGAGGTTGGTGACATTGTACAGGAGACAGGAACCAAGACCATCCCCAAGAAAATGAAAAACAAACAAACAAACAAGAAAAAGGCTGTCTGAGAAGACCATACAAAGATCTGTGAGAAAAAGTGAAGCCAAAAGCAAAGAAGAAAAAAAAAAAAAAAAAAAGATTTATCCATTTGAATGCAGAGTTGAAAAGAATAGCAAGGAGAGTTAAGAAAGCCTTCCTGAGTGATCAACGCAAATAAATAGATGGGAACAATAGAATGGGAAAGACTAGAGCCCCTTCAAGAAAATTTGAGATATCAAGGGAATATTTCAATGTAAAGAATGGCTCAATAAAGAACAGAAATGGAATGGACCTAAAGAAGCAGAAGATATTAAGAAGAGGTGCAACAAATACTCAGAAGAAGTATACAAAAAAGATTTTACCACCTATATAATCACGATACTGTGATCACTTACCCTCCTCTAGGGCCAGACATTCTGGAATGGGAACTCAAGTGGGCCTTAGGAAATATCACTTTGAACAAAGCCCGTGGAAGTGACAGAATTTCAGTTGAGGTATTTCAAATTCCAAAAGATGATGCTGTGAAAGTGCTGCACTCAATATGTCCGCAAACGTGGAAAACTCAGCAGAGACCAAAGGACTGGAAAAGGTCAGCTTTCATTACAATCCCAAAGAAAATCAATGCCAAAGAATGCTCAAACCTACCGCACAATTGCACTCATCTCACATGCTTGCTAGTCAATAATGTTCAATATTTTCCAAGCCAGGATTCAAAAATGGGTGAACTGTGAACTTCCAGATGTTCAAGGTGGTTTTAGAAAAGGTAGAGGAACCAGAGATCAAACAGCCAACATCTGCTGGATCATCGAAAAAGGAAAAGAGTTCCAGAAAAACATCTCTTTCTGCTTTATTCACCATGCAAAAACCCTTGACTGTGTGGATCTCAAAGAACTATGGAAAATTCTGAAAGAGATCAGAATACCAGACCACTGGACTTGCCTCTTGAGTAACTTGCAACTGAGGAATGGATAGTTAGTACTGGATATGAAACAACATTGTGGTTCCAAATAGGAAAATGAGCATATCAAGGCTGTACTGTCACCCTGTTTATTTAACTTATTTGCAGAGTACATGGGAGAAGGAAATGGCAACCCACTCCAGTGTTCTTGCCTGGAGAATCCCAGAGACGGGGGAACCTGGTGGGCTTCCGCCTATGGGGTCACACAGAGTCGGGCACGACTGAAGTGACTCAGCAGCAGCAGCAGCAGAGTACATGAGAAGCGCTGGGCTGAAAGAAGCACAGTTAGAATCAAGATTGCTGGGAGAAATATCAGTCAACTCAGATATACAGGTGACACCACACATATGGCAGAAAGTAAAGAAAAATTGAAGAGTTTCTTGATTAACGTAATGAGGAGAGTGAACACGTTGTCTTAAAGTTCAACTTTTAAAAACTCAGATTATGGCCTCCAGTCCCATCACTTCTGGCAAACAAATGGGGAAGGAGTGGAAAGAGTGTCTGCCAATATTATTTTTTTGGGGGGGTAGGGCTCCAAAATCACTGTCGATGTTGATTGTAGCCATGAATATAAAAATACTTACTCCTTGGAAGGAAAGTTTTGACCATCCTAGATAGCATATTAAAAAGCAGAGACCTGATTTTGCCAAAAAAGCTGTTTATTTAAGCCATGGTTTTTGCAGTAGTCATGTATGGATGTCTTATTTGGACTATAAAGAGTGCCAAGAATTGATGCTTTTGAACTGTGGTGTTGGAGAAGACTCCTGAGTGTCCATTGGTCTGCAAGGATATGCAACCAGCCAATCCTAAAGGAGATGAGTCCTGGATGTTCATTGGAATGACTGTTGCTGAAATTGAAACTCCAATACTTTGGCTAGCTGATGCGAACAACTGACACAAAGGAAACGATCCTCACGCTGCAAAAGAATGAGGGTAGGAAGAGAAAGGGATGACAAAGGATGAGATGGTTGGATAGTATCACCGATTCAATGGACATGAGTTTGGGTTGACTCAAGGAGTTGGTAATGGACAAGCAGGTCTGGCGTTCTGCGGTTCATGGGGTCACAAAGAGTTGGACACTTCTGAGCGACTGAAGTGGACATTACATATAATTTAAATAAGCAGGGTGACAAATTGCAGCCTTGTCATAATCCTTTCCTTATTTGAAAGCAGTCCATTGCTTTACATCCAGTTGTAACAGTTTCTTCTTGAGTTGCATACAGATTTCCTAGGAGGCAGGTCAAGTGATCTGGTATTCCTATCACATTATGAGTTTTCCATAGTGTCTTGTGATCCACACAGTCAAAACCTTTGATATAAACATGAAGTAGAAGTAGATTTTCGTTTGTTTGCTTGTTCCTGTAGCTCTCTTGTTATTTTGATGATCCCACAGATGATGGATATTTAATTTCTGGTTCCTCTGCCTTTACGAAATCCAGCTCGAACATCTGGAATTTCATGGTTCATGTACTGTTGAAGCCTGGCTTGTAGAATTTTGAACATTACTTTGCTTCCGTTTGAGATGAGGGCAAGTGTATGTTTGCATGCACAGTCTGTGGCATTATCTTTCTATGGCATAGGAATGAACTTTTAAAGGCCTGTGTCCATTGGTGAGTTTTCCAAATTTGCTGGCATATTGAGTGAAGCACTTACATAGCTGTTAAATAACTCAACTAGAATTCCATCAATTCCACTAGCTTTCTTCATATGGATGCTCCATAAGGACTGCTTGACTTCACATTCTAAGATGTCTGGCTCTAGGTGAGTGATCAAAACATCTTGGTTATCTGGTTAATGAACACCTTTTTTTGTATAGTTCTTCAGTGTATTATTGCCACCTCTTCTTAGTATCTTCTGGTTCCATTACGTCCATGAAAATTCTGTACTTTATTTCGACCATCTTTGCATGAAATATTCCTTTGGTATGTCTAATTTTCTTGAAGTGATCTCTGGTCTTGCCCATTCTATTATTTTCCTCTATTTCTTCACTTTGATCACTGAGGAAGCCTTTCTTATCTTTCCTTCCTATACTTTGGAACTCTGCCCTAAAATGGGTATATCTTTCCTTTTCTCCTTTGCTTTCAGCTTCTATTCTTCTCATTTATTTGTAAGGCATCTTTAGAAAACCATTACACCTTTTTGTATTTCTTTTTCTTGAGGATGGCTTGGTCACTACTTCTTCTACAGAGCCACAAACTTCTGTCTGTATTTCCTCAGGCACACGTTCTATCAGATCTAATCCCTTGCAACTCTTTGTCAATTTCATGTTTAATCCTAAAGGATTTGATTTAGATCATATCTGAAGAGTGTAGTAATTTTCCCTCCTTTTTAAATTTAAGTCTGAATTTGGCAATAAGGACTTCATGATCTGAGCCTCAGTTAGCTCTCAGTCCTGTTTTTGCTGACTATGTATAGCTTCTCCATCTTCGGCTGCAAAGAAAAGAATCAACCTGATTTCAGTATTGCACATCTGATGATTCCATCTGTAGAGTCTTCTCTTGTGTTGTCGACCAGAGTGCTTGCTATAAGCTGTGTGCTCTCTTGGCAGAGCTCTGTTAACCTTTGACTGGGTTCCTTTGGTACTCGAATGCCAAGTTTGTCTATTACTCAGGTATCTCTTGACTTTCTACATTTGCATTCCATTCCTCTATGATGAAAAGGACATCTTTTTTTTTGGGGGGGGGGTGTTAGTTCTAGACCGTCTTGTAAGTCTTCATAGAACTGTTCCACTTAAGCTACTTCAGCATAACTTGTCAGCACACAGACTTGGATTACTACACTATTGAATGGTTTGTCTTGGAAAGGATCAAAGATCCTTCTGCTTGTTAGACATCTTGTGATCTGTCACCTTCATCTCTTCATCAGTTGTGGAAATACACATATCCACACAGGTAAAACAGAAAAACACAGCTCACAAACTCATACGTGTAGACACACACAAATGTTCAAGGCACAGGGAAACAGGAAAACTGGGAACATAGGTGTTTCTGTAGCTGAAGAACCAGTGCATCATATGAAATATAGAGATTTCCAGTTTTTTTAATAGTAAAATATCCATTCTGATCACAAATACGAAATATAGAGAAGTCCAACATCCAAGATGGAAAATTAGCACCTAGCTTTTAATACAGTAAATACAGGACATCACATATTTCATGGAAGAAACTCTTTCTTTTGCTATATGTTTGGGAAATGAAAAGATTCTCTAATTTATGATATAACAGTGGTGTCCAGATTTTCATTTGTGCAATAGAGAAAATTGAAATTTCACACTGGCTCTCCTTATCTTCAGAAAGAGAGTGACAAGATTTTCATATGTGAAATATACATATTTCCTCATTTAATGGCAGAGAATTACTAACTGGATTTTCATACATGAGGTGTAGAGAATTCCACATTTCACCTAAGGAAAACAGCTTCCATATTTCCATGAATGAAATAAAAAATAAAAAAAAAAGCCAAGTATCAAGTAGTAAAATCAGCATCACAATATTCGCATGTAAAAATGTAGGTGATTCTACATTTGATTTTAGTTCAGTTCAGTCTCTGGATCATGTTCAGCACTTTGCAACACCATGGACTGCAGCACCCCACGCTTCCCTGTCCATCACCAATTCCCGGAGCATACACAAAGTCACGTCCATCGAGTCAGTAATTCCTTCCTACCATCTCATCCTCTGTTGTCCTCTTCTGCTTTAGTTGTCAATGTTTCCAATCATCAAGGTCTTTTCAAATGAGTCAGTTATTCTCATCAGGTGGCCAAATTATTGGAGCTTCACCTTCAAAATCAGTCCTTCCAATGGATATTCAGGATGGATTTCCTTTAGCCTCTTTAAGGCCAAGTGACACTTAGAGTCTTCAGCAAAACTAGTTGAAAAGCATCAAGACTTCTTCCCTTAGCTATATTTAGAGTCCAAGTCTCACACCCATACATGACTGCTGAAAAGACCATAGCTTTACCTATGTGGAACTTGGCAAAGCAATGTTTCTGCTTTCCAAAATGCTGTCTAGTTTGGTCATAGCTTTCTTTCAAGGAGTACATCTTTTAATTTCGTGGTGCAGTCAACATCAGAAGTAATTTTACAGTCCCCAAAATAGTATCTTTTGCTCTTTCCATTGTTTCTCCCTTTGCTGAGCATTGATTAGATTGGATATCATGATGTTAGTTCTCTGAAAGTTGAGTTTTTAAGCCAAATTTTTCACTCCCCTCTTTTATTTTCATTAAAAGACTCTTTAGTTACTCTTCACTTTCTGCCATAAGGGTGATGTCATCTGCTTCACAGAGTTTATTTGTATTTCTCCCAGCAGTATTAATTCAAGCTTGTGCATCATCCAGCTTAGCATTCCACAAGTTTTATACTGCATAGAGGTTAATTAAGAGGAGTGACAATATGCAGCCTTGGCACAATCTTTTCCTGATTTGGAAGCAGCCTGTTATCCCGTATCCTGTTGCTTCTTGACCTGGATATAGATTTCTCAAGAAGCAGGTCAGATGGTCTGGTTTTCCCACCACTTTATTATTATTATTTTTTCACAATTTGTTGTCATCCCCACAGTCACAGGCTTCGGCATAAAGAATGAAGCAGAAGTAGAGGTTTTGGCTTTACTTTTTCTTTTTAGAGATCTCTTGTTTTTCTGATGATCCTATGGATGCTGGCAATTTGATCTTTCATTCCCCACCCTTGTCTAAATCCACCTTGAACATGTGGAAGTTCATTGTTCATGTACACTTGAATCTGGATTGGATAATTTTGAGCATTAGTTTTCTACCGCTTGACATGGGGGCAAATGTGTGGTAGTGTGAACATTCCTTGGGATTTGGCCTTTCTCTGGGATTGGACTGAAAACTGAACTTTTCCAGTCCTGTGGCAATTGCTGAGTTTTTTAAATTTGCTGTCATATTGAGTGTAGCACTTTCATAGAATCATTTTTAGCCTGTGAAATAACTCTACTAACACTCCATCAGCTCCACTAGTTTTCTCTATATGATGCTTCATAAGGATTACTTTACTTCACATTCCAAGATGTCTGGGTCTAGATGAATGATCACACCATCGAGGTTATCTGGGTATTGAAGATCCTTTTTCTATAGTTCTTCTGTGTATTCTTGACACCTCTTTTTGATATATTCTATTTCTGTTAGGTCCGCACCATTTATTGCCGGGAGCCAGTGAGGGAAATCCTACCCATGGCAAAGGTTAACTGGGGAAGAGGCCTGATGGGCAAAGGCTAATCAGGACTCGAGGAGCCCCCTGGACTTACCTGAGCATCTACCCCAAAGAAAACCGGAGTCTGACTGCTGTACTATCTTACTACTCTTACCAAGTCCTCTAATACTTACGGGGGCTTCCCCGCAACCACCTTTCTCTGAAAACATTAATTCAAAGCTGTAGTTTAAAAGTTCTCCTCGGCTTAATAGGAGTGTTCCAATCCAAGCCCCTCTGATAGCTTTCTAACTTGCATGACAAGTTTGTCCGGGCTCTTACAACTATGAGTGTGACTGTTTATAGCCTCCCAGCCATGCAAGGACAGAAAGCCTAATATTCTAAAATACAGGAATCTGTTGAAGAAGTTAAAATCATTAGAGTAGTACTAAAAATGATTTCATTGTTGAATCAATGCTTGCTGCAGTTTCTTCTATCTATTGTATCCTTGGAAATATATTAATCACATATAGAGAATATAAGCAGTATCCTTTGATTTAACCACATCAGATCTTAAGTTAATAAATTCCTTTCTTGCAGCTCACTACACCGGTGCCTTATAGGAATGTAACTTTGTTATGCACCTAACTTTAGGAAAGAAAAGTCTTTTACTTGCTAACTAACCTATTGTCAGGAGAAGAGGGCCATAAACTGTGAGCAGGCCCCCTGGCCAGAAGGGGGTAAACCACCTAAAACTTTTGTCACGAGACACACAAAAATAAGCCCTGATCCTGATAAGGATCAAGACTGCTGACCCCACTTGATTTTGGCGTGACTTTATACCTCCCTTTCTCTGTTTCTTAGGCTCATAACTTAGGATATAAAAGCAGCACTGGAAAATAAAGTTTTGGGCCTTGCTCACTGAAGCTTGGTCTCCCCGTGTCGTTCTTTCTCTTTTTCCGTCCTTTTCTCTATTCTCCTTTTTCTGGTTGAGATCCTTGGAGAGCTGGGCCCTCTGAGTTTACTTATCTGCCTGGGTTTCTAAGACCCACTCGAGGGGGTGCCCTGGTAGGGTGCCCCCAGTGATTCGAGAGGGCGCCTGCGGCCTACGTAAACAGAGCAAACCCCATGCTGGGGTTTTATTGGTTTCCAGCATAAACCAAGGAATCATCAGCCCCTGTCTCTCTCTCTCTCTTTCTCTCTCTCTCTGATGCCGACGCCGTTCATCCCGAGGATACCTTGGGCCATATCGAGGTTGGTCCCCAATAATTTATGTTCTTTATTTTGACCACATTGGCATGAAATGTTCCCTTGGTATCTCTAATTATCTTGAAGAGATCTGGCCTTTTCCGTGCCATTTTTTCCTCTCTGTTTCTTTGGACTGTTCACTGAGGTAGACTTTCTTATCTCTCCTTCCTCTTCTTTGAAACTCTGCACAAACGGATATATCTGTCTTTTTCTCCTTTGTTTTAGCTTCTTCTCATTTCTCAGCAATTTGTAAGGTATATTCAGACACACATTTTGCCTTTTTGCATTTCTTTTTCTTGAGGATGGTCTTGATCACTGCCTTTTGCACAATTTCACAAACCTCTGTCTGTAGTTAGTCAGGAACTCTATCAGATCTAATCCCTTGGATCTATTTGTCACTTTCACTGTGCAATCATAAGGGATATCATTTAGGTCTTACATCAACAGTCTAGTGATTTCCCTACATTTTTAAATTTAAATCTGAGTTTGGCAATAAAAGTTCATGATCTGAGTCACAATAGATCTCAGTCTTATTTTTGCTGACTGTATATAGTTTCTCCATCTTTGGCTGCAAAGAAAAGAATCAATCTGTTTTCAGTTTTGACCATCTGATAATGTCCATGTATAGAATCTTGCCTTGTGTTGCTGGAAGTGAGTGATTTCAATGAGCAGTGTGTTCCCTTGGCAAAGCTCTATTTTTTTTCATTGGCTTCGTTTTGTGGTCCAAAGCCAAATTTGTCTGTTACACCAGGTATCTCTGGACTTCCTACTTTTTCATTCCATTCCCCTATGATGAAAAGGACATCTTTTATGAGTGTAAGTTCTAGAAGTTCTTGTAGGTCTTCACAAAGCTGCACTACATCAGCTTCTTCAGCATTACTATTTGTTGCACAGGCATGGATTACTGTGATGTCGACTGGTTTGTTTTGGAAATGAACAGAGATCATTCTGTCGTCTTTGAGATTGCCTCCAAGACTACATTTTGAACTCTTTATTAACTATGACAGCTACTCCATTTTCTGTAAGGGCTTCTTGCCCACAATAGTAGACATAATGGTCATCTGAGTTAAATTCACCCTTTCCAGTCCATTTTAATTCATTGATGCCTAAAATGTCAATTGTCACTCCTGCCATCACCTGTTTGACCCCTTCTGAACAACCTTAATTCACGGATCTAACCTTCCAGGCTTCTATGCAATATTACTATTTACAGCATTAGAATTCATTCTATCTCAAGTCACATCTGCAACTGGGTTCTGTTTTTCTCTGGCTCCATGTCTTCATTCTTTCTGTCATTTCCTCTGCACTGATCTGCTGTAGCATCATTGTCAACTACCAACCTTTTGAGTTCCTCTTTCTGCATGCTATATTTTGCAATTATATGCTGCTCATGAGTTTCTCAAGGCAGGAATATTGAAGAGGTTTTCCATTCCATTCTCCAAGGACCACATTCTGTCAGAAACCTTCACTATGACCCTGCCATCTTGTGTGGCCCTACATGCCTGGCTCATAGTTTTATTGAGTTAGACAAGGTTATGGACCAGGTGATCAGTTTGGTTAGTTTTCTGTGATTATGATTTTCATTCTCTCTTCCAGCTGATGGAGAAAGATAAGAGTCTTGTGGAAGCTTCCTGATGGGAGAGACTAACTGAGGGGAAAACTGGTTCTTATTCAGATAGACAGGTCCATGTTCAGTTGAGTTCAGTTTTGTGGCTCAGTCCTGTTCAAATCTTTGCATCCCCATAAACTGCAGCATGTCAGGCCTCCTTATCCATCACCAACTCACTGAGTTTACTCAAACTCATGTCCATTGATTCGGTATGCCATCCAACTATATTCTGCTGCCCCTCCTCCTCCCACCTTGTACCTTTCCCAGCAGCAGGGTCTTTTCCAATGAGCCCATTCTTCACATCAGGTGGCCAAAGTATTGGAGTTTCACCTTTAGCCCCAGTCCTTGCAAGAAATATTCAGGACTGATATCCTTTAGGATAGTCTGGTTGGATTTCACATAGGCATCCAAGAGACTCTCAAGAGTCTTCTCCAATTCCACAGTTCAAAAGCATTAATTTTCCTGCTCAGATTTCTTTATAGTCCACCTCTCACATGCTTACATAACTACTGGATAAACAACGGCTTTGACTAGATGCATACTTCATGTAAAATTTCTACACTACATTTTCATATCTGAAATAAGCATAGTTCATGGCTTATAAGACAATGTGTTCCCTCGTTTTCACATTTGAAAGAGCAAAAATCGCACCTTTCCATGTCCAAAATTCCTCAACAGTTTTTCATACGTCAATTATAGAGAATTCATTACCGCTAATCGGAGATTCTGCTTACAATTTTAAATATGGGAGATATAGAGTATTCCCTACTTCAGTTAGAAACATCTGCACCTAGATGTTGAAATATGAAATATACAGAATTCCATGCTTTGAGGAATTACTTTAGTTTGTTTATTTTAAACTTAGGGATAATTATTTTACAGAATTTTGTTCAAAAGCATCAATTCTTGCGCGCTCAGATTTCTTCACAGTCCAACTCTCACATCCACACATGACCATTGGAAAAGCCATAGCCCTGACTAAATGGAGCTTTGTTGGCAAAGTAATGTCTCTGCTTTTTAATATGCTATCTAGGTTGGTGATAACTTTCCTTCCAAGGAGTAAGTGTCTTTTAATTTCATGGCGCAATAAGTATCTACAGTGATTTTGGAGCCCAAATTATTAAAGTCTGACACTCTTTCTCCTGTTTCTCCATCTATTTATCATGAAGTGAAGGGACCAGATGCCATGATCTTACTCTTCTGAATTTTGCGCTTTAAGCCAACATTTTCACTCTCCTCTTTCAATTTTATCAAGAGGTTTTTTAATTCCTCTTCACTTTCTGCCATAAGGGTGGTGTCTTCTGCATATCTGAGGTTTCCATATTTC
Organism: Moschus berezovskii; assembly: GCF_049115385.1. Lineage (NCBI taxonomy): Eukaryota > Metazoa > Chordata > Mammalia > Artiodactyla > Moschidae > Moschus > Moschus berezovskii. The sequence goes on from NC_142489.1 coordinate 81,646,753, forward strand.
TCCCAGCAGTCTTGATTCCCGCTTGTGCTTCTTCCAGCCCAGTGTTTCTCATGATGTATTCTGCATATAAGTTAAAAAAGCACGGTGACAATATACAGTCTTGACATACTCCTTTTCCTATTTTGAACAGGTCTGTTGTTCCACATCCATCACTAACTGCTCTTTTCTCACCTTCATATAATTCTCTCAAGAGACAGGTCAGGTTGTCTGCTATTCCCATCTCTTCCAAAATTTTTCACAGTTTCTTGTGATCCACACAGTCAAAGGCTGTGCATAGTCAATAAGGCAGAAAGAGAGGTTTTATCTGGAACTCTCTTGCTTTTTCCATGATCCATCGGAATTTGGCAATTTGATCTCTCTTTCCTCTGCCTTTTCTGAAACCAATTTGAACATCTGGAAGTTCACTTTTACCCCTTCTATTTGCAGAGTAGTGATGGGACCAGATGCCCTTATCTATGTTTTTAAGAATGCTGAATTGTCAGCTTGGTTTTACACTCTTCTCATTCACCCTCATCAAAAGACTTTTTATTTTCTCTTCACTTTCTATTTGTTTCAGTGTTGCCATCTATATATCTGAGGCTGTTGATGTTTCTCCCAAACCTTGATGCCAGCTTGTGATTTACTCATTTGTTATTTTAATAGTATACTCTACTTAAGATTCTCATAAACAGAGTGACAATTTAGAGATTTGTCACTCTCTTTTCCCAGTTTTGAACATTCAATTGTTCCATGTCTGTTCCCAATTCTTGCGGCTTGACTCATTTAAGGATGCTTTCAACTTTCACTTCCTCAATCATTTTCCAGTTACCCCACCCCTTTTTGTTTTTGGTGTTCTCCATCTAGACACCTAAGTTTCTCATTGTGGGGCATTTATCATTGCCCCAGTCAGAGCTTTGCCTGTTTAACTTGTTGTTGTTGTTTTTGTTGCACACCTCAGCATGCTTCATTGATTTCCTCCTTTCTACCGCCACCTAATTAGTTATTTCTCGGTCTCAGTTATTCTACAGTTGGTTCCTTCCAAGGTATTGTTAATCTCAGTTATTGCATGGATTATTGCTGTTTGACTCCTTTATTTCTTCTAGATCCATGGTAAAAATGTTTATTTCTTCTCATTCCAGTCCTCCAGTGTATTTACCGGCAACTCTACATATCTTTCAAGATTTTGATCATCTTTAGTTTCATTATTCTGAATTATTTTTCAGGAAAACTTCCTAACTCCTCTTCTTTTCTTTGTCTTTGTGGGTTTTTATCATTTACCTTCAGCAACTGCATATTTCTCTCCCTTTTCATTTTGCTTTGATTACTGTGATTTGGGTCCCCTTTCTGCAGGCCGGAGCTTTATAGCTCCAATATGTTGTGGATCCTGTCCTTTGTGGGTGGGATTGGACCAGTGACTTCTCAAGGTTTAATGCTTCGGATCATTTGTGTCTGTGCACTGGCACACGGATCTGTGTCTCTTCTCTCTGAAATTCAATAAATTGTCCATGGACAGTGCTTTGGGGTGTTTGTGAGTTTGGTATGGCTTAGTGGACCCCCTTTTATAATATTCACTGTTTTGTTTCTGTTTGCTGAAGAATAGGTGTGGTTTCTCTTGTACTGAACTTACTGACACAAGTATGGAGATTGCTTTCCATGTAGACACGGAAACTCTGGGATGTGTGCCTGTCCTTTAATGTTCCTTGAGGTAAGGAGTTCGATGTTGCTCTAAAGTTCTGGAATTGACATCTTGGCCTCTGGGTTTCTTTTCCCAGGTTGCAGTAACATCAAAAGTCCACATCCACACAATACAGAAGATAAACCCCAGGTTAATGGTGACACAATTCTCCTCATCCAGAAAGTATCAACAGGATGAACAGAATTTCAGACAGCAGAGAAAAGGGAGGAGAGTGAAAGAGGTGCCTATGAGGAGATAGGGGAGTGTTAAAATGGAAAACAGCAATCAATTCAGGAAACGAATCCATAAATGAAATCAGATCGTAAAGATTTTGTTACTAAAGTCACAACATTGATATCAATTTTGGGAAAATAAAAGTTAAGAAACAAGAAAAATAGTGTAAAAAAAGAAAATGGAGTCGAAATTTATTCTCTCATATATAAAAAATGTGTTTAAAAATAGATTTATATGTGTTTTGTTTGAAATATAATAATAGTTAGTAGAAATAAAAGTTTAGGGTATAATAAAGGACTAAAATAGTTTAAAGTTAAAGAAATCATATGGAAATAGATCACAGAGTTTCAAAGCAGTTGTGTGATTTTTGGTTTCAATATAGTGTCAGACAGTCTCTTGCTGAAGCTTGTATTGTCAAAGGTGACTGTTCCTCAGTTGAACAGTCTGGGCATATATTGCTGACTTATTCCATTGAACCTGTCACTTCTGGGTTGGTTTTCGTTTCTTTGTTTATATTTCCTTCTTTTATTTGAAAACCTCTCCTTATCTGGTTTTCACCATGAAACGAGGGTGCAATAGCCTCATATTCGAGCTCACTTGTTCAGTGCTTTGGGGGGTGAGAAGTGGGACACAGAGAACAAATACCATTGGAATATTGGGGGTGCTTGAGGTGGATTGATCACATTGGGCTTTTGAATGACAAATGTGACTTGTACTTTCTGGGTCCACACTGCTCAGATTCCTGGTTGATACATGAAGGCACAGTCCCAAGTGGGCCCTGTGTTACATGCACTTCCCAGCCAATCAGGCAGTCAGATGCTTGGCAAGGGCCATGACAACGATTGGCTATGTGTTTTGTGCTCTTCCCAAGTCCAAAATCTCGGGTGACTGGTTGGAGGCAAGGCACAGTCCCAAGTCGGCCGTGCATCTTATGCAGCTCTCTGGTCTCAGTCACTCAGTTTGCTGCCTATGCCAGCGGGCAGTCTCAAGTATGCCATGTGTCTCCTCAGGCTAACTGACCCAGGCTGTCATGTTCCTGGCCTATGTGAACTGTCCATGAAGTGAGGAATTCATCATTAGCAACTGTCAGTCAGCTTAGAGCTTGGTAGGGGATGTCTCTGGTGCCAAGATATTAGTAGCCTATTTCCTTCTGCCTCTGGCAGTCGTACAAGTTCCTCTCTCAATCCGTGGAGGAAAGGGTCTTAAATGGACACTGGCTTGGTCTCCTTTGGTATTTTCTAGTGCACAATCTTCTGTTCTGTGAGTATGCCATGGTTCAATGTGGCCTTAGAGCCTTCTCACAGGAAAGGTCCTTTCTAAAATTTCTGTCTCCGGTGTCCCCATGGTTTAGGTTTGCATGTTATCTTAGCTTCATCACATTGTCCTCAGGGCACTAAAGCCTGCTTTTAACCATAATGTGTTTGATACATCCCAGACCTGCCTTCAATGCCCCATGTATGACAGTGAACGGGAGCATCTGAATCATTCCTTGGCTAGTGATCGGTTTTATTGGCATAATCTGTGTTTTTGTTCTTCCTCTGTCTAGTTCTATTTCTTCCCCGACTGACACCTATGAGAGAGGGTTTCCTATTTTGTGCAAATTTCTCCTCCTTTAAGACTCCTTCTCCAAGGCGAGTCTCGATCCCTAAAACATTTCCTCCCTTTCATCACATATTTTTTCTTACCTACTTTTTAAGAGACTGATTTTCCTTTATCAGTTTCTAGGGCCCATCAACATCGGTCACAAATTGGTTTGTGGAAGGTGTTCCACGTGCAATCTATCCTTTGATGGATTTGTGTGGGACAAAGTGCACTCAGGCTCCTATTCCTCTAACATAATGAGACCACCACCGCAACCCTGGAAGATCCATTTTATTAACTGAAATCTTGTTGTTGTTCAGTCACAAAACCATGTCAGACTCTTTGTGACCCCTTGGACTGCAGCACACAAGGCCTCTCTGCCCCTCACCATATCTCAGGGTCTGCCTGAGATCATGTCCATGAATGGGTGAAATGATACAGCCTTCTCCTCCTCTCTAACCCATTTGTCCTCCTTATTTCATTATTTCCTACGAAATAGGGTCTTTTCTCGTGAGTCAGTTCTTTGCTCAGGTGGTCAAAGCTTTGGAGACTCAGCTTCCGCGTCAGTGATTCTAATGCATCTTCAGAGTTGAATTCCTTTATGTTTTACTAGCTTGATCTCCTTGCAATCCAATGGACACTCACAAGTCATCACAAGCAGAGCACTTTGGTGTTCTCACATCCATACATGTCTACTGGAAAGACCATTAGTGTTACTCAATGTGATTCCTTTGGTCAAGTCAACTCTTCACTTTTTAACACACTTACTAAATTTGTGAGCACTTTGCTTCCAGGAAGCAATTGTCTTCTAATTTTATTGCTGCCATCACTATCACAGTGAATATAGAGCCACAAAAGAGGAAATCTGTCACTGATTCTGCTTTTCCCACCTTTATTTCCCATGAAGCAGTGGGACCAGATGCCATGATCTTACTTTGTTTAATACTGAGAATTCAACTGTACTGTTTACCCTGTTTTCCTATCAACATTAAGAACTATTTTATTCTTTTACCTTTGTTTTCCCCTCAGTGTTTTGGATAAGAAATTATTTTCTAAGAGTATTCTAAGATGGTCGCTACTCATTATATATAATACTTTTGGTTTTAAGTTTCCTGTTGGAGCATTTGTGTCATGCTTCTGTGACAACTCTGTAAAATGTTGACAAAATGCACAGCCTATATTACATTTCTCTATTAACATAATATATTGAGCCTGTTCATGTTCTCTAGTTAGGTTTTCTCTAATGTGACAACTACAAAAATACAAAGGAGGACAAGAAAAAAAAGATATAATGTGGAGGGCTGCATGAAGCTGAACCCCTGTGGTATAAACGGAGATAAATTTTGATCATCAATGATTTCTATTGAAATATTTGGTACCAGAAGTTTAAAGGATGAAAGAAAAATGTACACACTGAATTATGGAGAAGCAATTTTAATGTACACATCATATAATTTGAATATTCAGCAGTTCATTTGAGTTCAGATGCTCAGTCATCACCGACTGTTTGCGACCCCATGAATCACAGCATGTCAGGCATCCCTGTCGATTACCAAGTTGCGGAGTTCACTCGAACACATGTTCATCGAGTCGGTGATGCCATCCAGCCATCTCATTCTCTGTCGTCCCCTTTTCCTCCCACCCACAATCCTTCCCAGCATCAGAGTCTTTTCCATTGAGTCACCTCTTCGCATGAGGTGGCCAAAGAATTAGAGTTTCAGCTTCAGCCTTAGTCCTTCCAAAGAAAACCCAGGATCAATCTCCTTTAGTATGAACAGGTTGGATCTCCTTGCAGTCCAAGGGACTCTCAAGAGTCTTCTCCAGCACCACAGTTCAAAAGCATCAATTCTTTCTTCACAGTACAACTCTCACATCCATACATGACCATTGGAAAAACTATAGCCTTGACTAGACGGACCTTGTTTGGTAAAGTAATGTCTCTGCTCTTTAATATGCTATCTAGGTTGGTCGTAACTTTCCTCCCAAGGATTAAGTGTCTTTTAATTTCATAGCTACAATCAGAATCCACAATGATTTTGGATCTGACACTGTTTCCTCTGTAACACGTTTTATTTCCCATGAAGTGATGGGACCAGATGCCATGGTCTTTGTTTTCTGAATGTTGAGCTTCAAACCAACCTTTTCACTCTCCTCTTTTGCTTTTATTAAGAGGCTTTTTAGTTCCTCTTCACTTTCTGCCATAAAGGTCGTGTAATCTGCATACCTGAGGTTATTGATATTTCTCCCGGCAATCTTGATTCCAGCTTGTGCTTCTTCCAGCCCAGCATTCCTCATGATGTAATCTACATATAAGTTAAATAAGCAAGGTGACAATATATAACCTTGACGTACTCCTATTCCTATTTGGAACCAGTCTGTATCTCTAAGTAAATGAGAGTTGTGGTTTTATGTGCTCAAGGTGTCCTCTTATGTGTGAACCCCATCTCTTACACAAAGAATAGTGGAAGATAAGCTCGATTAAGGGATAGTCTTTCAGCAATAGGATCTATATTATTCAGGCAGAAAGTTATTAAGTACTGTTGAGGTTCCCAAACAGTTCATTTAAGATCTTGGAAGCAATCAAAGATTTTGATCATCCAAATAAAGTTGTCTAAAATTATATTTTAACATATACACATATATACACAACGTGCATGTTTGTATGTATGGGTGTGTGTATAGAAAAATGTACAATGGCTTTTAATTCCTGTTAGGCAAAGCAGCAATGGAAAAAAAATTCAAACCCAAAAGCAGAATGATTCAAAAGTCTACTCGGTTATTGAATATACGTAAGTGGAAATACTTCCAAATATGTTTCTTTGGCTACATCTAAAATATGAGGACTCCTTTATATCACTCCCCTCTTTGGTTTTAATAAATATCTACCAATTTTCAAATGTTTGTCCAGGTTTAATAACAAAAATAAACACTTATGGAAATATATATATATGTATATATACATATATAAATACATCATAGATATACAAATACCTATATAAAATAGACAGATATGTTTGCTTAACAGAAAATATTGATACCAAGTTTAGATGCCAGAATTATTTCCAACTCCATGCTCCATCTCATCATGAAAGAGCCAAAGTTATTGTTGACTCAAGCACTCCAAGAACTGGGGATCCTGATTAAAAATTGAACCTGGAACTGGGATTCTCAGTCACATATGATCACGCTCTAAATCCAACACTTTATTTCCTTTCTTGTTCTAATCAGTCGCTTCTTAAGATTGAAAAGTATGAAAACCGAGAGAGAAAAATAGGAGATTCTAGACTTCCTCGTGTTCCAAGAGTCATATTAATCAGAGAAAATAGAAAAGACAGAAACAAAGGAAAATAATCAAGCGATATAGAATAATAATATTTTAGCCATTAAGCAAAGTCAAGGATCTTTAGTTCATCCTCAAGTGCCATAGACAACATTCTGAGCAATATCCTGTGAACAGTTTTAGAGATACTAAAAATCACTGCAGATGCTGATTGCAGCCATGAAATTAAAAGACGCTTACTCTTTGGAAGGAAAGTTATGACCAACCTAGGTAGTATATTAAAAAGCAGAGACATTACTTTGCCAACCAAGATCTGTTTAGTCAAGGCTATGGTTTTTCCCATGGTAATGTACAGATGTGAGAGTTGGACTGTGAAGAAAGCTGATCGCCGAAGAATTGATGCTTTTGAACTGTGGTGTTGGAGAAGACTCTTGAGAGTCCCTTGTACTGCAAGGAGACCTAACCAGTCCATTCTAAAGGAGATCAATCCTGGGTGTTCATTTGAAGGACTGATGCTAAAGCTGAAACTGCAATATTTTGGCCACCTCATGCGACGAGTTGACTCACTGGAAAAGACTCTGATGCTGGGAAAGGTTGAGGGCGGGAGGAGAAGGGGACGACCAAGAATGAGATGGCTGGATGGCATCACCAACTCTGTGGACATGAATTTGTGTGAACTCCGGGAGTTGGTGGTGGACAGGGAGGCCTGCAATGCTGTGATTCATGGGTTCTCGGAGAGTCGGACACGACTAAGCGACTGAACTGAACTGAAAGCCCCAACCAGGCTGAAATGTAAGTACCTAGACCACAGAGCAGTTGGAACCAGATGGGCAATGATGTTGACTCCAAATATCCTCAGTAACAGGCCACTAGTAGAATGTCCCCAAACTATATCACCCCATGCCCAACCTCACTGTGTCATTAAAATCGTTCCCCTGAACATATTCAGGGAGTCTGGGTCTTTGAAGGACCAGCTGCTAGGTTCTACAATAAACTATTGCACAGAAGTGAGTAATCAAAGTTTAGTTGGGTTCAGTTCAGTTCAGTTCAGTCGCTCAGTGGAGTCCGACTCTTTGCGACCCCATGTATCACAGCATGCCAGTCCCCCCTGTCCATCAGTAATTCCCAGAGGTCACTCAGACCCGCCTCCATCGAGTCTGTGATGCCATCCAGCCATCTCATTCTCTGTCGTCCCCTTCTCCTCCTGCCCTCAATCCCTCCCAGCATCAGAGTCTTTTCAGTGAGTCAGCTCGTCGCAAGAGGTGGCCAAAGAACTGGAGCTTCAGATTGAGCATCAGTCCTTCCAATGAACATCCAGGACTGATCTCCTTTAGAATGGACTGGTTGGATCTCCTTGCAGTCCAAGGGACTCTCAAGAGTCTTCTCCAGCACCACAGTTCAAAAGCATCAGTTCTTTGGCGATCAGTTTTCTTCACAGTCCAACTCTCAAATCCATATGTAGCCACTGGAAAAGCCATACCCTTGGCCAGATGGACTTTTTTTGGCAAAGTAATGTCTCTGTTCTTTAATATGGTATCTAGGTTGCTCATAACTTTTCTCCCAAGTAAGCATTTTTTAATTTCAAAGCTACAATCAGCATCCACAGTGATAAAGTCTGACACTGTTTCCCCATCTATTTCCCATGAAGTGATGGGACCAGATCCCATGATCTTAGTTTTCTGAATGTTGGCTTCAAGCCAACTTATTCACTGTCCTCTTTCACTTTCATCAAGAGGCTTTTTAGTTACTCTTCACTTTCTGCAGTAGGAATGATGTCATCTGCATATATGAGGTTATTGATATTTCTCGTGGTAATCTTGATTTCAACCTGTGCTTCTTTCAGCCCAGCATTTCTCATGATGTACTCTGCATAGACGTTAAATAAGCAGGGTGACAATATGCAACCTTGAAGTACTCCTTTTCCTATTTGGAAGCTGCCTGTTGTTCCATGTCCAGTTTTAACTGATTTTTCCCTGACATGAATACAGGTTTCTCAAGAGGCAGGGCATTTGATATTTCCATTTGATATTTCTGGCATTTCCATCTCTTTCCGAATTTTCCAGATTTTATTGTGATCCACACAGTCAAAGGCTTTGGCATAGTCAATGAAGCAGAAATAGATGTTTATCTGCAACTCTCTTGCTTTTTCCATGATCCAGAGGATATTGGCAATTTGACCTCTGTTTCCTCTGCCTTTTTTAAAACCAGCTTGAACATCTGGAAGTTCACGGTTCACATATTGCTGAAGCTTGGCTTGGAGAATTTTGAACATGACTTTACTAGCCTATGAGATGAGTGCAGTTGTGCGGTCATTTAAGCATTCTTTGGCATTGCCTTTCTTGGGACTGGGATGAAGACTGACCTTTTCCAGCCCTGTGGCCACTGCTGAGTTTTCCAAATTTGCTGGCGTATTGAGTACAGCATTTTCACAACATCATCTTTCAGGGTTTGAAATAGCTCATCTGGAATTCTGTCACCTCCACTAGCTTTGTTCATATTGATGCTTTCTAAGGCCCACTTGACTTCACATTCCAAGATTTCTGGCTTGAAGTCATTGATCACACCATCATGATTATCTTGGTTGTGAAGATCTGTTTTGTACAGTTCTTCTGTGTATTCTTGCCACCTCTTCTTAATATCTGCTGCTTCTCTTAGGTCCCTAAAATTTCTGTCATTTATCGAGCCCATCTTTGCATGAAATGTTCCCTTGGTATCTCTAATATTCTTGAAAATATCTCTTGTCTTCCCCATTCTGTTGTTTTCATCGATTTCTTTGCATTGATTGCTGAGGAAGTCTTTCTTATTTCTCCTTGTTATTCTTTGGAACTCTGCATTCAGATGCTTATACCTTTTTATTTCTTCTTTGCTTTTCGCTTCTTTTCTTTTCACAGCTATTTGTAAGGCCTCCCCAGACAGCCATTTTGCTTTTTAGCATTTCTTTTCAATGTGGATGGTCTTGGCCCCTGATTCCTGTACAATGTCATGAACCTCCATCCATAGTTCATCAGGCACTCTATCTATCAGATCTAGTCCTTTAAATTTATTTCTCCTTTCCACAGTATAATCATAAGGGATTTGATTTAAGTCATATCTGAATGGTTTAGTGGTTTTCCCTACTTTCTTCAATTTAAGTCTGAATTTGACAATAAGGAGTTTATGATCTGAGCCACAGTCAGCTCTGGTCTTGCATTTGCTAACTTTATAGTATTTCTCCACTTTGGCTGCAAAGAATACAGTCAATCTAATTTTGATGTTGACCATCTGGTGTTGTCCATGTGTCGAGTATTCTCTTCTGTTGCTGAAATAACTTGCTTGCTATGACCAGTGTGTTCCCATGCGAAACTCTATTAGCCTTTGTCCTGTTCTATTAGCCTTTGTCCTGTTCTATTAGCCTTTGTTCTGTGCTCCCAGGCCAGATTTCCCAGTTACGCCAGATGTTTCTTAATTCCTATTTTTGCATTCCAATCCCCTAAAATGAAAAGGACATCTTTTTTAAGTGTTAGTTCTAAAAGGTCTTATAGGTCTTCACAGAACCGTTCAACTTCGGCTTTTTAAGTGTTACTGGTTGGGGCATAGGCTTGAACTACTGTAATATTGAATGGTTTGCGTTGGAAATGAACAGAGATCATTCTGTTCATTTGGAGATTGCATCCAAGTTCAGCATTTCGGAATCTTCTGTTGACCATGATGACTACTCCATTTCTTCTAAGGGATTCCTGCCCACAGTAATAGATATAACTTTCATCTGAGTTAAATTTACCCATTCCAGTCCATTTTAGTTCACTGATTCCTAGAATGTCTATGTTCAATCTTGCCATCTCTTGTTTGACCACTTCCAATTTGTCTTGATTCATGGACCTATCGTTCCAGGTTCCTATGCAATATTGTTCTTTGCATCATCAGACCTTGCTTATATCACCAGTCACATCCACAACTGGGCATTGCTTTTGCTTTTGCTCCATCCCTTCATTTTTTCTGAAGTTATTTCGCCACTGATCTCCAGTAGCATACTGGGAACCTACCGACCTGGGGAGGTCCTCATTCAGTATCCTATTATTATGCCTTTTCATACTGTTCTTGGGGTTCTCGATGCAAGTATACTGAAGTGACTTGCCATTCCCTTCTCCAGTGGACCACATTCTGTCAGACCTCTCCACCATGACCCGCCTATCGTGGGTGGCCCTACACACCATGGCTTAGATTCATTCAGTTAGAGATCAGTTAGAGAAAACTGTGGTCCATGTGATCAGATTGACTAGCTTTCTATGATCACGATTTCTGTGTGTCTGCCTTCTGGTGCCCTCTCGCAATTCCTATCATCATATTTGGGTTACTCTTACCTTGGTTGTGGGGTATCTCTTCACGGCTGCTCCAGCAAAGCACAGCCACTGCACCTTACCTTGGACGGGGACTATCTCCTCATGGCTGCCCCACCTTATCTTGAATATGGAGTCGATCCTCATGGCCCTCCTGTGCCCGCACAGCCAGCGCCAATTGGATGTGGGATAGCTCTTTTCGGCTGCTGCCCCTGGCCTTGGGTATAGGGTAGCTCCTCTTGGCCTCTGCCAAGAATCACTTTTATTTCAGAAACCAAATGGATTTACTGATTTGATTTATACATATAAAAATTCTTTAGGAATGAGATTTTGCAGGCTCATGGTTTTTGTTGCTATTTGTGTAAGGAGCCTGTATTTTAAGTTGATGCTGATGTATAAACACTGGTTGAACATTGCCCATCAATTTCTAGAAGACCAATGATGTTGTTATGTCACAGCTACCCTTCACTTGCTAGGAGACCAGTGACTTTGTGATGTCACAGCTACTCTTCCATTGCTAGGAGATCAGTGCCTTTTGGAACCACTGTGATGGTCTAGGGAGCTTCCCTCTTAGGCCAGCCAAGCAGCATTTGAATTTGCTGTATGTAATATCAGAAAAATGAGAAAAGTATCTGAAGAAAGATTTTTCTGAGATGGCACATATTTCTTCAGAAATTCAAGATGTGCCTCCTAACGATGAATCCACTGGTTCAGAAAGCTCCATCAGACGTTTGTATGATTATACACTTGCTGGGGACTCGGTTTTGCGATCTCTTATTGAAGAATATGCTTTTCAGGCTTTGTCTGAGGAAGTTCTGATGAAAAGGCCATGTTACACATTTTCTGTCTCTGAAACAGGTGAGCTGAATGATTTTCTTCCACTCACTTTTCCACAAAAATTGTGGAATATAGTGGAAAGTGATCAATTTCAATCTATTTGGTGGGATGAGAGTGGCACTTGTATAGTGATCAATGAAGAACTCTTCAAGAAAGAAGTCTTGGAAAGAAAGGCGCCTTTCAGAATATTTGAAACCAATAATATGAAAAGTTTAGCTCGACAGCTGAACCTTTATGGGTTTAGTAAAAAACAACAACCACTTCAAAGACCTGCTTCACTATCTGACTTTCTGGAAGAAGAAAACAACATCTCTCTTTTGAGCAAGGTATCCCAAAATTTTCACTTATTAGCAATATGTAAGATTAAATCATGTGACCTAGAAAGCATGTTACCATATGTAGCTAAAACAGAATTCAAAATTGACATAGCAATTTGTTGAAAAAGCTTTATTGTTTGAAGTTGAGACAGCTGGAGGATACAATATTTGTTGTTTAACAAACTTTCCAATCAACTTGAAACAAGATACGAGTCTTGAAGCTACTTATGGTATTTACTATATATATACAACATATTTTTAGTTGAGGAGCACATTTGTTTCTAACATGTTAGCTGTTAAAACTACTCTGGAGGCGTTTAATTTCATGGAATTTTATTGGTATCATTGAAGGAATTACTTTTTCTTTTCTCATTTTATTTATTTTAATTGGAGGCTAATTACTTTACATTATTGTATTGGTTTTGCCATACATTGACATGAATCTGCCCCAGGTGTACATGTGTTTCCCATCTTGAACCCACTCCCACCTCCCTCCCTCCCCCCTCCCCATCTCATCCCTCTGGTTCAACCCAGTACATCAGCCCCGCGCATCCTGTATCATGCATCGAACCTGGAATTGTGATTCGTTGCACATATGATAATATACATGTTTCAATGCCATTCTCCCAAATCATCCCACCCTCGCCCTCTCCTACAGAGTCCAAAAGACTGTTCTATACATCTGTGTCTCTCTTGCTGTCTCATTTACAGGGTTATTGTTATCACCTTTCTAAATTCAATATATATGCGTTAGTATACTGTATTGGTGTTTTTCTTTCTGCCTTAATTCACTCTGTATAATAGGCTCCAGTTTCATCCACCTCATTGGAACTGATTTAGATGTATTTTTTTAATGGCTGATTAATACTCCATTGTGCATGTGCACCACAGCTTTCTTATCCATTCGTCTGCAGACGGACATGTAGTTTACCTCCATGTCCTGGCTATTATAAACTGTGCTACGATAAACATTAGAGTACATGTGTCTCTTTCAATTATGGTTTCCTTGGTGTGTATGCCCAGGAGTGTGATTGCTTATGCAGCTCTATTTCCAGTTTTTGAAGGAATCTCCACAATGTTCTTCATTGTGGTTGTGCTGTTTGCATTCCCACCAACAGTATAAGAGGGTTCCCTTTTCTCCACACCCCCTCCAGTATTTATTGCTTGTAGACTTTGTGATATAAGCCATTCGGACTGGCTCAAAATGGTACCTCATTGTGGTTATGATTTGCATTTCTCTGATTATGACTGATGTTGAGCATCTTTTCATGTGTTTGTTAGCCATCTGTATGAAGGAATAAACTTTTATAGTTTAGCTTTTATGGCAGTTTTACCTTGGTTTATAAAGAAACTAAATAATTGTATCCTTTGACTTTAGTTACAGATCTACTATAATCCAAATTTCAAAAGAGGGTATCCTCAATTTTTAGTAAGAATAAAAAGAAGAGTTGGGATTGACAATGTGTCTGCAATATCTTCATTAGTCCGAGATTGCAAGAAGAAGCATGCTAAAGCAAGTGTCAACATAGATCATCGTAACTCTGATTTTCTTCATGAAACTAGTGGAGAGAGTACATTTTCAGCCTCCAACAGTTTAAGTGTGCCTTTCATACAAAAGCCTCACATCAGCCAGATAGTCGCTAATACAAGAGCTCTAGCTCTGTGTGACTTACCTTCCCCATCATCAATATCAGTTAGCCAAACAGAACAGATTGTGGGAGATAAACCTGCTGTTTTGAATCAGTTGAGCATTTTTAAGTGGCACTCACATAGCAGCTACACTCAGGTAAATGGCCAAGTTGAGGACTTGCCTACTACAACTACATCGAATTCTCAGAACCACATCCTATCTCCATTACAGAGCAGTTATTCTAGACTGATGGTGAAGCCTTCTAAATTTCCAGATAGATATAGTGATATGTCAGCCCATGACAGTCCTTTCCGTGACCTTCAAAAGAGAGGCAACTCATGGCCCTCAGTGCCAAAGATCACTTATAAATCTGCCTCCTCTCTTTCAAGTCAACTCATCAAGGATCATCGTTATGTGAAAACCATGCTAATTAAAACGGACCTATCAAATAAATGTCATATTATGGAGCCTAATGAAGATTGAAACTTTTGTTGGGAGATGTCAACAAATACCTACAATTCTTGTATTTGAACAATAAAGTTACATGTTCATCTGCATAGTTTCATTTTCTTTTTTCAAACAATGAAGAGAAAAATGAGGCTTAGTTTAATGTCTGGCTATTTTACTGCACTGTTTTATAAACTCTTCAGGACAAGAAAACATTCATTATGCATCTTAGGTTAATGACAACTGATCTAATATTTGTAAGCAAGAAAATGAGAACAAAGGGAAAAGAGGTAATGGATGTAACGTGATTTCTGAAATCATCCCTGCTGAAATGAACGGGTGTCTACATGAGGAGTGTATGGGTGAAGGAGGAGATACAAATAAAATCAAAGAAATGGAAATGCACAGTGTGCACCTTAGTGCATTCACAGTTACATTATATTCTATTAGATACTGGTAGAGTCTTAAAAGGGTAGACAGAAGGTTATTTTCAGTATAGAAATTCATTATGTACTTGAAAATATAAAACCATGATCATCAAAATCATGATCAACACTGTACTCTCACTGTGATACCAAAGAAAACATGACATAACCAGTGACTGGCCCATGGTCAGCACAAGATATGTATTTTACAAGTGATAATGTATAGGGACATTTTTGTTCTGCTGTCCTTAAGTGAAAGCCAAAGTGAAGTAGCTCACTCGTGTCCGACGCTTTGCGACCCCTGTGGACTCTAGCCTACCATGCTATTCCATCCATGGGATTCTCCAGGCAAAGATAATGGAGTGGGTTGCCATTTCCTTCTTCAGGGACCTTTCAGACCCAGGGATTAAACCCGGGTCTCGCACATTGCAGGCAGACGCTTTCCTGTCTGAGCCACCAGGGAAGATGCTGTCCTTGAGGCATACCTTTATTTCCTGAAACCAAGATTCCACCCTATATTTCCCAATGCATGTTTAGATGTTGCTTATCGGTTCACACAGAGACATAATAAATTCCTGGTGGTGATTGCAGCACATCAGTGTGATGAACAAGTTCTGTGAAGACATGGTACCTTTTTTCCTTAATAATTTCATTATCTTTCTCTTATACTGTGCTTCCAGAGCTACAATCTCTCAACCTAATTTCAGTCATGCTAAGCCCCTTCTCACAATTTTGTCTCAACTCTTTCTTGGGGTTGGAAGGAACTGTCATTCAGGTCTTCCATGTGTTTTGGGTCTACTCTCTTTATGTATCTTTAACATTAGCTAAAATTAGAGCCTGCAAATGATACATTTTAAGTACTTACTAAGTTATCAATAAAGAAATGTCATAACCAATCAAATGCTATATACATTACTCAACATATTCCTATATCCGTCAGTTTTATCATAATTGGCCTTTCCTCTTTACTGATAACTTTTTCCAAGTTGAAAAATATTTATTATATTTACACGAATGTTAAATGTGGGAATTCAAACTATAAAATGACTGCTGATATCATGAAGTTTACATTCTATAAGAACCCATTCTAAGCATGTAGTTTCAGGACCCAGTACCCTAAAATTCAATAGTAGTTGTGGTGACATGAATAAAAAAAAAGAATCATTAATTTTAATAATCTAGAAGTCATGGAGTAAGCAGGGATCAATATCAATGGTTGATCCCTAATATATTTCACAGAGAAATACTTTGAAGAAACTGTCTGCTTGTTGGACTATCCAGATGTCATGAACACTACCTAGAAATCTTTGTAATCTCAAATTTGGGTTCATTCCTTTAGATGTTGGTGGAAACATCAAGTCAGATCCCTGTTTTGGGATGGTTACCCACATAGGACAACATCAAGTTAAGTTGACCACTTTCATTCTTGCAGCTAATGAACAGTGAAATCTGTGGAATATCTGTGTAGATAAAGGAGTGGTCAGCAAACACACTTTTTCTTTCACTGAAAAATTACATTCAAGGGGTGAGCATTTTGAAGCAATGGTAAGTGTTATTGAAATTGGTGTCCTTAGTTATGATTTCAAGCCCAAAGTTCAATGCTCTTGTTTTAGATTTCAGTTTTTTTATGAAACTAAAAGACACTTACCCCTTGGAAGGAAAGTTATGATGAACCTAGATAGCATATACAAAGCAGAGACATTACTTTGCCAACCAAGGTCTGGCTAGTCAAGGCTATGGTTTTTCCAGTGGTCATGTATGGATGTGAGAGTTGGACTGTGAAGAAAGCTGATAGCCGAAGACTTGAAGCTTTTGAACTGTGGTGTTGGAGAAGACTCTTGAGAGTCCCGTGGACTGCAAGGAGATCCAACCAGTTCATTCTAAGAGAGATCAGTTCTGAGTGTTCATTGGAATGACTGGTGCTGAAGCTGAAACTCCAATACTTTGGCCACCTCATGTGAAGAGTTGACTCACTGGAAAAGACTCTGATGCTGGGAGGGATTTGGGACAGGAGGAGAAGGGGAAGACAGAGAATGAGATGGCTGGATGGCATCACCGACTTGATGGACATGAGTTTGAGTGAACTTCAGGTGTTGGTGATGGACAGGGAGGCCTGGTATGCTGTGATTCATGGGGTCGCAAAAGGTCAGACAGGAGTGAGCAACTGAACTGACAAACTGACTGACGATGTAGTTCAATTTGCATCCTTTGAGAAATATCACCTTAAAGGTGATTCCATTTGCTATTTCATTGCCATGTACTGATTATTCGTTCTCAGTCCCTTTTACCTTCTTTTCATGTTCTGCTTTGAGTGGCAGGTCCTTCTCATAAAGAACAGGAATAATCCACTTAGTCCTCTGTGATAACTTGGAAAAGACATGGACAAGGACATTCAATATATCATGTTGAAAAGCTACAGTACTAACCTGTACTAACAGCATTAACCTGTACTTCAATTGTCCTACCAAGGGAAACCTGGTTATATGGTCCATTCCCTTTGTTATCAATTCCCATATGGCTTTAAATTATCAGTACCTGTTATTCTCCAAAGCTTATAGAGAAAATAGCTCAATACCTTAGGGAAGCATTGTACATGAATTCAATTTTCTTTCCTTTATGTATTTACTTTATAATGGGTACTTAAAATTGTAAAACTGAAAACAAAAATTAAGTGAGGTAAATACAGAAGATTGGGGCAAAAAGTAGAAAGAATTGATAGGACAAGGTCAGGGGATGAAATTGGATACTTAATGTATAGTAAGCAAATGTGTCACTGAAGGGGCTAAAGAGGTCAATATGACTTCAATATTGTTACACTACAACTTTATTTTCATCAAATCACAGAATAGTTTTTCATGCAAATATTCTAAGATCCCATGGGACGTAGATCAATGTTCTATCTTTTGAAACATTCTGATTCAAAATGTCACTAGAGTGAAATCATTTAACTACAAAATAACTTCCAACATTAGGCCTAGAAACAGATAACAGAGAACTCAGTGCATTTCATAGGTGTCCTTCAGTGAGTACTTTGGTTTTCTTTTCCTTTCACAATTGTGTTTTGGGCATGTAAGGTTGTGACTCTCCTTGTGTGTGTGTGTGTGTATGTGTGTGTATCAGATTAAGAATGTGATTGTGAGTGTACATCTGGGTTCTCTTTTGGACTTTTATGTTAGAGATTTTGGCTGAAGAAAAGGCTAATTCAATAGTATAAAGAGGTACAAATTAAAATGTCCATTCAAAAGTCTGCTTTAGTATTTCAAAGTACAAGACAAATGGATGAGTCTCAGAGATTGAAAGCATTTCGATAATAACCTAGCTTCTCCACCCTAAGATACTTAAAATCTATTGCACTGTCACAATCAGCCCACCAAAGTTGAGAGGGGCCTTAGAAGTCTGCGATGTATGGCAATAACAAAAACACCCACCTACTAATTTAGCAATACCAGAGAAGCTAAGTAGGTGCGTGGAGTTTCAACCAGGCCTTCCTATAATAGGATACTATCTTCCTATAGGAGGTGGCACACTCACCATTATGAATAACATTCTTAGGGATCAAAGAATCTAATGATGAAATCTGTAATTCTGTTCCCACATGGTAGAAGTGGCCTTCCTCCTTCACAAGGGTATCAGTTAAAATAGACAATTAAATAGAAGGAAGTGATAATATGGCCCACATACTTCGTAGATAAAATCTTCAATATCCAAGCCCTACCACACTGATAGGATAATGACTATACATGAATTCTGGTTTCAGCTCTGTGTGGCAATCGTCATATAATGGCACTGAAACCTGTATATGATCATATATGCAACGAATCTCCAGTCCCGTTTCAATGCATGATACAGGATGCTCAAGGCTGGTTTACTGGGATAAACCAGAGGAATTGGTTGGGGAGGGAGGTGGACATGGGGTTCAAGATGGGGAACACATGTGCACCCGGGGCAGATTCATGTCAATGTATGCTAAAACCAATACAATAATGCAAAGTAATTAGCCTCCAATTAAAATAAATAAATAAATGAAAAAAATGTATGAATATTTGAGATGCACTGATAGTGAAAATTGATTAAGGCAAAAATCTTGAGATTTGATTCAAAGAGGAAAACTGTGTACTCCCTGTCTTCTGTTTCATGAGACTTCAGATACATTCACACAGTTCCACAATTCTCAACCCTCATCTGAAGACAAAAACTGTGACACTAAAAGAGGAATGGTCTATGTACAGAGAAGGCAAGTAGCAAAGTTTAAATGAATACACTCTCCTACCTACATCCATGCTCAGTAATGTAACCTCTTGTAACCTTTCCTAAGGGTAACTAGAATACACAAGTCAAAGATGCTTCTCCCATGATTACAGAGTTTAATTGAAAAGATATAAGTTTGCTTAACTCTCACCTCATCCTTAAGATCAAATATCATGCCTGATAACACATCAGAAGGTGGGCAGTTCTAGCAGATATTTACAGACAATACCTGCTTCTGCCTAAGACCAAGCTTGTAGATCAAAGCGGCTGATGCGGTAATGTTTCTGTCTCAGGATAGCACATAACTCCGCAGGAGTTCTCCTTTTCTGGGAAGCTCTCCAAAAACATTGTGAGAAGTACAATGTGAGGGAGGAAAAGAAGGAAACTGACAAGAGCTTTGTTCTTTCTAATTGTCCTGAATATCACTTATCATCCCAGGTACAATGACAGGCTTACCATTCTATCTGAACTATCTCCCAGCACTTCCAAGACTAATTTTTTGATGTAGTTCAATCACTCACTCTTGTCTAATTCTTTGTGACTACATGTACAGAAAGAACCCGGGGATGGCCTGCCCTTCAAATCTCCCAGAGCTTTCTCAAATCCTTGACCTTTGAGTCAGTGATGCTTTGCGGCCATCTCGGTCTCTGCCCTTCCCTACTTCTCCTATGCCCAATCTTTCCCAGCATCGGTTTCTTCCCAGTGATTTTGCTCTAGGACTCATGTGGCTGATATATTGGCTCTTCATGTTCAGCATCAGTCCTTCTGAGACAGTCAGAGATGGTTTCCTTCAAGCTTCTCCAGTTTGAACTCCACACTCACCACGGAACTCTCACACATCTTCTCCAGGCTCTGTTGCAAAACATCAATATTACGGCACTCAGTTTTTGTGGTTCTGCTTATTCCTCCACACGTTCCTCCCGAAAATCAACTTTGACTAGTCAGGTCTTTTTCAGCAATCTCTCAGCTTTTTAACATGGTGTCTAGATTGGTCACAGCTTTTCATCAAAGTGCAAGTTCCTTTAAATTTCATGGTTGCAGTCAATCCGGCAGTGATAGAGGGGGTCAAGAAGGGGAAACCTGTCACTAATTCAATTGTATCCCATCAATATATCTCAAAATGATGGGACCAAATTCCATGAGCTTATTTTTTGTGTGTTTGTTTTTATATTGAGTTTTAATCCAGCTTTTCCACTCTCCCCTTTCACCTTCGTCAGAAGGCTCTTTACTTCCTGGTATTTTTCAGCCATTTGTGTGTTGTCATCTTATAACTAAGGTTATTCATTCTTCTCACAGTAATTTTGTTCCCAGCTTCAGATTCTTTCAGCAAGTTACTTTCCATGATGCACTCTGAACAGAAGTCAAATGAGCTGGGTGACAATATATAGCCTTGATGTATTTCCTTCCCTATTATGTACCAATTCATTGTTCCTTGTCCAATTCCAACTGTTGTGTCTTCACCTGCATGCACGTTTCCCAGGAAACAGGTAAGGTGGTCCCGTATTCTTGTCCCTTTAAGAATGTTCCACAATTTGTTGTCACCCACGCAGTCAAAGGGCTTCCCTGGTGGCTCAGATGCTAAAGCATCTGCCTGCAATGGGGCAGACACAGTTTTGATCACTGCTTCTAGAAGATGCCCAGCAAAAGGAAATGGTAGGCTACTGTCCAGTGGGTCACAAAGAGTCAAGCACACCTAAATGACCTCATTTGCACACGCAGTCTATGCCAGTAACAGAGACAATAAAGAAAATGTAGATAACTTTATGAAATTCCCTTGCTTTTTCTATGATCCAAACTCCAATTAAGGTTTACCTTAAGATTAAATGACTAACTACACCTCCCTGTTTTGCTTTGTTTTGTTATGCACTTTTTTTCTCTGTCTCTCTCTTTTAAGCTATCATCTACCAATTGTCACATTCCTGGGCCCTTGCCATCTTCCTATACAAGAATTAAATTATGCCCATGCCACTCTCTCACCTTTGACACCCACTTAAAACAGTTAAGTTTCCAGAGCTGAAATAAGGAATCTGTGCTCTGGGAAAACGTCAGGACAGCTTGACAAATAGTTAGATATCTTCAGGGACTGACTTCTTGAGCGCAATTCCTGTACCACTTCTCATCCTGGAAAGAGCTATAGTTCCTTAATGAAGTGAAGTCACTCAGTCATGTCTGACTCTTTGCTACCCCTTGGAGTATAGCCCCCCAGGCTCCTCTGTCCGTATGATTTACCAGGCAGGAATACTGGAGTGAGTGGCCATTTCCTTCTCTAGGGGATCTTGCCAACCCAGAGATCGAACCCAGGTCTCCCTCAATGCAGGCAGATGCTTTCACCTCTGAGCCATTAATCAGATGACAATTCCTCATTAGCAGAAATTTCAAGAAAAATAAATGTGTTTATTTGCGTGTTCAAAATCAATGATGTAACAATTACGTAAATATGTATGTAACCGCCCATCAAACTGATTAATTCATGTCAGCTAAAATTTGTTGTTTCACCAGCATGCATAAAGGAATTACAGAGCTTGCCTAGAAATAAGATCAGAATTTCTGATTTCGCAGAAAATAAGAGGACATTGAGTGCCACTCTCTCTACGGAGGCATGACAAATAATACTTCTATCAAGACAACACTTCCTCCAGAGCATCAAATGGATATTAGCAGAAGATCTTGCTCAACAGTGAGGTCTATATGGAAATTAGAGATAACTCGGAAGAATGGAGGGAAGATGGGAGGAGGATGAGAGGAATAGAACCAAGCCTTTGTCTTGCGGTGGAAGATGGAGAATCAGGGAATAGATTGAGGATTCAAGCAAGCGACCTCACAAAACTTAAATTAATTTTGACTGAAAGGAAGCAAGGTGAAGAAGCTGATGAAATATAGTTTGCCTATAGTGAAAATCAAACAGAGAATGTGTGGTTTGGTCCTGCATGCCCCATATGGCAGGCCAGGTCAACTAGTGTACAAGGGCGTGGAAGATCAAGCATGGGGTTAGAAAGGCAACCTGTGAGGGAACTGCTTGACTATGTGGAGATGGAATTATGCAACTGGGATGACAAATTGTGTAGAAAGGAATGCCTTTGAAAAATCCCAAACTGAAAAAGTGGGACCTTAGTACTCAGTCACACAGAGGATGTGGTGACAGCATTGAATTTCCCCCTCGTGCCACATGCTGAGACCTACTATCAGGCAATAGAAAAAGACCAACTAGAACTATCACACATGCTTCTGCCACCACAGGCTAGAAAACTGTCACATGAGGGCCATAATTTTTCTGCCCATGGTCGCTGGCTCCTCTGCAAAACTGACACCACCAGGGTTCCTACAGTCCCAGCAGCTTTACCTCTTGCTCCTGCGCTCACCAAGCAGGCCCAAGTGTTCCACAAGGGTCTTGGGGACAGCCTTCTCTGGTGACCACACGGAGAGGTTGTTATCAAACTACATCTGAGACTCAGGATCAGGGAAATGAAGGAAAAGGATTGAAAACTTTCCCACCAGCTGAGCGAGCCACAGATTAAATACATGCAATCAACTCTGCAGATGCTTTCTCTATGGGATAAAAAAGGACAATAGATTTTCAATGAATGAAAATACCCAGGCTTTTGCAGCTCTCAGAACAAAGGAGTAATCCCAGTTTAGAGTCTGACCTGTCCTTACTGAAAATCAAGAGTTAAGTTCTGCCCACATTTGGCGAGTTTTCTAGAGAGGTGAATTTGTGCTGTGGCACATATTCAGGGCCAAAACCCAGGGACCCTAGGTAACATTCATTGTACTTCCGATGTTTTGCTATGATGCGTGGTGGTTCACTCTCTGTCTCACTTAAAAGCTTTCTTATTATTCTTGCTTATTTGGTGCTTTAAGATTGTTTATATTGGTATGTATCTATTGTGCATTTTCTTTTCCTTATTTCTGTGCCTTTTGTTGATGTTGTTTGATGTTTCTTGTCATTTTTGTTTTAATAAACATATATTTCCTTATTAACTGTGATTTTCTCTTATTCTGTGGGAAAGCTCTTATCATTTTGTCAGAGTTTTTTCCTATATTCTTCAGATGACACTCTGCTCTGGTGTTGTTTATGTCTTACAAGATATTTGCTTAGTTCTCTTGATTCTGTGTTCTTCCCTATTGTCATTACTGTTTCTATTATTTTACTTGTGGTTTGATTTTGATTTCTTACCATTTGTCTATCTTCCTTTGTTCCCCTGTCTAATCTTTTACTATGTGATCTTGGTTCTCTGACTGGAAGTTGGGCCTGATCACCTAGGGCTTCAACAATGTATCATAGACCACCAGATAATTCCCAGCTCTAATGAATATTAATTGGTGAGAGTCTCTATGAAGGCCTCCATCTGAAACGAAGAACCATTCCACCCAAAAGCCTATACTACCCAGAGATGCTGCCTCACACCACACAAAATGTAAGACAGAAACACAAGCCAAATAATTCCCAGATGGACTGTCTAAAGTACACTAAACCTATACACACCTGAAAAAGACTCCTCTGACACGGTCCCACCATGAGAGAGAGAAGCATCAGCTGTGGCTATAACAATGTAGTTGCCAGTCCCTCCCCTTCCATGGACACACAAACCACTGGACCAAACTTATACATTCACGATACAGACTGGAAGCAAGTACTACCATCCTATACCCTGGGTAGGAAAGACTAGTTACATAGTAAGCTAAGCAAATATGAAGACAGTAAAGTATTTTGCAGGCAAAGAAACAAGGTAAAAATACACGTGTCATAATTAAAGAGGAAATAGAAATTGCAACTGAAAAAAAATTGAGAGTAACGATAGGAAAGATGATCAAACCTCTCCGAAAATAAATGGAGATCATGCAAGAAACACTTACGAAGGTCATGGAACAACGAAACAACAAGAAATGAATGATAGCACAATAACTGCCATATGTGTATTGTAGGCTGTTCCATGCCTTTGTACAGCAGAAGCCAGAACAACATTGGGAAACAATTCTCTTTCAATTTTTAAATGAAGTAGTGAAAGAAAACAAATTTAAAGAACAAGCAGACCTGACAATTCAGTTGATACTGAAGTAGATTTCACCCAAAACCCGCAGAGTGCAGTTTGGCAGGTCAAAAGAAATATTTCTGAATAAATAAAAAGCTGGATCACTAATCAGGACTTGGTAAATTTAAAATAATCAAAATTGTATCAGACTTTTTTTTTTTTAACCACAGTGTTATGATTTATATGTCATTCATGGGTGGGGGAGAAAAAACAAACAAAGTATAAATAACAAAGAAAAGAAAAAACTGAAAAGCATGAATACATTGAGGTTCATGTATGCACCTCTTCATGGCCAAGAAATCATTGAAGAATCAGAGAGAAAATATATATATAACTCGCTGAGTTCACTCAAGCTCACGTCCATTGAGTCAGTGATGTTATCAAGACATCTCATTCTCTTCCTTCCCCTTCTCCTCCTGTTCCCAATTCCCAGCATCAGAGTCTTTTTCAGTGAGTCAACTCTGCATGAGTTGGCCAAATTATTGGAGTTTTAGCTTCAGCATCAGTCCTTCCAATGAACAACCAGGACTGATCTCCTTTAGAATGGACTGGTTGGAACTACATGCAGTCCAAGGGATTCTCAAGAGTCTTCTCCAACACCACAATTCAAAAGCATCAATTCTTTGGCGATCAACTTTCTTCACAGTCCAACTCTCACATCACTACATTACCACTGGAAAAACCATAGCCTTGACTAGATGGACCTTTGTTGGCAAAGAAATGTCTCTCCTTCTATTATGCTATCTAGGTTGGTCATAACTTTCCTTCCAAGGAGTAAGCATCTTTTAATTTCATAGCTGCAATTAGCATCCACAGTGATTTTGGAGCCCCCCAAAATAAAGTCTGACACGGTTTCCACTGTTTCCCCGTCTATTTCCCATGAAGTACATATTCATACAAACGAATGACAATGAAATCGTGATTGCATAAAACACATGAAACAGGATAAAACACTAATTAAACTTACAACTAAAGCAATTAGAAGAATAAACACAAAACCAAAAATTGGTTTTGGGAAAATAAAAACAAAACAGAGAAGAGTGGGGGGAAAAAAGATGAAAATAGTAGCAAAGATCAATAATACTAAAAGGGGGCTCTTGGAGAGAATAAAGAAAATACATAAAACATGAGCCAGAGCCATCAACAAAAAAGGGAGAACACTCAAATCAATAAAGTCATACATCAGAAAGGACACATTAAACCAACAGCACAGAAATACCAAAAGATCATGATAGATTACTACAAAGAACTTTAAGCCAATAAAATGTAGAATCTGGAAAGCACAGACTACTTCTTATGAACTCAGCTAAGAGGAACCAGCAAATTTGAACACAATATTACAGCCACTTATATTGACACTGCTATGAAAAATTTGTCAGCTAACAACATTCAAGGTCCAAATGATGTCAGATGGTGTTTTATGAACCTTTAAGTTAAATGTTAACATACGGGCTTCTTAAACATTTCCGAAATACTACAACGGTAGGAAACCCCACAAACTCATCCTACGAGTACAGCGTCACCTGATAGCAAAGACAAAGTTAACACGGAAAAGGAAAATTATAGACCAGTATCACATAGACAAACATAGAGGCAAACATCCTCAACAAAATCATCCCAAGAAGATTCCATCAACACTTTAAAATATCGAACACCTTTAAAATTGAGGTTTTTCCCCAGATATGCAGACATTCTCCGGTAGCTGTGTATTAATCCATGAGATGCATTATAACAAATTTCAGGATTAAAACCATATGATCGCCTCAGTTCAGTTCAGTTTCTCAGTCTGTCCGACTCTTCGTGATCCCATGAATCACAGCACGCCAGGCCTCCTTGTCCATCACCAACTCCCGGAGTACACTCCACTCATGTCCATTGAGTCAGTGATGCCATCCAGCCATCTTATTCTCTGTCGTCCCCTTCTCCTACTGCCCCCAATCCCTCCGAGCATCAAAGTATTTTCCAGTGAGTCCACGCTTTGCATGAGGTCGTCAAAATATCAGAGTCTCAACTTTACCATCAGTCCTTCCAATGAACACCCATGACTGATCTCCTTACTGGTTCCATCACCTTACAGTCCAAGGGACTCTCAAGAGGCTTCTCCAACACTACAATTCAAAAGCATCAATTCTTTGGCGATCAGCTTTCTTCACAGTCCACCTCTCACATCTGTACATGACCACTGGAAAAACCATAACCTTGACTAGAAGGACCTTTGTTGGTAAAGTAGTCTCTACTCTTTTAAAATGCTATCTACACTGGTGGTAACTTTCCTTCCAAGGAGTAAACGTCTTTAAATTTCACTGCTGTGATCAGCATCTTCAGTGATTCTGGAGCCCCAGAAAGCTCTCACACTGTTTCCACTGTTTCCCCATCAATTTGCTATGAAGTGATGGGACCAGATGCCATGATTTTAGTTTTCTGAATGTTGAGCTTTAAGTCAACTTTTTCCCTCTCCTCTTACACTTTCCTCAAGAGGTGTTTTAGTTCCTCTTCACTTTCTGCCATAAGGGTGGTGTCATCTGCATATCTGCGGTTATTGGTATTTTTCCCAGCAATCTTGATTCCCGCTTCTGATTCTTCATCCCAGCGTTCCTCATGATGTACTCTGCATATAACTTAAATAATCAGCGTGACAATATCCAGCCTTGACGTACTCCTTTTCCTATTTGGAAGCAGTCTGTTCCATGTCCAGTTCTGTTGCTTCCTTACCTGCATATCGGTTTCTCAAGAGGCAGGTCAGGTGGTCTGTTATTCCCATCCCTCTCAGAATTTTCTAGCGTTTATTGTGCTCCACATAGTCAAAGACTTTGACATAGTCAGTAAAGCAGAAATCGATGTTTTTCTAGAACTCTCTTACTTTTTCCATGATCCAGCGGATGTTGGCAATTTGATCTCTGGTTCCCCTGCATTTTCTAAAACCAGCTTGAACATCTGGAAGTTCACCATTCATGCATGCTGAAGCCTGGCTTGTGAATTTTGAGCATGACATTGTTAGCGTGTGAGATGAGTGCAATTGTGCGGTAGTTTGAGCATTCCTTGGCACTGGCTTTGTTTGGGTTTGGAATGAAAACTGATCTTTTCCAGTCCTGTGTCCACTTCTGAGTCTTCCAAATTTGCTGGCCTATTGAGTGCAGCACTTTCACAGCATCATCTTTCAGGATTTGAATTAGCTTAACTGGAATTCCATCACCTCCACTAGCTTTGTTCATAGTGATGCTTTCCAAGTCCCACTTGACTTCACCTTCCAAGAAATCTGGCTCTAGGTGATTGATCACACCATCGTGATTAACTTGATCTTTTTTGTACAGATCTTCTGCATATTTTTGCCACATTTTTTAAATGATAACCTCAATAGAAAAAAAATAAAACTTTAATAAAATCCAACAAGCATGTGTGATAAAAAATCTTTCAGAAACTGAGCGTAGCAAACATTACCTCAACATAGTAAAGGCATACAAATCCAAACAACTGTGAGGTATCATACACTATTCTGCATGGTGATCATCATAAAAATCGACAGTAGGGTCCTTCCTTGATGGTCCAGTGGCTAAGACACCGTGATTCCAAATCAGGGGTTCCATGTTTGATCCCTGGTCATGGAACTAGACTCCATATGCAGCATTTAAGGCCTGGTGTAACCAAATAAAGAAGCAAATGTTTGTGTGTGTGTGTGTGTGTGTGTGTGTGTGTGTGTGTGATGTGTATATTTATATATACATATAAAATACAATTTAAAAATATAATACAAATATAATTAAAATATATAAGTAAAATTAAAATAATATACAAATGTATAATATAAATATAATATGCAAATATTTATATTATAAATTAACAAACATTTTATATATATACACTGGAGAAGGGAATGGCAAACCACTTCAGTATACTTGCCTTGAGAACCCCAAGAATAAAATAAAATTAAAATAATATACAAATTTATAAATATAATATGCAAATGTTTATATTATAAATTAACAAACATTTTAAATATATATATATATACACACACGCACACACATAAACCTTAAAACAATGAATATAGGAGATGATGTGAAGGAAAGGGAACACTCTACAGTGTTTTTCAGATCAGTTCATTTCAGTTCAGTCACTCAGTTGTGTCCGACTCTTTGTGACCCCATGAATCACAGCACACCACTCCTCCCTGTCCATCACCAACTCCCACCAAGATAGAGCAGAGTATGAATATTCTTTAGAAAATTATTAATAAAACTACCATATGTCCAAAATCCCACTGTTTGACATATACACAGAAGAAGCCACCATTGGAAAAAGAAAAAAAAAAAATCTGTATCCCAGTATCCACTGCAATACCATTTACATTAAACAAGTTATGTAACAATCTAGGTGTCCATCTACTGATGAATGGATAAAGAAGTTATGGCACATCCTTAAGATGGAACATTTCTCATCCAGATAGAGGAAAATCGTGGATTAGTTCTAGAGATATGGCTGTATCTAGAGCCTATCATATAGAGTGAAGTAATTTAGAAACACAAAGTCAAATATTGTAGATTAACGCATATATGTGGAATCTAGAAATCTGGTTCTGAAGAATCTATCTGAAGAGTGGGAAAAGAAATGCATAGTTTAAGAACAGACTTGGACACAGAAGTGTAAGTAGAGAGTGGCACAATTTGAGCAGGATGCCCTGACATATGTACAGTACCAAGTATGGAGTAGTTAGCTGGTGAGAAGCTCCTCCTCAGGGCTCTGGGGTGTCCTAGAGGAGTGGATTGTGGGGTAGCAGAGCAGGCTTAAGAACAGATGGGAGGGCTGCTCAAAAGGGAGGCTCATGTATATATACTGATAGCCGATTTACATTGTGGTACAGCAGAAAGTAACAAACATTGTAAAGCTATTATTCTCCCATTTCAAATTGTTTATTAAATTGAAAAATGAGTCCGTCCTTGGCCAACTTGGGCAAGTGGCAAGAAATGCATCACAGTGCACATGTCAAGTAAAATATGTACCAGCGCATTTGTCAAGTAAAATCTGCACCAAGGTCTGCTTTAGTATGTGTAGACAAACCATAAAGCAAAAACTTAAAATTCTGAGCTAAAATAGAATAAATTCAGACTCTAGACATAAATATTCCTCACTTCATTTGATTGCCATTTTTTTTCTTTTATGTTTTTTAATATTTTAAAAATTTATTTAATTGGAGGCTAATTACTTTGCATTCTTGTATTGGTTTCGCCATATATTGTCATGAATCTGCCCTGGGTGCACATGTGTTCCCCATCTTGAAACCCCCACCACCACCACCTCTCTTTCCATGACATCCCTCTGGTTCAACCCAGTACACCAGCCTCGAGTATCCTGCATCATGCATCGAACGTGGACTGGCGATTTGTTTCACATATGATAATATACATGTTTCAATGCCATTCTCCGAAATCATCCCACCGTCACCCTCTCCCACAGAGGTTCTGGGTTGGATGCACATCTCTGGCCTGAGGCATTCAGGTTCAGGTGCTTGGGTATTGCACAAAGGTGCGCACTTGATTGAGCCTGTGTTTTGTGCCCTTCCCTGATCTGAGCAGTTCAGGTGACCAGGTGTTTGGCTAGCACAGTCGCTGCGATATATGACCTCTGTGGTCCCTGCTGCTGGGTGTTCTGGGTGTACAACCAGTACACCTTCTCAGGCATATGTCAACCAGACAGAAACCCAAGAAGTCCTGGCAAGCAATGAAACCTGCCTGCAGTTTGGAATCAGACGCTTTTCTGGGGACACGATTGCCCCCTTCTGGCTCTGACTGCCCTCCCCTGCCTGTCTCAGTGGGGGATAGGTTTTCGCAGCTAGCTACTTCTGCTCCGTCTTTTGTTCTGTGAGCGGGTCTGGTGGAGTCTTAGGTTTGGGCTTTTTGCCTTTTCCTGCGGTAGCTATCCCTCAGTCTGCTTTTCTATCTCCAGTTAGCTCTCAGATTGCCCTGAGGCATTCAGGCCAGGTCCTCAATGCAGCCTGCGCATCCTTGCCCAGCCCCGACTTGCTATTGGTGGATGCAGGCTTCTGTGTTGCTTCTCTGCTAGGAGTTACCATTGGGAGAGTAATCTGTGGGTTTTGATTATTTCTTTCTTTTTCCTTCCCGTTATGTTGCCCTCTGAGGTTTCAAGGCTCACCACAGACTTACAAGTGATAGTGCTTCCTGGTGTTCAGAAACTTCTCTCTTTTTTATGCCTCCCTTCCCAGGATGGAGCTCCCAAAACTACCTCTTTTGTCTCTCTTTTTATCTTTTGTTTTTTTCCCAACTCTTTAGAAGACAATGGGCTGCTTTTCTGGGTGCCTGATGTCCTCTGCCAGCATTCAGTTGTTTTGTGGAATTTGCTCAGTGTTCAAATGTTCTTTTGATGAATGTATTCAGGAGAAAGTGGTTTCCCCATCCTATTCCTCCACCATCTTCTTCCCTCCCTCCGTTTCGCTAGCTTCAAAAACCTATCCCCCACTGAGACAGGCAGGGGAGGGCAGTCAGAGCCAGAAGGGGGCAATCTTGTCCCCAGAAAAGCGTCTGATTCCAAACTGCAGGCAGGTTTCATTGCTGGCCAGGACTTCTTGGGTTTCTGGCTGGTTGACATACGCCTGCGAAGGTGCACTGGTTGTGTTTTCTAAAAGTAAAGAAGGATTATCAGTTGATGTCACCAATTTATACAAACATGAATTCCTTCATATTTTAGTACCTAATAGTAAGCCTCTGATATTCAGGACTATCCAAAGTAGGAAATTAGACATGTAGCTTGAAAGTTGAGGTGCTCTACAAGGATCACTTATTTTAAAATCCTGGAATTTGTTCTACTGATTGGGAAAAATGCACAGCCAAAAACTTGAGAATTGTGTTTACTTCAGCCAGACTTAATCCTGAGGGGGACTCAGGATTGGGAACATATTTAATCCCATGGCATATTCATATCAATGAAGGGCAAAATCCACTACAACACTTTAATTATACTACAACTAAAACAAATTTTAAAAATGTTGTATAATAATATTGAATGCCATTTGTCTCAAAACATTTTTGCTTAAAAGACTTATTTGTCTACTATTAACATAGTCAAGAGGGTTCCTTCATTGTTTATTGCTTGGATGTAATTTTACTTGCACACTAATTCTTTTACTTATTTTTATTTATTATTATTATTTTTTATTGGGCACTAATTACAATATTGTATTGGTTTTGCAGTACATTGACATGAATCCGCCCCAGCTGTGCATGAGTTCCCCTTCTTGAACCCCCCCTCCCATATCTCTCCTCCCATTATTCTCCCTCCAGCTCAACACCGTGCACCAGCCAAAAACGTCCTACATCATGCTTCAAACCTGAACTGGTGATTCACTTCACATATGATAATATACATGATTCAATGTCATTCTCCCAAATCATCCCTCTCCCACAGAGCCCAAAGGACTGTTTTATACCTGTGTCTCTTTTGCTGTCTCGTGAATTGGACAACAGAGAATGAGATGGCTGGATGGATTCACAGACTCAATGGACATGAGTTTGAGTGAGTTCTGGGAGTTGGTGATGGACAGGGAGGTCTGACATGTTGTGATTCATGGGGTCACAAGGAGTTGGACATGACTGAGCGACTGAACTGAACTGAAGTGAACTGATACAGGGTTATCGTTACCATATTTCAAAATTCCATATATATGAATGAATACACTGTGTTGGTGTTTTTCTTTCTGGCTTACTTCACTCTGTATAATAGGCTCCATTTTCATCCACCTCATTAGAACTGATTCAATTGTATTCTTTTTAATGGCTGAGTAATACTCAGTTGTGTATATGTACCAAAGCTGTCTTATCCATTGGTCTGCAGATGGACATCTAGGTTAAGTCCATGACTTGGCTATTATCAACTGTGCTGCAATAAACATTGGAATACATGTGTCTCTTTCAGTTCTGGTTTCTCAGTGTGTGTGCCCAGGAGTGCGACTGCCGGATCGTATGGCAGTTCTAATTCCAGTTTTTAAAGGAATCTCCACAATGTTCTCTATAGTGGCTATACTAGTTTGCATTCCCACCAACAGTGTAACAGGGTTCCCTTTTCTCCAAACCCTTTCCAGCATTTATTACTTGTAGATTTTTGGATAGCAACCATTCTGATTGGTTTGCAATGGTACTTCACTGAGATTTTGATTTGTATTTCTCTGATTATGAGGGATGTTGAGCATTTTTTCACTTGCTTCTTAGCCATCTGAATGTCTTCTTTGGATAAATGTCTGTTTAGTTCCTTGGCCCATTTTTTGATTGTGTGTTTATTATTATTTTTTTTTCTGGAATTGAGCTACAGGAGCTGCTTGTATATTTTGGAGATTAATTCTTTTTCAGTTGATTCAGTGGCTATTATTTTCTCCCATTCTGAAGCCTGTCTTTATATCTTGTTAATGGTTTCCTTTGTTGTGCAGAAGCTTTTAATTTTAATTAGGTCCCATTTGTTTATTTTGCTTTTATTTCCAATATTCTGGGAAATGAGTCATGGAGGTTCCTGCTGTGATTTATGTCGGAGAGTATTTTGCCTATGTTCTCCTCTAGGGTTTTATAGTTTCTGGTCTTACATTTAGTTCTCTAAACCATTTTGTGTTTAGTTTTGTGTATGGTGTTAGGAAGTGTTCCAGATTCATTCTTTTACAAGTGCCTGACCAGTTTTCCCAGCACCACTTGTTAAAGAGACTGTTTTTTCTCCATTTTATATTCTTGCCTCCTTTATCAAAGATAAGGTGTCTATAGGTGCATGGGTTTATCTCTGGGCTTTCTATTTTGTTCCATTGATCTATATTTCTGTCTTTATGCCAGTACCATACTGTCTTGATGACTGTGGCTTTGTAGTAGAGCCTGAAGTCCAGAAGGTTGATTCCCTCAGTTCCGTTCTATTTCAGGATTGCTTTGGCTTTTCGAGGTTTTTTTGTATTTCCATACAAATGGTGAGATTATATGTTCTAGCTCTGTGAAAAATACAGTTAGTAGCTCGATAGGGATTGCATTGAATGTATAAATTACTTTAAACAGTATACACATTTTCACAATATTTAACTTCTAACTCACGAACGCAGTATATTTCTCCATCTATTAGTGTCCTATTTTGTTTCTTTCACCAGTGTCTTACAGTTTTCTATACAAGTCTTCTGTTTCTTTAGGTGGATATGCAGGTCAGGAAGCAACATTTAGACCTGTACATGGAACAACAGACTGGTTCCAAATAGGAAAATGAGTAAGTCAATGCTGTATATTGTCACCCTGCTTATTTAACTTGTACGCAGAGTACATCATGAGAAACGCTAGGCTGGAAGAATCACAAGCTGGAATCAAAATTGCTGGGAGAAATATCAATAACCTCAGATATGCAGATGACACCACCCTTATGGCAGAAAGTAAAGAGGAACTCAAAGGCCTCTTGATGAAAGTGAAAGAGGAGAGTGAAAAGGTTGGCTTCAAGCTCAACATTCAGAAAACGAATATCATGGCATGCGGTCCCATCACTTCATGGGAAATAGATGGGGAAACAGTGGAAACAGTGTCAGACTTCATTTTTTGAGGGCTCCAAAATAATTGCGGATGCTGAATGCAGCCAGGAAATTAAAAGACGCTTTCTCCTTGGAAGGACCAACCTAGATAGCATATTAAAAAGCAGAGACATTACTTTGCCAACCAAGGTCCGTCCAGTCAAGGCTATGGTTTTTCCCATTATCATGTATGGATGTGAGATTTGGACTCTGATAAAGCTGATCGCCAAAGAATTAATGCTTTTGAACTGTGGTGCTGGAGAAGATTCTTGAGAGCCCCTTGGACTGCAAATAGATCCAAAGAGTCCATTCTAAAGGAGATCAATCCTGGGTGTTCATTGGAAGGACTTATGCTAAAGCTGAAACTGCAATACTTTGGCCACCTCACGCGACGAGTTGACTCACTGGAAAACAGTCTGATGCTGGGAGGGATTGGGGGTAGGAGGAGATGGGGACAACAGAGAATGAGATGGCTGGATGGCATCACCGGCTCGATGGACATGAGTTTGAGTGAACTCTGGGAGTTGGTGATGGACAGGGAGGCCTGGCGTGCTGTGGTTCATGGGGTCGCAAAGTCAGACACGACTGAGCGACTGAACTGAACTGATCCCAAAGTATTTTATTCTTTTCGTTGCAACAATGTATGGAATAGTTTCCTTAATTTATCTTTCTATTATCTCATTATTAGTGTATAGGAATGCAAGGGATTTCTGTGTGTTGATTTTAAAATCTGCAACTTTACTTTATTCATTGATTAGCCCCAGTAGTTTTCTGGTAGAGTCTTTAGGGATTTCTGTGTAGAGGGTCATGTCATTGGCGAACTGTGAGGGATTTACATCTTCTTTTCCAGTTTGGATTCCTTTTTTTTTTTCTTTTTCTGCTCTGATTGCTGTGGCCAAAGCTTCCAGACCTATGTTGAATAGTAGTGGTGGGAGTGGGCACCCTTGTTTTGTTCCTGACTTTAGGAGAAAGGCTTTCAGTTTTTCACCATTGAGGATAATGTTTCTTGTGTGTTTGTCATATATAGCTTTAATTATCTTAAGATATTTCCCTTCTATTCCCAACTTCTGGAGGGATTTTATCATAAAGTGGTGTTGAATTTTGTCCAAGGGTTTCTCTGAATCTTTTGAGATAATCATTTTTTTTCCTTCTTGTTAATGTGCTGTATTACATTGGTTGATTTGCGAATATTGAAGAATTCTTGCATTCCTGGGATAAAGCCCACTTGGTCATAATGTATGATCTTCTTAATGTGTTGTTCGATTCAGCTTACTAGAATTTTGTTAAGGAATTTTTCATCTATGTTCATCAGTGATATTGGCCTATAGTTTTCTGTTTCTGTGGGATCTTTGCAAGGTTTTGTGATTATGGTGATGGTGGGCTCTAGATGATTTTGGAAGTTTACCTTCATCAGCAATTTTCTGGGAGAGTTTGAGTAGAATAGGTGTTAACTTTTCTCCAAATTTTTGGTAGAATTCAGTTGTGAAGCCGTCTGGCTCTGGGCTTTTTTTTTTGCTGGAAGATTTCTAATTACAGCTTCTATTTCCATGCTTTTGATGGGTCTATTAAGATTTTCTATGTCTTCCTGGTTCATTTTTGGAAGGTTGTACTTTTCTAAGAATTTGTCCATTTCTTCCAGGTTGTCCATTTTATTGCCATATAATTGGTGATAGTAGTGTCTTATGATCCTTTGTATTTCTGTGTTCTCTGTTGTGATCTCTCCCATTTCCTTTCTAATTTAAATGATTTGAGTTTTTTTCCCGTTGTTTTTTGATGACTCTGGCTAGTGATTTGTCAATTTTATTTACCCTCTCAAAGAGCCAACTTTTGGCTTTGTTGATTTTTGCTATGGTCTCTTTAGTTTCTTTTGCATTTATTTCTGCCCTAATTTTAATGTTTGGTTCCTTGTACTAAGCCTGGGGTTCTTCATTTCTTCCTTTTCTATTTGCTTTAGGTGTAGATTTAGGTTATTTAGCTGACTTTTTTCTTATTTCTTGAGGTATACCTGTAGTGCTATGAACCTCTGCCTAGCACGGCTTTTACAATGTTCCATAAGTTTTGGGTTGCTGTGTTTTCATTTTCATTTATTTCTATGCACATTTTGATTTCTTCTATGATTTGTTGGTTATTCAGCAGTGTGTTTTTCAGCCTCCATATGTTGGCATTTTTAATAGTTTTTCTCCTGTAATTAAGATCAAATCTTACTGCATTGTGGTCAGAAAAGATGCTTGGAATGATTTCAGGTTTTTTTAATTTACCAAGCCTAGATTTATGGAGCAGGATGTGATCTATCCTGGAAAATGTTCCGTGTGTGCTTGAGAAAAAGTTGAAATTCATTGTTTGGGGGTTAAATGTCCTATAGATATCAATTAGTTCTAACTGGTCTATTGTATCACTTTAAGTTTGTCTTTCCTTGTTAATTTTCTGTTTAGTTATGTGAGTGGGCTATTAAAGTCTTCTACAATTATTGCATTGTTGTTAATTTCCCCTTTCATACTTGCTAGTAATTGTCTTACATATTGTGGTGCTTCTATGTTGGGTGCATATATTTATAATTGCTATATCTTCTTCTTGGATTGATCCTTTGATCACTATGTAATGTCCTTCTTTGTCTCTTTTCACAGCCTTTGTTTTAAAGTCTATTTTTATCCGATATGAGTATTGCTACTCCTGCTTTCTTTAGGTCTTTATTTGCGTGGAATATCTTTTATAGCACTTCACTTTCAGTCTGTATGTTTCCCTTGATATGAGGTGGGTCCCTTGCAGACAACATATATAGGGGTCTTGCTTTTGTATCCATTCAGCCAGCCTTTGTCTTTTGGTTGGGACATTCAACCCATTTACATTTAAGATAATTATTGATAAGTGTGATCCCATTGCCATTTTCTTTATGTTTGGGCTTCGAGTTTATATACTGTTTATGTGTTTCCTGTCTAGAGATGAACCTTTAGCATTTGTTGGAGAGCTGGCTTGGTGATGATGAATTCTCTCAGTTTTTCCTTGTCTGTAAAGCTTTTGATTTCTCCTTCGTATTTGAATGAAATCCTTGATGGGTATAGCAACCTTGGCTGTAGGATATTTTATATCATCATTTTAACTATGTCTTGCCATTCCCTCCTGGCCTGAAAAGTTTCTGTGGAAAGATAAGCTGTTATTTTTATGGGAAACCCTTGTGTGTTATTTGTTGGTTTTCCCTTGTGCTTTTAATATTTGTTCTTTGTGTTTGCTCTTTGTTAGTTTAATGTTTGTCTTGGAGTATTTCGCCTTGGGTTTACCGTGTTAGGGGCTCTCTGTGTTTCTTGGAATTGTGTGATTATTTCCTTCCCCATTTAAGGAAGCTTTCAACTATTATCTCCTCAAGTATTCTCTCATGGCCTTTCTTTTTGTCTTTTCTTCTGGGACTTCTATGATTCCAATATTGAGGCATTTAACATTGTCCCAGAGGTCTCAGAGATGGTCCTCATTTATTTTCAATCATTTTTCTTTTTTCCTCTCTGAATCATTTATTTCTACAATTCTATCTTCTAGGTCACTTATCAACTGTTTTCTGCCTCCGTTATTCTACTGTTGGTTCCCTCCAGAGTGTATCTGATCTCATCTATTGCATTATTCATTGTATATTCACTCTTTTCTATTTCTTCAAGATCCTTATTAAACCTTTCTTGCATCTTCTTGATCCTTGTGTCCAGGTTAATCTGTAACTCCAGTTTGTTTTCAAGATTTTAAATCATTTCCACTATCAATATTCAAAATTCTTTATCAAGTAAATTCCCTATATCTTACATTTTTTCTTTTTTTGGTGTGCATTTATCCTGTTCCTTTACTTTCTGGGTATTTATCTGCCTCTTCGTCTTGCTTATATTGCTCTGTTAGTGGTGCCATTTCCGTCTTCTGGAAGTGTGTGGATTTTTCTTTGTTGTGTAGTTTCACCTCTGTGTGTGGCCTTGGAAGGGTAGCATGTCAAGGTTGCCTGGTTCGGGAAACTTGTGTTGGTGTTCTGCGGGGTGGAGCTGGATTTCTTCTCTCTGTAGTGCAATGAAGTGTCCAGTAATGAATTATGAGATGTCATTGGGGTTGGAGTGGCTTTGGGCAGCCTTTATATGGAAGATCAGGTCTATTCTCCTGTGTTGCTGGAGAATTAGCTTGGTATGTCTTTCTCTGGAACTTGTTGACCCTTGGGTGGTGCCTGGTTTCAGTGAAGGTGTGGAGGCATTTGATGAGCTCTTGTCAATTAATGTTACCTAGAACAGCAGTTCTCTGGTGTTCTCAGGATTTGGACTTAAGTCTCTGTCTCTGGTTTTCAGTCTTATTCTTGCAGTAGGCTCAAGACTTCTCCATCTGTCTCTTCCAATTCAGTTCCTTCTGTTTAAGCTTCTTCTGTTTGATGGTTTCTTCAGTGTCTATTTCCTGTCCTGACACAAGGGCGGTGGTAGACACTTTTTTAAGCTTACCTGTTTGGTAGTACTGTGAGGAGGGAGGTAAGCTGCAGACAAATATCAGTGGCATCAGTGGGGAGTCCTTGCAGTATCTTGGATACACTGGGTTTGCCCCCACTCATGGCGTGTGTGCTGTCCCAGTCTACACTGCACAGGCTTTAGATTGCTCTGCTGGGAAGCGTCCGAGGCCGGCACTGGGTTGGATGTACATCCCTGGTCTAATCCGCTCAGGTTCTGGTTCTCAGATACTCCACAAAGGCACAGATTTGGTTGGGCCTGCGTTTTGTGCCCTTGCCCAGTCTGAGCAGCTCAGGTGACCAGGTGTTTGGCCAGCACAGTTTGCTCTGCTGGGAAGCGTCCCAGGCCGGCACTGGGTTGGATGTACATCCCTGGTCTAATCCGCTCAGGTTCTGGTTCTCAGATACTCCACAAAGGCGCAGATTTGGTTGGGCCTGCGTTTTGTGCTCTTGCCCAGTCTGAGCAGCTCAGGTGACCAGGTGTTTGACTTATTGCCTCCCCCGTCACTGTTGCTTGGTTTTCTGGGCGTACAATCAGTGCACCTTCTCAGGTGGATATCACCCGGCCAGAACCCAAGAAGTCTTGGTTAGCAAAGAAGCCTGCTTACAGCTTGATATTGGATGCCTCTCTGGGGCCGAGATTGCCCGCTTCCAGCTCTGGCTGCCCTTTCCTACCTGTCTCAGCATGGGATGGTGGATGGGCTGACCTCAGCTGGATAGCTCTGTTCAGTCCTTTGTTCTATGAGTAGGTCTGGCATTGTCTTAGGTTGGGGTGTTTCTCCTTTCACGGGGTAGCTATCCCATTGTCTGCTTAGCTATCTTAAGTTAGCTCCTTCAGATTGCCCTCAGTGCTTTCAGGACCAGTCCTTACTCTAAGGGACGCAGCCCGCGCCTACCTTCCCAGCCCCCGCTTGCTAGTTGGGGGTGTGGACAGCTGCGCTGCTTCTCCCCTGGAGTTACTGTTGAGCATGTAATCTGTAGATTTTAATTATTTATTTATTTTTCGTCCACGTTATGTTGTCCTCTGAGGTTCCAAGGATTGCAACAGATTCACCAGTGAGTATTTCCAGGTGTTTGGAAACTTCTCTGTTTCTTAAGCCTCCCTTCCCCTGATGTACCTCCATCCCTCCCTCTTTTGCCTCTCTTTTAATTTTTTTATGTTACTTCTTATCTCCTTTCCAAGACAATGGACTGCTTTTCTGGGTGCCTGATGTCCTCTACCCGCATTCAGAAGTTTCTTTGTGGGATTTACTCAGCGTTCAAATGTGCTTTGGATGAATTTGTGTAGAGAAAGTTGTCTCCCTATCATATTCCTCCTTCATCTTCCTGTTTCCTCCCTCACACTAATACTTAAAATTTATTCAATTCTAATCTTTGTTTCTTTCAGAGTCTACAGTTCCCATATTAAAAAAAAAAAATCATTAAACCATCTTCTATTATACCACCTTAGTTGTTATTTGTTACTACTTTCTTTAAGTATATTTAGAGTGATTTGTAGAAGTAACTCTAGAGATATTGAGTGCCATTGTTCAGTCAACAAGTTGTCTTCAACTCTTTTTTGACGCCATGTACTGTTGAACAACAGGCCTCTCTATCTTTCATTATCTTCCAGAGTTTGTTCAAATGCATACCCACTGTATTTCTGATATGGGCCAACCATCTCATCCTCTATTACTCCCTTCTTCAAATGTCATCAATCTTGAAAAACATCAAAGACATTTTCAGTGAAGGGACACTTTGCATCAGCTGGCCAAAACTGAAGTTTCAACTTCATCATTAGGCCTTCGAATGAATACTTAGGGTTGATTTCCTTTAGGATGAATTGGTTTAATCTCCTTGCAGTACAAGGGACTCCTAAGAGCATATTTCTTGGGGATTCAATATCACTGCAGATGGTGGTTGCAGCCATGAAATTAAAAGACGCTTTCTCATTGGAAGGAAATTTATAACCAACCTAGATATAATATTAAAAAGCAGGGGCATTCCTTTGCCAACAAAAGTCCATCTAGGCAAGGCTGTGGTTTACTCAGTGTTCATGTATGAATGTGAGAGTCGGACTCTAAGAAAGGCTGAGAGCCGAAAAATTGATGCTTTTGAACTGTGGTGTTGGAGAAGACTCTTGAGCGTTCCTTGGACCACAAGAAGGTCCAACCAATCCATCCTAAAGGAGATGAGCCCTGGGTGTGCATTGGAATGTCTCATGGTGAAGCTGAAACTCCAAAAGTTAATACTGCTGATGCTAAGAGCTGACTCATTGGAAAAGACCCTGATGCTGGGTAAGGTTGAGGGCAGGAGGAGAAGGCGATGGCAGAGGATTAGATCTGTGGATGGCATTGCCTATCAATGGACATGAGTTGGGGTGGTCTCTGGGAGTTAGTGTTGGACAGGGAGGCCTGGCGTGCTGCGGTTCGTGGGGTCGAAAAGAGTTGGACACGACTGAGCGACTGAACTGAACTGAAGTATCTTCTGCAGCAGCATAGTTGAAAGCCATAGAATGTCCTTCTCTCAGTCTTTTTATATCCCAGCTCCCATATCTGCACATGACTACTGGATAAACTACAGGGGTTTGTGAAGTGGAGGCCTTTGTTAACAAGGTGAATGTCTCTTCTAAATACAATGTTTAGGTTTGCATAGAGTTTTCTCCAAGAAGAAATTGTCTTTTACTTAGATAACAGCCCTTCACCAAAGTGGAAAAAATGTGGTCCACTGGAGAAGGGAATGGCAAACCACTTCAGTATTGTTTCCTTGAGACCCCATGAAAACCATGAAAACAAACAGAAAGGACACTGAAAGATGAACCATCTGTAGCTGCCCAATATGCTTCTAGAGGTCAGTGGATAAATAACTCCAGAAATAATGAAGCAATCGAGTCTAAGCAAAATCAACAACCAGTTGTGAATGGGACTGGTGATGGAAGCAGGGTTTGATGCTGTAAAGACCAATATTGCAAAAGAACCTGGAATGTTAGGTCCATGAATCAAGGCAAATTGGAAGTGGTCAAACAGGAGATGGCAAGAGTGAACACTGACATCCTAGGAATCAGTGAACTAAGATGGACTGGAATGGGAGAATTTAACTCACATGACCATTATATCTCTTACTGTAGGCAGGAATCCTTTTGAAGAAATGGAGTAGCCATCATAGTCAACAAAAGAGTCCAAAATGTAGTACTTGGGAGCAATCTCAAAAACGACGGAATGAACTCTGTTCTTTTCCAAGGCAAACGATTCAATATCATGGTAATCAAAATCTATGCTCTGATCAGTAACATTGAAGAAGCTGAAGTTGAAAGTTCTGTGAAGACCTACAAGACCTTCTAAAACTAACAAATAAGAAGATGTCCTTTTCAGTATAGGGGACCGGAAAGCAGAAGTAGGAAGTCAAGAAACACCTAGAGTACAAGGCAAATTGGCTGTGGACTACAGAATGAAACAGGGCAAAGGCTAATAGAGTTCTGCCAAGAGAACGCACGGGTCAAGCAAACACCCTCTTCCAAGAACACAAGAGAAGACTCTACACATGGACATCACCAGATGGTCGACACTGAAATCAGATTGATTATATTCTTTGCAGCCAAAATAAAGAAGCTCTATACAGTCAGCAAAAACAAGACAGGAAGCTGACTGTAGCTCAGATCCTGAACTCCTTATTTCCAAATTCAGACAGAAGTTGAAGAAACTGGAGGAAACCACTAGACCATTCAAGTATGACCTAAATCAAATCCCTTATGACACTACACTGGAAGTGCAAATTAGATTTAAGGGACTAGATTTGATTGACAGAGTGCCTGATGAGCTATGAATGAAGGTACCTGACAGTGTACAGGAGACAGGGATCATGACCATCCCTAGGTAAAGAAATGCAAAATAAATAAATAAATAAATAAATGGCTCTCTGAGGAGGACTTATAAATAACTATGAAAACAAGGGAAACAAAAAGCAAAAGAGAAAAGGAAAGATATATCCATTTGAATTCAAATTTCTAAAGAAAAGCAAGGAGAGAAAAGAAAGCCTTCCTCAGGGATCAGTGCAAAAAAAGAAGGGAAACAATAGAATGGGAAAGACGGGAGATCTCTTCAAGAACATTGGAGATCCCAAGAGAACATCTCATGCAAAGAAGGGCTCAATAAAGCACAGAAACGGTAGGGAAATAACTGAAGCAGAAACTATTAAGAAGTCGTGGTAAGAATACACAGATCTGTACAAAAAAGATCTTCACAACCCAGATAATCACAATGGAGTGATCACTCATCTAGAGCCATACATCTTGGAATGTGAAGTCAAGTGGGTCTTATGAAGCATCACTACGGACTAAGCTAGTGTAGGTGTTGGAATTTCAGTTGAGCTTCTTCAAATCCTGAAAGATGATGCTTTAAAAGTGCTGCACTCAATATGACAGCTAACTTGGAAAATTCAGCAGTGGCCACAAGACTGGAAAAGGGCAATATGTTTTCAATCCCAAAGAAAGGCAATGTCATAGAATGTGCAAACTACCGTACAATTTTGCTCATCTCACACACTAGTAATAGTAAAATAATGCTCTATATTGTCCAAGTCAAGCTTCAGCAATACGTGAGCTGTGAACTTCCAGATTTTCAACCTGGTTTTAAAAACAACAGAGGAACCAGAGATCAAATTGCCAACATCTGATGGATCATCGAAAAAGGAAGAGAGCTCCAGAAAAGCATCTATGTCTTCTTTCCTGACTATGCCAAAGCCCCTGACTGTGTGGATCACTATAAAATGTGGAAAATTGGAAATAGATGGGAATACTGGACCACCTGACCTGCCTCTTGAGAAACCTATATGCAGGTCACGAAGCAACAGAACTGGACATGGAACAACAGACTGGTTCCAAATAGGAAAAAGAGTATGTCAAGGATGTATAATATCACTCTCCTTATTTAACTTATATGCAGAGGATATCATGAGACTTGCTGGGCTGGAGAAAGCACAAGCTGGAATCAAGTTTTCTGGGTGAAATATCAATAACCTCAGATATGTCGATGACACCTCCCTTTCAGCAGAAAGTGAAAAATAACTAAAGAACCGCGTGATGACACTGAAAGAGGATAGGGAAAAATTCGCTTAAATCTCAACATTCAGAAAACTAAGATCATGGTATCCAGTCCCATTGCTTCATGGCAAATAGGTGGGGAAACAGTGGAAACCGTTGCTCACTATTTCTTAGTCTCCGAGATTGCTGCAGATGGTGACTGCCACCATAAAATTAAAAGACGCTTACTCCTTGGAAGGAAAGTTATGACCAGCCTAGTCAGCATATCAAAAAGCAGATGCATTACTTTACCAACAAAGGTCCATCTAGTAAAGGCTATGGTTTCTCCAGTGGGCATGTATGGATATGAGAGTTTACTATAAAGAATCTGAGTGCTGAAGAATTGATGCTTTTGATCTGTGGTGTAGGTGAAGACTCTTGAGAGTCCCTTGGACTGCAGGGAGATACAAAATGTCCATCCTAATGGAGATCAGTCCTGGGTGTTCATTGGAGTGATTGATGTTGATGATGAAATTGCAATACTTTGGCCACATGATGCGATTAAGTGACTCACTGGGAAATTTCCTGAGGCTGTGAAATATTGAGGGCAGGAAGAGCAAGTGATGACAGTGGATTAGATAATCGGATAGCATCACCAACTCAATGGACATGAGTTTGTATAAACTCAAGGAGTTGGTAATGGACAAGGAGGCCTGGTGTGCTGTGGTTAATGGGTCACAAAGAGTCGGATATGACTGAGTGATTGAAGTGAGCATTGCATATAATTTAAATAAGCAGAGTGACAATATGCAGCCTTGTCATAATCCTTTCCCTAATTGGAAGCAGTCTGTTTTCCA
Organism: Moschus berezovskii; assembly: GCF_049115385.1. Classification (NCBI taxonomy): domain Eukaryota; kingdom Metazoa; phylum Chordata; class Mammalia; order Artiodactyla; family Moschidae; genus Moschus; species Moschus berezovskii. The sequence goes on from NC_142489.1 coordinate 81,690,584, forward strand.
TCCGGTTCTCACTGATGCTTCTTGATCTGCATACAGATTTCCTAAGAGGCAGGTCGGGCGATCTGCTGTTCCTATCACTTTAAGAATTTTCCACCGTTTGTTGTGATCCACACAGTCAAAACCTTTGCTATAAACAATGAAGTAGAAGAATATGTTTATTTTTTTGTTTGTTCCTGGAACTGTCTTGTTATTTTCATGATCCCACAGATTTTGGATATTTGATTTGTGGTTCCTCTTACCGAGAACATAAATACTGGACATATTGATTTATACAAGGAGCCCTGAGGGAAAATCAGTGCCACTTGCTCATGGTCATATTTCCCACCAACACGAAGGTGACATAATATCTTCAGCATCATTAACGTTTCTATGAAGTTCTGGGAAATGAGTTCTTTAAAAACAAACAAGCAAACAGGAAAGAAAACAAAGGTGAAACCCTTGAAAACTGACTGGGTCATTTACAGAGATTTCTGTCCCACTTCTCTGAGCTCTACTTTGTCTATCTACCTATTTCTCCATCTTTAGCTGTTAAAAGGAGATAAAGAAGGGAAATTCTGTTGTTATTTGTTCAACAAAAAATGAACTTCACTGAATTATAAGGTAAGCAAGGTTTCGAGGTTTACCTTTTCCTTGAATTTGTATCTGCCTTGCTGTGATCATGAGAGTCCAAAATATTTTAGTCGTTTCTCATTCACAATGGTATCTTTGGAATTTCAGAAAGATTCGCTGGAGCTAAGAGCCTGTATAATTTATTTTGTGTTGAAAAAGATGCAAGAAAATCATGGATAATATTTTTATTCATTGTATACATCTAACAGTGGAGTAGGAAATGGCCACAGAAAGCAACTATCTTGTCTGGTAAATCCCATGAGCAGAGGAGTCTGGTGTTCTACATTCCATTTCGTTGCAGAGTTGGACAAGACTGAACATACAAACAAACATGTAACTTAGAGTCAGATGCAATTGTGTTCTATATATTCTCTCATAGGACTTTGTGTCACTCACACTGAAGTGCTTAACATTTTTCTAAATTATCTCTGTGACTTTATTAAAGTCCACTGGCTGTTTCTTTACCTTAAAAAAAAGAGAAAAAGAAGAAGAAAGAAATGAAAATGTATCCTATGTAGAGAGTCTTATGCTTCTTTTTCTCCTTCCAAGATTTGAAACTTCTTTCCTAGTATATGAAATAAAGACACTGTTTTGACTTGATAGAAATTGGTCCACTGGAATATATCTTTCCTATTTGGGAATGATAAACTCTAATTTAAGTTTTCCCTTGTCTAGACCAGTAAGGAGCACAACGGAAAGATCTGGCACTGAGAGGAAATGATAATCTTGATACCCATATATATATCTCTTCCTTTCTAGAAACAGGCTGCTTTAGGCATTGAACAGGTCTGTCTTAGAACAAAAAACCCCAAGAACTTTGCAGCCCACATATGGGTGGCTTTGTGTGCTGTCTTTCCCATGCTGTCTCATCAATTTTTAAAGTCATATGTGAAAGGGCTTATTAGTTCCATCGTATTACCCATTTCTTTCCATAGCAAGAGTGAGCATATTCCTCACATTCTTTCCCACGAGTTACATGACATTACCAAGCATTAATCAGGAAGGCTGAGACTCCCTTTTCTGATGGTGTTCTCAGTATTAGTGAAGTTTTCTAGGCCTTTTTAGCACATTTGTCTATTTCACACTTTAATGAGATTGATAAGAGGTCATGAGGGTTGTTCAGTTGACTTCATGAGCAACAGATAAATACTTATGGAGGCACCTGTTGCTCAGGGGAACATAGAGATGATGTTAGCAAGAAGAAAGAATGGGCTCCACAGTGACATATTTGAAGGCCTCAGTCACAGTGGGTTAGACTGCTCATTGCTACAGTAAAAGAAAAGTGGATGGCAATGAAGTTATAAGCCTAAGGCAGAAGTTTGAATGACCGGTTTAGATTTGATATCAAGCTGATTCATTCCTGCTAGGCTGGGTATCGATGAGTGGATAGAGTCAATGAGAGCTAGCTGAGAGAGAAAAAAAAAAAAAAAAAAAAATATATATATATATATATATATATACATATATACAAGTAATACAAGTGAACTGTATTACTGTAATACAAGTGAACTACTTTCATGGTTACTGAATTCTCATCAGAGCTTCCTCCACACTACTATATCAGTCAACCATCTCATGGACTCATCCTTCTGTCTGGGTTGTCCCACAGCAGCAGTTTTGCATGCCTTGCTTCATGTAATGAGCTTCAACTGGTTATCTGTTCTCCATACGATAATATACATGTTTCAGTGTTTCATGCTTCAATGCTATTCTTTCCTAGTATCCCACCCTCGCCATATCCCACATAGTCCCAAATTCTTTTCTTTATATAAGTGTCACTTTTATTGTCTCGCTTATTGCATCGTTGTTACCTCTTTCTAAATTTCATATATAAGGTTTCATATACTGTGTTGGTGTTTCTCTTTCTGGCTTGCTTCCCTCTCTATAATAGGCTGCAGTTTCATCCACCACATAGCACTGACTCAAACATGTCCCTTTTTTAATAGCTGATTATTCCATTGTGTATATGACAGCTTCATCCTTAACCATTTATCTTCGAAGTGGACATCAAGGTTGTTTCAATTTCCAAGCTATAGTGAATTGTGCTGCAATGAACATTGGAGTACATATGTTTCATTGAATTCTAGTTGTCTTGGTCTGTATGCCCAGAAGTGCGATCACTGGGTCATATGGTAATTCTATTTCCGTTTATTTTTTTTTGTAAGGAATCTCCACACTGTCCTCCATAGTGCCCATACTAGTGTGCCTTCTCACCAACAACGTAAGAAGGTTCCCTTTCTCCACTCCCTTTTCAGCATTGCTGGATTGTAGAGTTTTTTGATGGTAATTTTTGATGGTAGTTTTTTGACCAGTGTGAAATGGTACCTCACTGTAGTATTGATTTGAGTTTCTCTGATAATGAGTGATGTGGAACAGATTTTCAGGTGTTTGTTAGACATCTGTATGTCTCCTTCTGAGAAATCTCTTTAGATCTTTGTCCCACTTTTTGATTGGATTGCTTATTTTTCTGGTATTGAACTGAATGAGCAGCTTGTATATTTTGGAGACTAATTAGATGTCAGTTACTTTTTTTACTATTATTTTCTCCCATTTGGAAGGCTGCCATTTCACCTTGCTTATTGTTTCCTTCATTGTGTAAAATTTAATTTTAAGTTTAATGATGTCCCATGTTTGTTTTTGTTTTTATTTCTGTCACTCAGGAGGGTCACAGAGAATCATACTGTGATTCGTGTTAGAGTCTGTTCTGCCTATGTTTTCCTCTGAGAGTTGTATAGTTTCTAGACTTATGTTTATATGTTTAATCCATTTTAAGTGTATTGTTTTATAGGGTGGTAGAATGTTTTTTAGCACCTATCATTTACAGTTGTTAACCATTTTCCCAAGCAGCACTTTTTAAAGTGGTTGTCTCTCCTCCATTATATATTTTTGCTTCCTTTGTCAAAGATAAAGTGTCCATATGTGTGTGGATATATCTCTGGGCTTTCTATATTGTTCCATTGATCTGTATTTTTGCCTTGTGCAGGTACCTTTCTTTCTTGTTGACTGTGGCTCTGTAGTATAACCTGAAGTCAGGCAGGTTGATCCCACTATATCCATTCTTCTTTTTCAAGATTGTTTTGGCTATTAGAGGTTGAAATTGTTTGTTCTCGTTCTGTGGAAACAACAACAACAACAGCAATAACACTGGTAGATAGCGTTTAACCTATTGTGTTTTGGCTAGTGTACTCATTTTCACATATTGATTCTTCTGATCTAAGAACCTGACATATTTCTCTGTCTGTTTCTATTATCTTTATTTCTGCAGTGTTTTAGGTTTCGATATATAAATACAGGTCTTTTGTTTCTTTAGGTAAATTTATTCCTAAGTACTTTATATTTCTCTTTGCAATGGAGAATGGGATTTTTTCCCATTAAAATTCTGAAGCATTATCAGTTAATGGGTCAGAGAGTTCTTTAACAGTTTCCTTTCCCTGAGAACCTGGGTATGAACAGTAGGCTTCTTTTGAACTTGAAAGCTTATTTTCAAGAGGTAGTGGTGTATGTCTTTTCAAGGTTTGCTGTAACAGCATGCCATAAAGCAGGTAGCTTCAGTAAATGTTTTCTCATACTTCCAGGATCTAGCCAGTAATCAAAGGGTTACCAGATTTGCTTTCTTCTGAGGCCTCTTTTGGATGATGACACATAATCACATGTCTTTTTCTTCACATATAAATGTCTCTGTGTTTTTTGTGTCTGCTCTCCTTTCCTGATAAAAACCTTATCCTGTATATCAAAATATCTACCTAAAAACCCTATTGGCAAAAAGGTTCAGAAAAAAAATTACACATTGCTCATAATTTTGACTCTGTACAAAGTACAGTAAGTTCAGTTCAGTCGCTCAGTCATGTCCGACTTTCTTTGACCCCGTGAATCACAGCATGCCAGGCCTCCCTGTCCATCACCAACTCCTGGAGTTCACTCAAACTCATGTCCATCGAGTCGGTGATGCCATCGGCTTCAAAATACACATTTTGAGAGGACAACATTATTCTACAATATTGATTTTCTTCTTTTCACTTGTTACTGGTCTATACTAATCTGTCTCTGAGTGTTCACCCCACTAATCAGATCTACCCAATTGAGAATGCAGATTCTTAAGAAAAAGGGGTTCTTCGGGACTAATACAATTGGAAACAAGACTCAGAGTTTCTTGCCAATCTCCATATCTTCTCCATAAAGGCATTAGGTAAAGAAAAAATTTATTTTGTATAAGTATTAAACCAAACTGTGATGCACATATACAAACTACAAAATTGATGTAAAGTCAAAATACTATATATTACATATGTATACTAGCAAAATATAATATATGTATACTAGCAAATCAGTTCATTACAATATTTTCAAAGTTATAAGTATTCTTCAAATAGACCTGATTACATCTGTCAAAGTAATTTGGTCCTTAATTAGCTTGATAATCGGGGTAGCCATCAGGTTTTGCTAATTTGTTTTTATGATTATCATTATTTTAAATTTATTTATTTTAATTGGAGGCTGATTAGTTTACAATATTGTATTGGTTTTGCCACACAGTGACATAAATGCGCCTCAGGTGTACATGTTCCCCATCTTGACCCCACACCCACCTCGCTCCCCATGCCATCCCTCTGGTTCATCCCAGTGCACCAGCTAATTTGTTTTATATTGGAAAATGATAAACTTCTCATGTACACATGAGAGAAAGTGGTTTTGAAATGAGGCACTCTCTCATCCACCGAACTGAGACATAAGATGCTACTGCTAATAAATACCTATTATTAGACTAAATTATTTCCAAAGATTGGGGTTTAAATACTAGAGGTTTTCATTGCAGAGCAATGCAAGATGTGTGGCTTATACCTTTAATTACAGTAAACTCCTCACCTTTCAACACAGTTCATTTAGAGGAAAGGTAAGTGAGGGTTGTGATTAGGTGTTGCAAATATCTTGCTGTCAGATCCTGTTATTGAGGTAAGGTCACAGTTAGGTAATACTGTTTCTATAAACCTGTACTGAAGCAAATATCAATTTGCTAAAAGGAAATATCCAAAAATGACTTTCATCATCCAACATCCTGGTTACGAGGAGGGTTTCCCTCTGAAGGCTGGTTATCCTGTCTGGGCGCAGGCTAGATCTCAACATCTGGTCTTGGGTCTCCCATCAGTGCCCAGGCCCAGCTGAAGGGGAAGCTGTCTGTTCTCCATGTCCTTCTCTTTCCAAGGTTCTCATACATTGTCCAGACATTTTAATGAGGGAGTCAAGTGCCCGAAACACAGTTGGCCCTCGGTATTCTCATACTATCCGAAAGGGGGCTAGGTGTCATAGACTGTTACCCCTACGGTTTGCCACAACCATTAGGTCATGGAGGTGAGCATCAGCCATGTTGGCTACTTCTTCGAACCCTGGTGAAGGCCAGTGAATGGCTCCATCAAGGGATCTGAGCCTCTGAAATACATAGCCTTTTGCCTGTCCTGAAGTTCTGCCTTTCACTACCCGGCCCTAGGGTAGAAGGCCTAGAAGGTCCTGAGCAATGGGAGCAATATATATTCTACTACACACCATTGAGAGTGTGACTGTGGTTGGAGTTGTATTTCCAACTTCACTAATAATCTTGAGCTAAGATCTGTAGATCTATGTCCGTCCTGTCTCTATTAGAACATCTTCCTTGAAGAAATATTTGACTTATGATACAAGTTGGTAACTTGAATAATCGTGCTCGATTTTGAATAAGCTCAGATAACAATTTGCAACTAACTTTTCCTGAATTCACATGTTTTAACTAAGACCATCAGGTGATTAAAGTTTCTGTTACCTTGTAACTGAAATATTTCACTTATCATCATGTTCTCAACGACCAAAATATTGCAAATGGTGGAACAATTTATTTGTTCACTGATTGAGGTACAGTTGACTTGTAATATTGCTTTAAGAAATTTTATTTTATAAAAATTATACAATCTTCTCTTATTTTTTGTAATATATCAAAATGAATGACACTTCTGTGTACAAAAATCCCTGAATTTTTAGACTTCCTTCACATTTAGGTCATCAAAGAGCACCAAGTAGAATTCTTTTATTTTCTTTACTCCTTTTTCATGATTTAGTTTAAAAAATTAAGTGGACGATAATCATAATCGAATATTGGGATGGTTTTTTTAATATACACATATTAATGACCCATAATTATACAAGGAGAAGGTCAATTAGCATTAAAGAAAGCCAGTGCCAAAGAATGTTCACACTACCACACAATTGCAATCATCTTACACACTAGCAAAATAATGATCAAAATTCTCCAGACCAGGCTTCAGCAGTACATAAACCATGAATTTCCAGGTGTTCAAGTTTGATTTTTGAAAGGCAGAGGAACCAGAAATCAAATTATCAACAGCTTTTGAATCAGCAACACAGGAAGAGAGTTCCAGAAGAAAAAATTCTACTTCTGCATCGTTGACTACACCAAACCTTTGACTACGGGTCACAACAAACTATGGAAAATTCCTCAAAAGATGATAATACCAGACCACCTGACCTGCCTCCTGAAAAATCTGTATGCAAGTCAAGATGCAATTTAGAACTGGAAATGGAAAGACAATCTCAAGCCAAAGGGAAAGGAGTACATCAAGGCTGTATACGGATATACTGCTTATGTAAATTATATGCAGATTACATCATGAGAAATGCCAGGTTGCATAAACATACCCTGGAATCAAGATAGTCAGGTGAAATATCAATAATCTCTTATCTGGAGATGGAACCAAGTTTATGGCAGAAAGGGAAGACGAACTAAAGAGCCCCTTGATGAAAGTGAAAGTGGAGAGTGAAATAGATGACATAAAACTCAAAATTTAGAAAACAATGATCATGGCAACCGGTCCCATCACTTAATGGCAAATAGAAGGGGAAACAATGGAAAGAATGAGAGGTTTTTTGCTTTTTTTTTGGCCAGGGTTGGGGTTTGGGGAGTGGAGTGTATTCAAAATCACAGCAGATTGGGAATGAAGCCGTAACGTTAAAAGATGCTTTCTCTTTGGAAGAAAAATATGACCAAAGTAGACAGAATATCAAACATCAAAGAGTTTACTTTCCAAAATATTTCTGTCTAGTCAAAGTTATGGTTTTGAAAGTAGTCATGTATGGATGGGAGATTTGGACTATAAAGAAAGCCAAGGAATTGATGCTTTTGAATTGTGATGATGGAGAAGTGGCTTAAGAGTCTTTTGGATGGCAAGGAGATCCAAGGAGTCCATCCTAAAAGAAATCAGTCCAGAACATTCATTTGAAGGCCTGATGTTGAAGCTGAGACTCGATATTTTGGCCACGGGGTGTGAAGAACTGATTCATTTTTAAAAGACCTTGATGCTGGGAAAAGTTCAAGGTGGGAGGATAACAGTAGACAGAAGATGAGAAGATTGGAGAGCATCGCCGACTTAATGAACATGAGTTTGAGTAAACTCGATGAGTTGGTGATGGACGGGGAGGACTGGCATGCTGCAGTGCATAGGGTCACAAAGATTTGTCAATGACTGAGCCTCTGAACTGCACTGAGCTGAGCATGGCTCTACCCATCAGAACAAGAACCAGTTTCCCTTAGTCAGTCGTTCCCATCAGGAAGCTTCCACAAACTCTTGACCTTATCCATCAGAAGAGCGAATGAAAACCATAATCTCAGAAAGCTAGCCAAACTGATCACATGGGATACAGCCTTGTCTAACTCACTCAGTGAAACTATGTGCCATGCTTGTAGGGCCACCCAAGATGGACGGGTCATGATAATGGTTTCTGACAAATTGTGGTCCTTGGAGAAGGGAATGGAAAACCTCATCAGTGTTCCTGCCTGAAGAACTCCATGAGCAGCATGTAAAGGCAAAATATAGCATACTGAGAGACAAACTCCAAGGTTGGTAGCTGCCCAATATGATATGGGAGATCAGTGCAGAAGAAACTCCAAAAAGAATGACGCGATGGAGCCAAAGCCAAAACAGTACCCAGTTGCAGATGTGACTAGTGATGGAAGAACAGCCGATGCTGTAAAGAGCAAGATTGCATAGGAACTTTAAAGGTTAGGTCCATGAATCAAGGAAAATAGGAAGGGGTCAAAACGGTGATGTCAAGAGTAAACACTGACATTTTAGGGATCAGTGAACTAAAATGGACGAGAATGGATGAATTTAACTCAGATGACCATTATGTCTACTACAGTGGGAAAGAATCCCTCAGAAGAAACGGAGTAGCCATTATAGAAACAAAAGAGTCTGGAATGTAGTATTTGGTGGTAATCTAAAAAACGACAGAATGATCTGTTTCTTTCGAAGGGAATCCATTCAATAGCACAGTAATCCAAGTCTGCCCTGACCAATCATGCTGAAGTAGCTGAATTAGAACGATTCTATGAAGACCTACAAGACTTTCTAGAAGTAACAGACAAAAGAAAAAATGACTTTTCCATCACAGGGAATGGAATGCAAAAGTAGGAAGTCAAGAGATACCAGGGGTAACAGGCAAATTTGGCCTTAGATTACAAAATGAAATCTTCCAAATGTTAACAGAGATTTTCCAAGAGAACGCATTGCTCATGGCAAGCACCCTCTTCTGGGAACATGAGAGAGTACTACAAATGTACCTCATCATATGGTTAATATTGAAGTCAGATTGACTTTTTCTTCGCAGCCAAAGATACAGAAGATCTGTAGAGTCAGCAAAGCAAGCCTTGGAGTGGACAGTGGCTCAGGACATGAATTCCTTATTGCCAAAGCAAGAGTTAAATTGAAGAAAGTAGGGAAATCCACTAGATTATTCAGGTATGTCCTACATGAAAGCCCTTTTGATTACACGCTGAAAGTGACAAATAGATTCAAGGTATTAGATCTGATACAAAGAATACCTTATGAACTATTGACAGAGGATTGTGACATTGTACAATAGGCAGTGATCAAGACCCTCCTCAAGAAAAATACATAAAGGCAAAATGGTTTGCGGAAGATGCCTTATAAATAGATGAGAAAATAAGCTAAATCAAAGGAAAAAATTAAAGATATAACAATCTGAATGCAAAGATCGAAGGAATTGGGAGGAGTGATAAGAAAGCCTTCTTCAGTGATTAATGGTAAGAAATAGAGGACAATAATGGAATGGGAAAGACTAGAGACCTCTTCAAGAAACTTAGAGATACCAAGGAAGCATTTCATGCAGAGATGTTCAACATAAAGGACAGAAATTTCATGGACCTCAGTGAAGCGGAAGATATTAAGAAGAGGTGGCAAGGTTACACAGAAGAACTATATTAACAGAATCTTCATGACCCAGATAACCTCGATGATGTGATCACTCACCTAGAGACAGTCCTCTTGGAATGTGAAGTCAAGCCATCCTTATGAAACTTCACTATGAACAAAACTACTGGAACTGATGAAATTGCAGTTCAGCTATTTCATAGCCTGAAAAATGATCGTCTCTAAGTGCTATACTCAGTATGCAAGGAATTTGGAAAACTAAGCAGTGGCCACAGGACAGGAAACATTCAGTTTTTATTCCATTCCAAAGAAAGGCAATTTCACAAACTGTTGCCACTGGTAAATAGATGGGGAAAGAGTGGAAACAGTGTCAGATTTTATTTTTTGGGCTCCAAAATCACTGTGGATGCTGATTGCAGCCATGAAATTAAAAGGCGCTTACTCCTTGGAAGGAAAGTTATGACCAACATTTATAGTATATTAAAAAGCACAGATATTACTTTGGCAACAAAGGTTCGTCTAGTAAAGGGTATGGTTTTTCCAGTGGTCATGTATAGATGTGAGAGTTGGACTGTGAAGAAACCTGATCGCCAAAGAATTGATGCTTTTGAACTGTGGTGTTGGAGAAGACTCTTGTGAGTCCCATGGACTGCAAGGAGATCCAACCAGTCCATTCTAAGGGAGATCAATCCTGGGTGTTCACTGGAAGTACTGATGCTAAAGCTGAAACTGCAATACTTTGGCCACCTCATGCGACGACTTGACTCACTGGAAAAGACACGGATGATGGGAGGGATTGGGGCAGGAGGAGACGGGGACGACAGAGAATGAGACGGCTGGATGACATCACCGACTAGATGGACATGAGTTTGCATGAACTCCGGGAGTGGGTGATGGACAGAGAGTATTGGCGTCGTGTGATTCATGGGGTCACAAATGTCGGACACGACTGAGCGACTGAACTGAACTGATACTTTTACATTGGAGAAGGAAATGGCAGCCCACTCCAGTATTCTTGCCTGGAGAATCCCAGGGACGGCGGAGCCTGGTGGACTGCCTTCTATGGGGTCGCACAGACTTGGACACGACTGAAGCGACTTAGGAGCAGCAGCATACTTTTACATGCAAATATACTGTACCAGTATTACTCCATGATACTTGTATTTTTTATTTCACTCTGTGAAAATCTGGGTTCTATTTTTCTTATGTGAAATGTGGAATTCTCTATTACTCATGTATGAAAATCTGCATGGTGGTTTTCTGGTATTTAGTGTGGAATTCTGTATATTTCCCATATGGAAATCTTGGCACTGGTTCTCTGAAGATATGGAGAACCAGTATGGATTTGGAATGCTCTCTCTTTCACAAATGAAATTAGGGCCCCACTGTTTCTTCATCAAGTTTAGAGTTTGTTGTATTTCTCAAATATATATCAAAACAGAATATTGTCCATGAAATGTGAAAGGCTTCTTATTGACTCTATGCAATCTTAGGTGACAATTCTCCACTTTGGAAGTTGCACACCTCTATATTTCATATTGGAGATCAGAATGGAGACTTCCCTTGGAGAAATATGGAAATCTCTAAATTTGATACGAAGAACTGGTTTTTCAGCTACAGAAACACTTATGTTCCCTGTTTGCTATGTTTCCCTGTGCCTCTGAACATTTGTGTGTACATGCGGGGGTAGACATGGCTGTGTTTGTGTGTGTTTCTGTATGTGGCTGTGTGTCCAACTACAGCCGAAGTAGAAATGAAGGTGAGAGATCACGAGACATGCAGCAAGCAGAAGGAGGCATGAGGTGTTCACAGAGTGGGGAAGACTGGCCCATGCATCTCTGAGGTGCTCCTGTTCAGCACAGGAATGAGGAAAGGACGGCCAGTGACAATTCAGGAAAGTGGGTCCACAAATCTGGATTTACCTCAAGAGACATAAAGAAACTCACAGTTTGTGCCACGTTGATGTGTGTATTTCTTCCAAGAAGCAGATAGGAAGCTTTGAGAACTCACCCAGTGTAAATTCAGTGGTGTGGGTATTTTAAAGCATAGCCTTTGGACCCTTTAGTCTATGGGAAGTGGGGTATCCTGTGGAAATGGTGGGCATGGCTATAACAGGATCCAAGACTTTAAAGAGGTCAAGGTCCTTCCGAAACGAACAGAGACTGGAAGGGGGAGGAACAGAAAGATAGCCTACTGCACTGGAGAATTTTTACACATTAGAGGAAGGCCCTGGCCTACTGCTATTTCGGACCCGTCCATCAGGCAGCATATTCCCTCTCTGATGTGGCCAATGATAGCATCATTTGAGACAAATAACATGATCATGTAGACTCCTTCACTGTGAAACCACAGGCATCCTCGGATACAGTGTGTGAGCATATAATCCATCCAGATGCTCCTTGCATAACTGGCGGTGTAGAAAGGTGAAGAAAGTGCAGCTGTGGGGTAAATGATTTTTCCCCTTTGCTAGTGTGTGCCTGTGAGGGAGAAAAGATGGCCAAGTAGAAGGGTTTTCACTTATCTTTTCCTGAGAGAGCTCCAAAATTGCAGCTTGCTACTGAATGTTGTAGAAGTCCCAAGAAGACTGTAGGAGGGGTGAAATTGTGTTTAGAAGAAATACCTTCCAGCCACACTCAGAGGACGCACAGAAAATATTTGGTGCACCGATAAACAGAGACTGACAGACCCAGAGTCAGACCTGTCTTTCAGTGATTGAGTGTCTCCTGCAGAGGTATGGGTCAGCAGTGGCCTGACAGGGGAGAGGGTCTCTGGCTGCTACAGACCTGGGTCATGAAGTTTATGGCATATGCCCTCTTGGAAGAGTTTGCCATTCAATCCACAATAAAGCCAGCTAGCAGACATCCACAAATTGAAGAATAATTATTCTGAATGAAGTCTCGTACTGTTAAGGAAGTTCTAGGAGCACTGCACACTTCCTCACTTGGGGTCTGGCAAAGGGTTTGGGAACCCCAGAGGAAATTTGACTTTGGAGGTCAGTGGGATTTTATTACAGAACTTCCAGAGAACTGACGCAGACTGATGGAAGGCACAAACAAAACTTTGTGTGAACCAGGAGACAAGAATAAGGAGCAGTGTCCCCACAATAGACTGAGCCAGATTTGCCTGTGTGTGTCGAGGAGTCTCCGGCAGAGCCGTGGGCAGAGAGTGGGCTGCAGCAGGATGAGGGGCACTGAATACAACAGTGCTTGCACAATCCCTTTTGAAGATCATAATTACTTTCATTACTCATATCGGAGTTTATCCTCAGTTCAAACAACAGGGCTGGAACACAACAACCCGCACCCCACCCCTCTGCCACTGCAAACAGAAAATTGGATTAAAGATTTACTGAACATGGCCCCACCTATATAAAAACAACTCAGGTTCACTCACAGTCTGTCCCTCCCATCAGCAAGCTTCTATAAGCCTTTTATGCTTATACATTAGAGGGCAGACAGAATGGAAACCACAATCACAGAAAACTAATCAAACTGATGAAGTGGATCACAGTTTTGTCTAATGCAATGAAACTATGAGTCATGCTATGTAGGACCATCTAGGTTGGATGGGTCATGATGGAGGATTCTGACAAAACGTGGGCCAGTGGAGAAGTGAATTGCAAATAGCTTCAGTATTTTGCCTTGAAACACCAAGAACAGTATGAAAAGGCAAACAGATGGGACACTGAAAGATGTACTCCCCAGGTTGGTAGGTGCTAATGTGCTTCTGGAAATCAGTGGAGAAGTAACTCCAAAAATAAAGAAGAGATGAAGTCAGAGCAAAAACAACACCCAGCTGTGGTAGTGACTGGTGATGGAAGTAAAGCCTCACTCTGTAAAGAACAATAGTGCACAAGAACTTAGAAAGTTAGGTCTATGACTCAAGTAAACTTGGAATTCGTCAAACAGGATATATCAATTGTGAACATCAACCTTTCAGGAATCAGTGAATTAAAATTGACTGGAATGGGCAAGTTTAATTGAGATGACCATTGTATCTACTACGGTGGGCAAGAATTCCTAGAGAAGAAACGGTGTAACACTCATAGTCAACAAAAGTGTGTGAAATGCAGTTCTTGGGTGCATTCTTAAGAATAGCAGAAAGATCTTTGCTGATTCTCAAGGCACACTATGCAACAGCACAATAATCCAAATCTATGTCCTGACCAGCAATGTTCAAGTAGAAATTGAGCTGAAGGTCAGTGAGAAGCTGAAGTTGAGTGGTTCTATGTTTACCAACAAGATCTTCTAGAACTAAGACACACACACACACACATAAAGATATCATTTGCATCATAGGGGACTGGAATGCAAAAGGAGGACATCAAGAGATACCTAGATTCACAGACAATTTTGGCCTTTGGGTACAAAATGAACCAGGACAATGTCTAACACAGTTTTGCCAGGACAAAGCACTGTCATAGGAAACTTTTTTCCAAAAACAAATGAGACAATTCTACACATGCACACAGTTCAGTTCAGTTCAGTCGCTCAGTCGTGTCCGACTCTCTGCGACCCCATGAATCACAGCTTGCCAGGCTTCCCTGTCCATCACCAACACCCGGAGTTCACTCAAAGTCATGTCCACAGAGTCAGTGCTGTCATCCAGCCATCTCATTCTTGGTCGTCCCCTTCTCCTTCCGCCCCCAACCTTTCCCAGCATCAGAGTATTTTAAGAAGATGGTTAATACCGAAATCAAACTGATTATATTCTTCACAGATGAAGACGGAGAAGCTCGATGCAGCCACCCAAAACAAAACTGGGAGCTGACTATGGCTCAGATCATCAGCTCATACTGAAAGATTCAGACTTACTTCAACACAAGTAGGAAAATCCCTAGATCATTCAGGTATGACCTAAGTAAAAGCCCTTTTGATTATCATTGGAAATCTAATAGGGTTCCTGGAGAACTAAGGGCAGAGGTTCGTGATATTGTACACGGGCAGCAATGAAGACTATCACCAAGACAAAGAAATGTACGAAGGCAAAATGGTTTTCTGAAGACACCTTACACTACCTGGGAAGAAGAAAAAAAGAAAAAAGAGAGAGAGAGAAGTGGAAGTGAAACGAGAATGGCAAAGATATACCTATTTGAATGTAGAATTTTGAAGAACAGCTAGGGCAGATAAGGAAACCTTCCTCATTGATCAATGCCAAGAAATACAGGTTAAAAATATAATCAGATAGACTAGAGGTCGCTTCAAGAAAATTAAAGATACCATGGGAAGATTTCATGCAAAGAAGTGCACAATAAACGTTAGAAATATTAGGGACCTAACAGAAGCAGGAACTATTAAAATGTGTCAAGAATACAGAGAACTCTACAAAGAAACTCTTCATGACCAGATAACCAAGATGGTGTCATCACTCAACTAGATCCATGTCACGATCTTCGTAGACCCGGACCTGGTAAATGGAGTTAACATAAAAGGATGCAGGGCACAGAAGTCTCGAGTGAAACAAGGGTACTTTTTTTTTTTTTTTTTTTGCAGAAATACATGTTTATATATGGTCAATAAAATTATTACTCTGCCACCAAAAATAATGAAATTCCACCAGTTGCAACAAAATAGTTAATCCTTTGAGACACTGAAGGGAATCCAAGCAAGTGTCCTCTCCCATGATCCCAGTCGTGAGAACTGAGTGCAGATCTGCTCATCCCTGTTTTGCAGAAACTGAGAATGAATCGAGAGTCCTTGAGAAACGGTACACAAGGGAAAAAAACATATTGGATCCC